>NW_027637700.1:0-306869 GCF_951216825.1 Electrona antarctica
TGAAAATCACGCAAAAGCGAAAGGCTATAGTCCATGGTGTCGGAGGGCATACTATAGTATGTCGTTTTCACGATTTCGGAGGATTTGAAAAAAGGTGAAAATCACGCAAAAGCGAAAGGCTATAGTCCATGGTGTCGGAGGGCATACTATAGTATGTCGTTTTTCACGATTTCGGAGGATTTGAAAAAAAGGTGAAAATCACGCAAAAGCGAAAGGCTATAGTCCATGGTGTCGGAGGGCATACTATAGTATGTCGTTTTTCACGATTTCGGAGGATTTGAAAAAAAGGTGAAAATCACGCAAAAGCGAAAGGCTATAGTCCATGGTGTCGGAGGGCATACTATAGTATGTCGTTTTTCACGATTTTGGAGGATTTGAAAAAAAGGTGAAAATCACGCAAAAGCGAAAGGCTATAGTCCATGGTGTCGGAGGGCATACTATAGTATGTCGTTTTTCACGATTTCGGAGGATTTGAAAAAACTTTTTTCACGATTTCGGAGGATTTGAAAAAAAGGTGAAAATCACGCAAAAGCGAAAGGCTATAGTCCATGGTGTCGGAGGGCATACTATAGTATGTCGTTTTTCACGATTTCGGAGGATTTTAAAAAAAGGTGAAAATCACGCAAAAGCGAAAGGCTATAGTCCATGGTGTCGGAGGGCATACTATAGTATGTCGTTTTTCACGATTTCGGAGGATTTGAAAAAAAGGTGAAAATCACGCAAAAGCGAAAGGCTATAGTCCATGGTGTCGGAGGGCATACTATAGTATGTCGTTTTTCACGATTTTGGAGGATTTGAAAAAAAGGTGAAAATCACGCAAAAGCGAAAGACTATAGTCCATGGTGTCGGAGGGCATACTATAGTATGTCGTTTTTCACGATTTCGGAGGATTTTTAAAAAAAGGTGAAAATCACGCAAAAGCGAAAGGCTATAGTCCATGGTGTCGGAGGGCATACTATAGTATGTCGTTTTTCACGATTTCGGAGGATTTGAAAAAAAGGTGAAAATCACACAAAAGCGAAAGGCTATAGTCCATGGTGTCGGAGGGCATACTATAGTATGTCGTTTTTCACGATTTCGGAGGATTAAAAAAAAAGGTGAAAATCACGCAAAAGGGAAAGGCTATAGTCCATGGTGTCGGAGGGCATACTATAGTATGTCGTTTTTCACGATTTCGGAGGATTTGAAAAAAAGGTGAAAATCACGCAAAAGCGAAAGGCTATAGTCCATGGTGTCGGAGAGCATACTATAGTATGTCGTTTTTAACGATTTCGGAGGATTTAAAAAAAAGGTGAAAATCACGCAAAAGCAAAAGGCTATAGTCCATGGTGTCAGGGGGCATACTATATAGTATGTCGTTTTTCACGATTTCGGAGGATTAAAAAAAAAGGTGAAAATCACGCAAAAGCGAAAGGCTATAGTCCATGGTGTCGGAGGGCATACTATAGTATGTCGTTTTTCACGATTTCGGAGGATTTGAAAAAAAGGTGAAAATCACGCAAAAGCGAAAGGCTATAGTCCATGGTGTCGGAGGGCATACTATAGTATGTCGTTTTTCACGATTTCGGAGGATTTAAAAAAAAAAGGTGAAAATCACGCAAAAGCGAAAGGCTATAGTCCATGGTGTCGGAGGGCATACTATAGTATGTCGTTTTTCACGATTTCGGAGGATTAAAAAAAAAGGTGAAAATCACGCAAAAGCGAAAGGCTATAGTCCATGGTGTCGGAGGGCATACTATAGTATGTCGTTTTTCACGATTTCGGAGGATTTGAAAAAAAGGTGAAAATCACGCAAAAGCGAAAGGCTATAGTCCATGGTGTCGGAGGGCATACTATAGTATGTCGTTTTTCACGATTTCGGAGGATTTAAAAAAAAGGTGAAAATCACGCAAAAGCGAAAGGCTATAGTCCATGGTGTCGGAGGGCATACTATAGTATGTCGTTTTTCACGATTTCGGAGGATTTGAAAAAAAGGTGAAAATCACGCAAAAGCGAAAGGCTATAGTCCATGGTGTCGGAGGGCATACTATAGTATGTCGTTTTTCACGATTTCGGAGGATTTGAAAAAAAGGTGAAAATCACGCAAAAGCGAAAGGCTATAGTCCATGGTGTCGGAGGGCATACTATAGTATGTCGTTTTTCACGATTTCGGAGGATTAAAAAAAAAGGTGAAAATCACGCAAAAGCGAAAGGCTATAGTCCATGGTGTCGGAGGGCATACTATAGTATGTCGTTTTTCACGATTTCGGAGGATTTGAAAAAAAGGTGAAAATCACGCAAAAGCGAAAGGCTATAGTCCATGGTGTCGGAGGGCATACTATAGTATGTCGTTTTTCACGATTTCGGAGGATTTAAAAAAAAAGGTGAAAATCACGCAAAAGCGAAAGGCTATAGTCCATGGTGTCGGAGGGCATACTATAGTATGTCGTTTTTCACGATTTCGGAGGATTTAAAAAAAAAAGGTGAAAATCACGCAAAAGCGAAATGCTATAGTCCATGGTGTCGGAGGGCATACTATAGTATGTGGTTTTTCACGATTTCGGAGGATTTAAAAAAAAAGGTGAAAATCACGCAAAAGCAAAAGGCTATAGTCCATGGTGTCGGAGGGCATACTATAGTATGTCGTTTTTCACGATTTCGGAGGATTAAAAAAAAAGGTGAAAATCACGCAAAAGCGAAAGGCTATAGTCCATGGTGTCGGAGGGCATACTATAGTATGTCGTTTTTCACGATTTCGGAGGATTTGAAAAAAAGGTGAAAATCACGCAAAAGCGAAAGGCTATAGTCCATGGTGTGGGAGGGCATACTATAGTATGTCGTTTTTCACGATTTCGGAGGATTTAAAAAAAAAGGTGAAAATCACGCAAAAGCGAAAGGCTATAGTCCATGTTGTCGGAGGGCATACTATAGTATGTCGTTTTTCACGATTTCGGAGGATTTGAAAAAAAGGTGAAAATCACGCAAAAGCGAAAGGCTATAGTCCATGGTGTCGGAGGGCATACTATAGTATGTCGTTTTTCACGATTTCGGAGGATTTGAAAAAAAGGTGAAAATCACGCAAAAGCGAAAGGCTATAGTCCATGGTGTCGGAGGGCATACTATAGTATGTCGTTTTTCACGATTTCGGAGGATTAAAAAAAAAGGTGAAAATCACGCAAAAGCGAAAGGCTATAGTCCATGGTGTCGGAGGGCATACTATAGTATGTCGTTTTTCACGATTTCGGAGGATTTAAAAAAAAAAAGGTGAAAATCACGCAAAAGCGAAAGGCTATAGTCCATGGTCTCGGACCGCATACTAGTATGTCGTTTTTCACGATTTTGGAGGATTTTTAAAAAAAAAGGTGAAAATCACGCAAAAGCGAAAGGCTATAGTCCATGGTGTCGGAGGGCATACTATAGTATGTCGTTTTTCACGATTTCGGAGGATTTTAAAAAAAAGGTGAAAATCACGCAAAAGCAAAAGGCTATAGTCCATGGTGTCGGAGGGCATACTATAGTATGTCGTTTTTCACGATTTCGGAGGATTAAAAAAAAGGTGAAAATCACGCAAAAGCGAAAGGCTATAGTCCATGGTGTCGGAGGGCATACTATAGTATGTCGTTTTTCACGATTTCGGAGGATTTGAAAAAAAGGTGAAAATCACGCAAAAGCGAAAGGCTATAGTCCATGGTGTGGGAGGGCATACTATAGTATGTCGTTTTTCACGATTTCGGAGGATTTAAAAAAAAAGGTGAAAATCACGCAAAAGCGAAAGGCTATAGTCCATGTTGTCGGAGGGCATACTATAGTATGTCGTTTTTCACGATTTCGGAGGATTTGAAAAAAAGGTGAAAATCACGCAAAAGCGAAAGGCTATAGTCCATGGTCTCGGACCGCATACTAGTATGTCGTTTTTCACGATTTTGGAGGATTTAAAAAAAAAAGGTGAAAATCACGCAAAAGCGAAAGGCTATAGTCCATGGTGTCGGAGGGCATACTATAGTATGTCGTTTTTCACGATTTCGGAGGATTTAAAAAAAAAAGGTGAAAATCACGCAAAAGCGAAAGGCTATAGTCCATGGTGTCGGAGGGCATACTATAGTATGTGGTTTTTCACGATTTTGGAGGATTTTAAAAAAAAGGTGAAAATCACGCAAAAGCGAAAGGCTATAGTCCATGGTGTCGGAGGGCATACTATAGTATGTCGTTTTTCACGATTTCGGAGGATTTGAAAAAAAGGTGAAAATCACGCAAAAGCGAAAGGCTATAGTCCATGGTGTCGGAGAGCATACTATAGCATGTCGTTTTTAACGATTTCGGAGGATTTAAAAAAAAGGTGAAAATCACGCGAAAGCAAAAGGCTATAGTCCATGGTGTCGGAGGGCATACTATAGTATGTCGTTTTTCCACGATTTCGGAGGATTAAAAAAAAAGGTGAAAATCACGCAAAAGCGAAAGGCTATAGTCCATGGTGTCTGAGGGCATACTATAGTATGTCGTTTTTCACGATTTCGGAGGATTTGAAAAAAAGGTGAAAATCACGCAAAAGCGAAAGGCTATAGTCCATGGTGTCGGAGGGCATACTATAGTATGTCGTTTTTCACGATTTCGGAGGATTTGAAAAATAGGTGAAAATCACGCAAAAGCGAAAGGCTATAGTCCATGGTGTCGGAGGGCATACTATAGTATGTCGTTTTTCACGATTTCGGAGGATTAAAAAAAAAGGTGAAAATCACGCAAAAGCGAAAGGCTATAGTCCATGGTGTCGGAGGGCATACTATAGTATGTCGTTTTTCACGATTTCGGAGGATTTGAAAAAAAGGTGAAAATCACGCAAAAGCGAAAGGCTATAGTCCATGGTGTCGGAGGGCATACTATAGTATGTCGTTTTTCACGATTTCGGAGGATTTGAAAAAAAGGTGAAAATCACGCAAAAGCGAAAGGCTATAGTCCATGGTGTCGGAGGGCATACTATAGTATGTCGTTTTTCACGATTTCGGAGGATTTAAAAAAAAAGGTGAAAATCACGCAAAAGCGAAAGGCTATAGTCCATGGTGTCGGAGGGCATACTATAGTATGTCGTTTTTCACGATTTCGGAGGATTTGAAAAAAAGGTGAAAATCACGCAAAAGCGAAAGGCTATAGTCCATGGTGTCGGAGGGCATACTATAGTATGTCGTTTTTCACGATTTCGGAGGATTTGAAAAAAAGGTGAAAATCACGCAAAAGCGAAAGGCTATAGTCCATGGTGTCGGAGAGCATACTATAGTATGTCGTTTTTAACGATTTCGGAGGATTTAAAAAAAAAGGTGAAAATCACGCGAAAGCAAAAGGCTATAGTCCATGGTGTCGGAGGGCATACTATAGTATGTCGTTTTTCACGATTTCGGAGGATTAAAAAAAAAGGTGAAAATCACGCAAAAGCGAAAGGCTATAGTCCATGGTGTCGGAGGGCATACTATAGTATGTCGTTTTTCACGATTTCGGAGGATTTGAAAAAAAGGTGAAAATCACGCAAAAGCGAAAGGCTATAGTCCATGGTGTCGGAGGGCATACTATAGTATGTCGTTTTTCACGATTTCGGAGGATTTGAAAAAAAGGTGAAAATCACGCAAAAGCGAAAGGCGTGTCGGAGGGCATACTATAGTATGTCGTTTTTCACGATTTCGGAGGATTTAAAAAAAAAAGGTGAAAATCACGCAAAAGCGAAAGGCGTGTCGGAGGGCATACTATAGTATGTCGTTTTTCACGATTTCGGAGGATTAAAAAAAAAGGTGAAAATCACGCAAAAGCGAAAGGCTATAGTCCATGGTGTCGGAGGGCATACTATAGTATGTCGTTTTTCACGATTTCGGAGGATTTGAAAAAAAGGTGAAAATCACGCAAAAGCGAAAGGCTATAGTCCATGGTGTCGGAGGGCATACTATAGTATGTCGTTTTTCACGATTTCGGAGGATTTAAAAAAAAAGGTGAAAATCACGCAAAAGCGAAAGGCTATAGTCCATGGTGTCGGAGGGCATACTATAGTATGTCGTTTTTCACGATTTCGGAGGATTTGAAAAAAAGGTGAAAATCACGCAAAAGCGAAAGGCTATAGTCCATGGTGTCGGAGGGCATACTATAGTATGTCGTTTTTCACGATTTCGGAGGATTTGAAAAAAAGGTGAAAATCACACAAAAGCGAAAGGCTATAGTCCATGGTGTCGGAGGGCATACTATAGTATGTCGTTTTTCACGATTTCGGAGGATTAAAAAAAAAGGTGAAAATCACGCAAAAGGGAAAGGCTATAGTCCATGGTGTCGGAGGGCATACTATAGTATGTCGTTTTTCACGATTTCGGAGGATTTGAAAAAAAGGTGAAAATCACGCAAAAGCGAAAGGCTATAGTCCATGGTGTCGGAGAGCATACTATAGTATGTCGTTTTTAACGATTTCGGAGGATTTAAAAAAAAAGGTGAAAATCACGCAAAAGCAAAAGGCTATAGTCCATGGTGTCAGGGGGCATACTATATAGTATGTCGTTTTTCACGATTTCGGAGGATTAAAAAAAAAGGTGAAAATCACGCAAAAGCGAAAGGCTATAGTCCATGGTGTCGGAGGGCATACTATAGTATGTCGTTTTTCACGATTTCGGAGGATTTGAAAAAAAGGTGAAAATCACGCAAAAGCGAAAGGCTATAGTCCATGGTGTCGGAGGGCATACTATAGTATGTCGTTTTTAACGATTTCGGAGGATTTTAAAAAAAAGGTGAAAATCACGCAAAAGCGAAAGGCTATAGTCCATGGTCTCGGACCGCATACTAGTATGTCGTTTTTCACGATTTCGGAGGATTTTAAAAAAAAAGGTGAAAATCACGCAAAAGCGAAAGGCTATAGTCCATGGTGTCGGAGGGCATACTATAGTATGTCGTTTTTCACGATTTCGGAGGATTAAAAAAAAAGGTGAAAATCACGCAAAAGCGAAAGGCTATAGTCCATGGTGTCGGAGGGCATACTATAGTATGTCGTTTTTCACGATTTCGGAGGATTTGAAAAAAAGGTGAAAATCACGCAAAAGCGAAAGGCTATAGTCCATGGTGTCGGAGGGCATACTATAGTATGTCGTTTTTCACGATTTCGGAGGATTTAAAAAAAAAGGTGAAAATCACGCAAAAGCGAAAGGCTATAGTCCATGGTGTCGGAGGGCATACTATAGTATGTCGTTTTTCACGATTTCGGAGGATTTAAAAAAAAAAGGTGAAAATCACGCAAAAGCGAAAGGCTATAGTCCATGGTGTCGGAGGGCATACTATAGTATGTGGTTTTTCACGATTTCGGAGGATTAAAAAAAAAAGGTGAAAATCACGCAAAAGCGAAAGGCTATCGTCCATGGTGTCGGAGGGCATACTATTGTATGTCGTTTTTCACGATTTCGGAGGATTTGAAAAAAAGGTGAAAATCACGCAAAAGCGAAAGGCTATAGTCCATGGTGTCGGAGAGCATACTATAGTATGTCGTTTTTAACGATTTCGGAGGATTTAAAAAAAAAGGTGAAAATCACGCAAAAGCAAAAGGCTATAGTCCATGGTGTCGGAGGGCATACTATAGTATGTCGTTTTTCACGATTTCGGAGGATTAAAAAAAAAGGTGAAAATCACGCAAAAGCGAAAGGCTATAGTCCATGGTGTCGGAGGGCATACTATAGTATGTCGTTTTTCACGATTTCGGAGGATTTGAAAAAAAGGTGAAAATCACGCAAAAGCGAAAGGCTATAGTCCATGGTGTGGGAGGGCATACTATAGTATGTCGTTTTTCACGATTTCGGAGGATTTAAAAAAAAAGGTGAAAATCACGCAAAAGCGAAAGGCTATAGTCCATGTTGTCGGAGGGCATACTATAGTATGTCGTTTTTCACGATTTCGGAGGATTTGAAAAAAAGGTGAAAATCACGCAAAAGCGAAAGGCTATAGTCCATGGTGTCGGAGGGCATACTATAGTATGTCGTTTTTCACGATTTCGGAGGATTAAAAAAAAAGGTGAAAATCACGCAAAAGCGAAAGGCTATAGTCCATGGTGTCGGAGGGCATACTATAGTATGTCGTTTTTCACGATTTCGGAGGATTAAAAAAAAAGGTGAAAATCACGCAAAAGCGAAAGGCTATAGTCCATGGTCTCGGACCGCATACTAGTATGTCGTTTTTCACGATTTCGGAGGATTTTAAAAAAAAAGGTGAAAATCACGCAAAAGCGAAAGGCGTGTCGGAGGGCATACTATAGTATGTCGTTTTTCACGATTTCGGAGGATTAAAAAAAAAGGTGAAAATCACGCAAAAGCGAAAGGCTATAGTCCATGGTGTCGGAGGGCATACTATAGTATGTCGTTTTTCACGATTTCGGAGGATTTTAAAAAAAAGGTGAAAATCACGCAAAAGCGAAAGGCTATAGTCCATGGTGTCGGAGGGCATACTATAGTATGTCGTTTTTCACGATTTCGGAGGATTTGAAAAAAAGGTGAAAATCACGCAAAAGCGAAAGGCTATAGTCCATGGTGTCGGAGGGCATACTATAGTATGTCGTTTTTCACGATTTCGGAGGATTTGAAAAAAAGGTGAAAATCACACAAAAGCGAAAGGCTATAGTCCATGGTGTCGGAGGGCATACTATAGTATGTCGTTTTTCACGATTTCGGAGGATTAAAAAAAAAGGTGAAAATCACGCAAAAGGGAAAGGCTATAGTCCATGGTGTCGGAGGGCATACTATAGTATGTCGTTTTTCACGATTTCGGAGGATTTGAAAAAAAGGTGAAAATCACACAAAAGCGAAAGGCTATAGTCCATGGTGTCGGAGGGCATACTATAGTATGTCGTTTTTCACGATTTCGGAGGATTAAAAAAAAAGGTGAAAATCACGCAAAAGGGAAAGGCTATAGTCCATGGTGTCGGAGGGCATACTATAGTATGTCGTTTTTCACGATTTCGGAGGATTTGAAAAAAAGGTGAAAATCACGCAAAAGCGAAAGGCTATAGTCCATGGTGTCGGAGAGCATACTATAGTATGTCGTTTTTAACGATTTCGGAGGATTTAAAAAAAAAGGTGAAAATCACGCAAAAGCAAAAGGCTATAGTCCATGGTGTCAGGGGGCATACTATATAGTATGTCGTTTTTCACGATTTCGGAGGATTAAAAAAAAAGGTGAAAATCACGCAAAAGCGAAAGGCTATAGTCCATGGTGTCGGAGGGCATACTATAGTATGTCGTTTTTCACGATTTCGGAGGATTTGAAAAAAAGGTGAAAATCACGCAAAAGCGAAAGGCTATAGTCCATGGTGTCGGAGGGCATACTATAGTATGTCGTTTTTAACGATTTCGGAGGATTTTAAAAAAAAAGGTGAAAATCACGCAAAAGCGAAAGGCTATAGTCCATGGTCTCGGACCGCATACTAGTATGTCGTTTTTCACGATTTCGGAGGATTAAAAAAAAAGGTGAAAATCACGCAAAAGCGAAAGGCTATAGTCCATGGTGTCGGAGGGCATACTATAGTATGTCGTTTTTCACGATTTCGGAGGATTTGAAAAAAAGGTGAAAATCACGCAAAAGCGAAAGGCTATAGTCCATGGTGTCGGAGGGCATACTATAGTATGTCGTTTTTCACGATTTCGGAGGATTTAAAAAAAAAGGTGAAAATCACGCAAAAGCGAAAGGCTATAGTCCATGGTGTCGGAGGGCATACTATAGTATGTCGTTTTTCACGATTTCGGAGGATTTAAAAAAAAAAGGTGAAAATCACGCAAAAGCGAAAGGCTATAGTCCATGGTGTCGGAGGGCATACTATAGTATGTGGTTTTTCACGATTTCGGAGGATTTAAAAAAAAAGGTGAAAATCACGCAAAAGCGAAAGGCTATCGTCCATGGTGTCGGAGGGCATACTATTGTATGTCGTTTTTCACGATTTCGGAGGATTTGAAAAAAAGGTGAAAATCACGCAAAAGCGAAAGGCTATAGTCCATGGTGTCGGAGAGCATACTATAGTATGTCGTTTTTAACGATTTCGGAGGATTTAAAAAAAAAGGTGAAAATCACGCAAAAGCAAAAGGCTATAGTCCATGGTGTCGGAGGGCATACTATAGTATGTCGTTTTTCACGATTTCGGAGGATTAAAAAAAAAGGTGAAAATCGCGCAAAAGCGAAAGGCTATAGTCCATGGTGTCGGAGGGCATACTATAGTATGTCGTTTTTCACGATTTCGGAGGATTTGAAAAAAAGGTGAAAATCACGCAAAAGCGAAAGGCTATAGTCCATGGTGTGGGAGGGCATACTATAGTATGTCGTTTTTCACGATTTCGGAGGATTTAAAAAAAAAGGTGAAAATCACGCAAAAGCGAAAGGCTATAGTCCATGTTGTCGGAGGGCATACTATAGTATGTCGTTTTTCACGATTTCGGAGGATTTGAAAAAAAGGTGAAAATCACGCAAAAGCGAAAGGCTATAGTCCATGGTGTCGGAGGGCATACTATAGTATGTCGTTTTTCACGATTTCGGAGGATTAAAAAAAAAGGTGAAAATCACGCAAAAGCGAAAGGCTATAGTCCATGGTGTCGGAGGGCATACTATAGTATGTCGTTTTTCACGATTTCGGAGGATTAAAAAAAAAGGTGAAAATCACGCAAAAGCGAAAGGCTAAAGTCCATGGTGTCGGAGGGCATACTATAGTATGTCGTTTTTCACGATTTCGGAGGATTTGAAAAAAAGGTGAAAATCACGCAAAAGCGAAAGGCTATAGTCCATGGTGTCGGAGGGCATACTATAGTATGTCGTTTTTAACGATTTCGGAGGATTTAAAAAAAAAGGTGAAAATCACGCAAAAGCGAAAGGCTATAGTCCATGGTCTCGGACCGCATACTAGTATGTCGTTTTTCACGATTTCGGAGGATTTTAAAAAAAAAGGTGAAAATCACGCAAAAGCGAAAGGCTATAGTCCATGGTGTCGGAGGGCATACTATAGTATGTCGTTTTTCACGATTTCGGAGGATTAAAAAAAAAGGTGAAAATCACGCAAAAGCGAAAGGCTATAGTCCATGGTGTCGGAGGGCATACTATAGTATGTCGTTTTTCACGATTTCGGAGGATTTGAAAAAAAGGTGAAAATCACGCAAAAGCGAAAGGCTATAGTCCATGGTGTCGGAGGGCATACTATAGTATGTCGTTTTTCACGATTTCGGAGGATTTAAAAAAAAAGGTGAAAATCACGCAAAAGCGAAAGGCTATAGTCCATGGTGTCGGAGGGCATACTATAGTATGTCGTTTTTCACGATTTCGGAGGATTTAAAAAAAAAAGGTGAAAATCACGCAAAAGCGAAAGGCTATAGTCCATGGTGTCGGAGGGCATACTATAGTATGTGGTTTTTCACGATTTCGGAGGATTTAAAAAAAAAGGTGAAAATCACGCAAAAGCGAAAGGCTATCGTCCATGGTGTCGGAGGGCATACTATTGTATGTCGTTTTTCACGATTTCGGAGGATTTGAAAAAAAGGTGAAAATCACGCAAAAGCGAAAGGCTATAGTCCATGGTGTCGGAGAGCATACTATAGTATGTCGTTTTTAACGATTTCGGAGGATTTAAAAAAAAAGGTGAAAATCACGCAAAAGCAAAAGGCTATAGTCCATGGTGTCGGAGGGCATACTATAGTATGTCGTTTTTCACGATTTCGGAGGATTAAAAAAAAAGGTGAAAATCGCGCAAAAGCGAAAGGCTATAGTCCATGGTGTCGGAGGGCATACTATAGTATGTCGTTTTTCACGATTTCGGAGGATTTGAAAAAAAGGTGAAAATCACGCAAAAGCGAAAGGCTATAGTCCATGGTGTGGGAGGGCATACTATAGTATGTCGTTTTTCACGATTTCGGAGGATTTAAAAAAAAAGGTGAAAATCACGCAAAAGCGAAAGGCTATAGTCCATGTTGTCGGAGGGCATACTATAGTATGTCGTTTTTCACGATTTCGGAGGATTTGAAAAAAAGGTGAAAATCACGCAAAAGCGAAAGGCTATAGTCCATGGTGTCGGAGGGCATACTATAGTATGTCGTTTTTCACGATTTCGGAGGATTAAAAAAAAAGGTGAAAATCACGCAAAAGCGAAAGGCTATAGTCCATGGTGTCGGAGGGCATACTATAGTATGTCGTTTTTCACGATTTCGGAGGATTAAAAAAAAAGGTGAAAATCACGCAAAAGCGAAAGGCTATAGTCCATGGTGTCGGAGGGCATACTATAGTATGTCGTTTTTCACGATTTCGGAGGATTTGAAAAAAAGGTGAAAATCACGCAAAAGCGAAAGGCTATAGTCCATGGTGTCGGAGGGCATACTATAGTATGTCGTTTTTCACGATTTCGGAGGATTTGAAAAAAAGGTGAAAATCACGCAAAAGCGAAAGGCTATAGTCCATGGTGTCGGAGGGCATACTATAGTATGTCGTTTTTCACGATTTCGGAGGATTTGAAAAAAAGGTGAAAATCACGCAAAAGCGAAAGGCTATAGTCCATGGTGTCGGAGGGCATACTATAGTATGTCGTTTTTCACGATTTCGGAGGATTTAAAAAAAAAGGTGAAAATCACGCAAAAGCGAAAGGCTATAGTCCATGGTGTCGGAGGGCATACTATAGTATGTCGTTTTTCACGATTTCGGAGGATTTGAAAAAAAGGTGAAAATCACGCAAAAGCGAAAGGCTATAGTCCATGGTGTCGGAGGGCATACTATAGTATGTCGTTTTTCACGATTTCGGAGGATTTGAAAAAAAGGTGAAAATCACGCAAAAGCGAAAGGCTATAGTCCATGGTGTCGGAGAGCATACTATAGTATGTCGTTTTTAACGATTTCGGAGGATTTAAAAAAAAAGGTGAAAATCACGCGAAAGCAAAAGGCTATAGTCCATGGTGTCGGAGGGCATACTATAGTATGTCGTTTTTCACGATTTCGGAGGATTAAAAAAAAAGGTGAAAATCACGCAAAAGCGAAAGGCTATAGTCCATGGTGTCGGAGGGCATACTATAGTATGTCGTTTTTCACGATTTCGGAGGATTTGAAAAAAAGGTGAAAATCACGCAAAAGCGAAAGGCTATAGTCCATGGTGTCGGAGGGCATACTATAGTATGTCGTTTTTCACGATTTCGGAGGATTTAAAAAAAAAAGGTGAAAATCACGCAAAAGCGAAAGGCTATAGTCCATGGTGTCGGAGGGCATACTATAGTATGTGGTTTTTCACGATTTCGGAGGATTTAAAAAAAAAGGTGAAAATCACGCAAAAGCGAAAGGCTATCGTCCATGGTGTCGGAGGGCATACTATTGTATGTCGTTTTTCACGATTTCGGAGGATTTGAAAAAAAGGTGAAAATCACGCAAAAGCGAAAGGCTATAGTCCATGGTGTCGGAGAGCATACTATAGTATGTCGTTTTTAACGATTTCGGAGGATTTAAAAAAAAAGGTGAAAATCACGCAAAAGCAAAAGGCTATAGTCCATGGTGTCGGAGGGCATACTATAGTATGTCGTTTTTCACGATTTCGGAGGATTAAAAAAAAAGGTGAAAATCGCGCAAAAGCGAAAGGCTATAGTCCATGGTGTCGGAGGGCATACTATAGTATGTCGTTTTTCACGATTTCGGAGGATTTGAAAAAAAGGTGAAAATCACGCAAAAGCGAAAGGCTATAGTCCATGGTGTGGGAGGGCATACTATAGTATGTCGTTTTTCACGATTTCGGAGGATTTAAAAAAAAAGGTGAAAATCACGCAAAAGCGAAAGGCTATAGTCCATGTTGTCGGAGGGCATACTATAGTATGTCGTTTTTCACGATTTCGGAGGATTTGAAAAAAAGGTGAAAATCACGCAAAAGCGAAAGGCTATAGTCCATGGTGTCGGAGGGCATACTATAGTATGTCGTTTTTCACGATTTCGGAGGATTAAAAAAAAAGGTGAAAATCACGCAAAAGCGAAATGCTATAGTCCATGGTGTCGGAGGGCATACTATAGTATGTCGTTTTTCACGATTTCGGAGGATTAAAAAAAAAGGTGAAAATCACGCAAAAGCGAAAGGCTATAGTCCATGGTGTCGGAGGGCATACTATAGTATGTCGTTTTTCACGATTTCGGAGGATTTGAAAAAAAGGTGAAAATCACGCAAAAGCGAAAGGCTATAGTCCATGGTGTCGGAGGGCATACTATAGTATGTCGTTTTTCACGATTTCGGAGGATTTGAAAAAAAGGTGAAAATCACGCAAAAGCGAAAGGCTATAGTCCATGGTGTCGGAGGGCATACTATAGTATGTAGTTTTTCACGATTTCGGAGGATTTGAAAAAAAGGTGAAAATCACGCAAAAGCGAAAGGCTATAGTCCATGGTGTCGGAGGGCATACTATAGTATGTCGTTTTTCACGATTTCGGAGGATTTAAAAAAAAAGGTGAAAATCACGCAAAAGCGAAAGGCTATAGTCCATGGTGTCGGAGGGCATACTATAGTATGTCGTTTTTCACGATTTCGGAGGATTTGAAAAAAAGGTGAAAATCACGCAAAAGCGAAAGGCTATAGTCCATGGTGTCGGAGGGCATACTATAGTATGTCGTTTTTCACGATTTCGGAGGATTTGAAAAAAAGGTGAAAATCACGCAAAAGCGAAAGGCTATAGTCCATGGTGTCGGAGAGCATACTATAGTATGTCGTTTTTAACGATTTCGGAGGATTTAAAAAAAAAGGTGAAAATCACGCGAAAGCAAAAGGCTATAGTCCATGGTGTCGGAGGGCATACTATAGTATGTCGTTTTTCACGATTTCGGAGGATTAAAAAAAAAGGTGAAAATCACGCAAAAGCGAAAGGCTATAGTCCATGGTGTCGGAGGGCATACTATAGTATGTCGTTTTTCACGATTTCGGAGGATTTGAAAAAAAGGTGAAAATCACGCAAAAGCGAAAGGCTATAGTCCATGGTGTCGGAGGGCATACTATAGTATGTCGTTTTTCACGATTTCGGAGGATTTAAAAAAAAAGGTGAAAATCACGCAAAAGCGAAAGGCTATAGTCCATGGTCTCGGACCGCATACTAGTATGTCGTTTTTCACGATTTCGGAGGATTTTAAAAAAAAAGGTGAAAATCACGCAAAAGCGAAAGGCGTGTCGGAGGGCATACTATAGTATGTCGTTTTTCACGATTTCGGAGGATTAAAAAAAAAGGTGAAAATCACGCAAAAGCGAAAGGCTATAGTCCATGGTGTCGGAGGGCATACTATAGGATGTCGTTTTTCACGATTTCGGAGGATTTGAAAAAAAGGTGAAAATCACGCAAAAGCGAAAGGCTATAGTCCATGGTGTCGGAGGGCATACTATAGTATGTCGTTTTTCACGATTTCGGAGGATTTAAAAAAAAAGGTGAAAATCACGCAAAGGCGAAAGGCTATAGTCCATGGTGTCGGAGGGCATACTATAGTATGTCGTTTTTCACGATTTCGGAGGATTTGAAAAAAAGGTGAAAATCACGCAAAAGCGAAAGGCTATAGTCCATGGTGTCGGAGGGCATACTATAGTATGTCGTTTTTCACGATTTCGGAGGATTTGAAAAAAAGGTGAAAATCACACAAAAGCGAAAGGCTATAGTCCATGGTGTCGGAGGGCATACTATAGTATGTCGTTTTTCACGATTTCGGAGGATTAAAAAAAAAGGTGAAAATCACGCAAAAGGGAAAGGCTATAGTCCATGGTGTCGGAGGGCATACTATAGTATGTCGTTTTTCACGATTTCGGAGGATTTGAAAAAAGGTGAAAATCACGCAAAAGCGAAAGGCTATAGTCCATGGTGTCGGAGAGCATACTATAGTATGTCGTTTTTAACGATTTCGGAGGATTTAAAAAAAAAGGTGAAAATCACGCAAAAGCAAAAGGCTATAGTCCATGGTGTCAGGGGGCATACTATATAGTATGTCGTTTTTCACGATTTCGGAGGATTAAAAAAAAAGGTGAAAATCACGCAAAAGCGAAAGGCTATAGTCCATGGTGTCGGAGGGCATACTATAGTATGTCGTTTTTCACGATTTCGGAGGATTTGAAAAAAAGGTGAAAATCACGCAAAAGCGAAAGGCTATAGTCCATGGTGTCGGAGGGCATACTATAGTATGTCGTTTTTAACGATTTCGGAGGATTTAAAAAAAAAGGTGAAAATCACGCAAAAGCGAAAGGCTATAGTCCATGGTCTCGGACCGCATACTAGTATGTCGTTTTTCACGATTTCGGAGGATTTAAAAAAAAAAGGTGAAAATCACGCAAAAGCGAAAGGCTATCGTCCATGGTGTCGGAGGGCATACTATTGTATGTCGTTTTTCACGATTTCGGAGGATTTGAAAAAAAGGTGAAAATCACGCAAAAGCGAAAGGCTATAGTCCATGGTGTCGGAGGGCATACTATAGTATGTCGTTTTTCACGATTTCGGAGGATTTAAAAAAAAAAGGTGAAAATCACGCAAAAGCGAAAGGCTATAGTCCATGGTCTCGGACCGCATACTAGTATGTCGTTTTTCACGATTTTGGAGGATTTAAAAAAAAAAGGTGAAAATCACGCAAAAGCGAAAGGCTATAGTCCATGGTGTCGGAGGGCATACTATAGTATGTCGTTTTTAACGATTTCGGAGGATTTTAAAAAAAAGGTGAAAATCACGCAAAAGCAAAAGGCTATAGTCCATGGTGTCGGAGGGCATACTATAGTATGTCGTTTTTCACGATTTCGGAGGATTAAAAAAAAAGGTGAAAATCACGCAAAAGCGAAAGGCTATAGTCCATGGTGTCGGAGGGCATACTATAGTATGTCGTTTTTCACGATTTCGGAGGATTTGAAAAAAAGGTGAAAATCACGCAAAAGCGAAAGGCTATAGTCCATGGTGTGGGAGGGCATACTATAGTATGTCGTTTTTCACGATTTCGGAGGATTTAAAAAAAAAGGTGAAAATCACGCAAAAGCGAAAGGCTATAGTCCATGTTGTCGGAGGGCATACTATAGTATGTCGTTTTTCACGATTTCGGAGGATTTGAAAAAAAGGTGAAAATCACGCAAAAGCGAAAGGCTATAGTCCATGGTGTCGGAGTGCATACTATAGTATGTCGTTTTTCACGATTTCGGAGGATTTGAAAAAAAGGTGAAAATCACGCAAAAGCGAAAGGCTATAGTCCATGGTGTCGGAGGGCATACTATAGTATGTCGTTTTTCACGATTTCGGAGGATTTAAAAAAAAAAGGTGAAAATCACGCAAAAGCGAAAGGCTATAGTCCATGGTGTCGGAGGGCATACTATAGTATGTCGTTTTTCACGATTTCGGAGGATTAAAAAAAAAGGTGAAAATCACGCAAAAGCGAAAGGCTATAGTCCATGGTGTCGGAGGGCATACTATAGTATGTCGTTTTTCACGATTTCGGAGGATTTGAAAAAAAGGTGAAAATCACGCAAAAGCGAAAGGCTATAGTCCATGGTGTCGGAGGGCATACTATAGTATGTCGTTTTTCACGATTTCGGAGGATTTTTAAAAAAAGGTGAAAATCACGCAAAAGCGAAAGGCTATAGTCCATGGTGTCGGAGGGCATACTATAGTATGTCGTTTTTCACGATTTTGGAGGATTTGAAAAAAAGGTGAAAATCACGCAAAAGCGAAAGACTATAGTCCATGGTGTCGGAGGGCATACTATAGTATGTCGTTTTTCACGATTTCGGAGGATTTTTAAAAAAAGGTGAAAATCACGCAAAAGCGAAAGGCTATAGTCCATGGTGTCGGAGGGCATACTATAGTATGTCGTTTTTCACGATTTCGGAGGATTTGAAAAAAAGGTGAAAATCACACAAAAGCGAAAGGCTATAGTCCATGGTGTCGGAGGGCATACTATAGTATGTCGTTTTTCACGATTTCGGAGGATTAAAAAAAAAGGTGAAAATCACGCAAAAGGGAAAGGCTATAGTCCATGGTGTCGGAGGGCATACTATAGTATGTCGTTTTTCACGATTTCGGAGGATTTGAAAAAAAGGTGAAAATCACGCAAAAGCGAAAGGCTATAGTCCATGGTGTCGGAGAGCATACTATAGTATGTCGTTTTTAACGATTTCGGAGGATTTAAAAAAAAAGGTGAAAATCACGCAAAAGCAAAAGGCTATAGTCCATGGTGTCAGGGGGCATACTATATAGTATGTCGTTTTTCACGATTTCGGAGGATTAAAAAAAAAGGTGAAAATCACGCAAAAGCGAAAGGCTATAGTCCATGGTGTCGGAGGGCATACTATAGTATGTCGTTTTTCACGATTTCGGAGGATTTGAAAAAAAGGTGAAAATCACGCAAAAGCGAAAGGCTATAGTCCATGGTGTCGGAGGGCATACTATAGTATGTCGTTTTTCACGATTTCGGAGGATTTAAAAAAAAAAGGTGAAAATCACGCAAAAGCGAAAGGCTATAGTCCATGGTGTCGGAGGGCATACTATAGTATGTCGTTTTTCACGATTTCGGAGGATTAAAAAAAAAGGTGAAAATCACGCAAAAGCGAAAGGCTATAGTCCATGGTGTCGGAGGGCATACTATAGTATGTCGTTTTTCACGATTTCGGAGGATTTGAAAAAAAGGTGAAAATCACGCAAAAGCGAAAGGCTATAGTCCATGGTGTCGGAGGGCATACTATAGTATGTCGTTTTTCACGATTTCGGAGGATTTTTAAAAAAAGGTGAAAATCACGCAAAAGCGAAAGGCTATAGTCCATGGTGTCGGAGGGCATACTATAGTATGTCGTTTTTCACGATTTCGGAGGATTTGAAAAAAAGGTGAAAATCACGCAAAAGCGAAAGGCTATAGTCCATGGTGTCGGAGGGCATACTATAGTATGTCGTTTTTCACGATTTTGGAGGATTTGAAAAAAAGGTGAAAATCACGCAAAAGCGAAAGGCTATAGTCCATGGTGTCGGAGGGCATACTATAGTATGTCGTTTTTCACGATTTCGGAGGATTTGAAAAAAAGGTGAAAATCACGCAAAAGCGAAAGGCTATAGTCCATGGTGTCGGAGGGCATACTATAGTATGTCGTTTTTCACGATTTTGGAGGATTTGAAAAAAAGGTGAAAATCACGCAAAAGCGAAAGGCTATAGTCCATGGTGTCGGAGGGCATACTATAGTATGTCGTTTTTCACGATTTCGGAGGATTTGAAAAAAAGGTGAAAATCACGCAAAAGCGAAAGGCTATAGTCCATGGTGTCGGAGGGCATACTATAGTATGTCGTTTTTCACGATTTCGGAGGATTTGAAAAAAAGGTGAAAATCACGCAAAAGCGAAAGGCTATAGTCCATGGTGTCGGAGGGCATACTATAGTATGTCGTTTTTCACGATTTTGGAGGATTTGAAAAAAAGGTGAAAATCACGCAAAAGCGAAAGACTATAGTCCATGGTGTCGGAGGGCATACTATAGTATGTCGTTTTTCACGATTTCGGAGGATTTTTAAAAAAAGGTGAAAATCACGCAAAAGCGAAAGGCTATAGTCCATGGTGTCGGAGGGCATACTATAGTATGTCGTTTTTCACGATTTCGGAGGATTTGAAAAAAAGGTGAAAATCACACAAAAGCGAAAGGCTATAGTCCATGGTGTCGGAGGGCATACTATAGTATGTCGTTTTTCACGATTTCGGAGGATTTGAAAAAAAGGTGAAAATCACGCAAAAGCGAAAGGCTATAGTCCATGGTTTCGGAGAGCATACTATAGTATGTCGTTTTTAACGATTTCGGAGGATTTAAAAAAAAAGGTGAAAATCACGCAAAAGCAAAAGGCTATAGTCCATGGTGTCAGGGGGCATACTATATAGTATGTCGTTTTTCACGATTTCGGAGGATTAAAAAAAAAGGTGAAAATCACGCAAAAGCGAAAGGCTATAGTCCATGGTGTCGGAGGGCATACTATAGTATGTCGTTTTTCACGATTTCGGAGGATTTGAAAAAAAGGTGAAAATCACGCAAAAGCGAAAGGCTATAGTCCATGGTGTCGGAGGGCATACTATAGTATGTCGTTTTTCACGATTTCGGAGGATTTAAAAAAAAAAGGTGAAAATCACGCAAAAGCGAAAGGCTATAGTCCATGGTGTCGGAGGGCATACTATAGTATGTCGTTTTTCACGATTTCGGAGGATTAAAAAAAAAGGTGAAAATCACGCAAAAGCGAAAGGCTATAGTCCATGGTGTCGGAGGGCATACTATAGTATGTCGTTTTTCACGATTTCGGAGGATTTGAAAAAAAGGTGAAAATCACGCAAAAGCGAAAGGCTATAGTCCATGGTGTCGGAGGGCATACTATAGTATGTTGTTTTTCACGATTTCGGAGGATTTAAAAAAAAAGGTGAAAATCACGCAAAAGCGAAAGGCTATAGTCCATGGTGTCGGAGGGCATACTATAGTATGTCGTTTTTCACGATTTCGGAGGATTTTTAAAAAAAGGTGAAAATCACGCAAAAGCGAAATGCTATAGTCCATGGTGTCGGAGGGCATACTATAGTATGTCGTTTTTCACGATTTCGCAGGATTTGAAAAAAAGGTGAAAATCACGCAAAAGCGAAAGGCTATAGTCCATGGTGTCGGAGGGCATACTATAGTATGTCGTTTTTCACGATTTTGGAGGATTTGAAAAAAAGGTGAAAATCACGCAAAAGCGAAAGGCTATAGTCCATGGTGTCGGAGGGCATACTATAGTATGTCGTTTTTCACAATTTCGGAGGATTTGAAAAAAAGGTGAAAATCACGCAAAAGCGAAAGGCTATAGTCCATGGTGTCGGAGGGCATACTATAGTATGTCGTTTTTCACGATTTTGGAGGATTTGAAAAAAAGGTGAAAATCACGCAAAAGCGAAAGGCTATAGTCCATGGTGTCGGAGGGCATACTATAGTATGTCGTTTTTCACGATTTCGGAGGATTTTTAAAAAAAGGTGAAAATCACGCAAAAGCGAAAGGCTATAGTCCATGGTGTCGGAGGGCATACTATAGTATGTCGTTTTTCACGATTTCGGAGGATTTGAAAAAAAGGTGAAAATCACGCAAAAGCGAAAGGCTATAGTCCATGGTGTCGGAGGGCATACTATAGTATGTCGTTTTTCACGATTTCGGAGGATTTGAAAAAAGGTGAAAATCACGCAAAAGCGAAAGGCTATAGTCCATGGTGTCGGAGGGCATACTATAGTATGTCGTTTTTCACGATTTCGGAGGATTTTTAAAAAAAGGTGAAAATCACGCAAAAGCGAAAGGCTATAGTCCATGGTGTCGGAGGGCATACTATAGTATGTCGTTTTTCACGATTTCGGAGGATTTGAAAAAAAGGTGAAAATCACGCAAAAGCGAAAGGCTATAGTCCATGGTGTCGGAGGGCATACTATAGTATGTCGTTTTTCACGATTTTGGAGGATTTGAAAAAAAGGTGAAAATCACGCAAAAGCGAAAGGCTATAGTCCATGGTGTCGGAGGGCATACTATAGTATGTCGTTTTTCACGATTTCGGAGGATTTGAAAAAAAGGTGAAAATCACGCAAAAGCGAAAGGCTATAGTCCATGGTGTCGGAGGGCATACTATAGTATGTCGTTTTTCACGATTTTGGAGGATTTGAAAAAAAGGTGAAAATCACGCAAAAGCGAAAGGCTATAGTCCATGGTGTCGGAGGGCATACTATAGTATGTCGTTTTTCACGATTTCGGAGGATTTTTAAAAAAAGGTGAAAATCACGCAAAAGCGAAAGGCTATAGTCCATGGTGTCGGAGGGCATACTATAGTATGTCGTTTTTCACGATTTCGGAGGATTTGAAAAAAAGGTGAAAATCACGCAAAAGCGAAAGGCTATAGTCCATGGTGTCGGAGGGCATACTATAGTATGTCGTTTTTCACGATTTCGGAGGATTTGAAAAAAAGGTGAAAATCACGCAAAAGCGAAAGGCTATAGTCCATGGTGTCGGAGGGCATACTATAGTATGTCGTTTTTCACGATTTTGGAGGATTTGAAAAAAAGGTGAAAATCACGCAAAAGCGAAAGACTATAGTCCATGGTGTCGGAGGGCATACTATAGTATGTCGTTTTTCACGATTTCGGAGGATTTTTAAAAAAAGGTGAAAATCACGCAAAAGCGAAAGGCTATAGTCCATGGTGTCGGAGGGCATACTATAGTATGTCGTTTTTCACGATTTCAGAGGATTTGAAAAAAAGGTGAAAATCACACAAAAGCGAAAGGCTATAGTCCATGGTGTCGGAGGGCATACTATAGTATGTCGTTTTTCACGATTTCGGAGGATTTGAAAAAAAGGTGAAAATCACGCAAAAGCGAAAGGCTATAGTCCATGGTGTCGGAGGGCATACTATAGTATGTCGTTTTTCACGATTTTGGAGGATTTGAAAAAAAGGTGAAAATCACGCAAAAGCGAAAGACTATAGTCCATGGTGTCGGAGGGCATACTATAGTATGTCGTTTTTCACGATTTCGGAGGATTTTTAAAAAAAGGTGAAAATCACGCAAAAGCGAAAGGCTATAGTCCATGGTGTCGGAGGGCATACTATAGTATGTCGTTTTTCACGATTTCAGAGGATTTGAAAAAAAGGTGAAAATCACACAAAAGCGAAAGGCTATAGTCCATGGTGTCGGAGGGCATACTATAGTATGTCGTTTTTCACGATTTCGGAGGATTAAAAAAAAAGGTGAAAATCACGCAAAAGGGAAAGGCTATAGTCCATGGTGTCGGAGGGCATACTATAGTATGTCGTTTTTCACGATTTCGGAGGATTTGAAAAAAAGGTGAAAATCACGCAAAAGCGAAAGGCTATAGTCCATGGTTTCGGAGAGCATACTATAGTATGTCGTTTTTAACGATTTCGGAGGATTTAAAAAAAAAGGTGAAAATCACGCAAAAGCAAAAGGCTATAGTCCATGGTGTCAGGGGGCATACTATATAGTATGTCGTTTTTCACGATTTCGGAGGATTAAAAAAAAAGGTGAAAATCACGCAAAAGCGAAAGGCTATAGTCCATGGTGTCGGAGGGCATACTATAGTATGTCGTTTTTCACGATTTCGGAGGATTTGAAAAAAAGGTGAAAATCACGCAAAAGCGAAAGGCTATAGTCCATGGTGTCGGAGGGCATACTATAGTATGTCGTTTTTCACGATTTCGGAGGATTTAAAAAAAAAAGGTGAAAATCACGCAAAAGCGAAAGGCTATAGTCCATGGTGTCGGAGGGCATACTATAGTATGTCGTTTTTCACGATTTCGGAGGATTAAAAAAAAAGGTGAAAATCACGCAAAAGCGAAAGGCTATAGTCCATGGTGTCGGAGGGCATACTATAGTATGTCGTTTTTCACGATTTCGGAGGATTTGAAAAAAAGGTGAAAATCACGCAAAAGCGAAAGGCTATAGTCCATGGTGTCGGAGGGCATACTATAGTATGTTGTTTTTCACGATTTCGGAGGATTTAAAAAAAAAGGTGAAAATCACGCAAAAGCGAAAGGCTATAGTCCATGGTGTCGGAGGGCATACTATAGTATGTCGTTTTTCACGATTTCGGAGGATTTTTAAAAAAAGGTGAAAATCACGCAAAAGCGAAATGCTATAGTCCATGGTGTCGGAGGGCATACTATAGTATGTCGTTTTTCACGATTTCGCAGGATTTGAAAAAAAGGTGAAAATCACGCAAAAGCGAAAGGCTATAGTCCATGGTGTCGGAGGGCATACTATAGTATGTCGTTTTTCACGATTTTGGAGGATTTGAAAAAAAGGTGAAAATCACGCAAAAGCGAAAGGCTATAGTCCATGGTGTCGGAGGGCATACTATAGTATGTCGTTTTTCACGATTTCGGAGGATTTGAAAAAAAGGTGAAAATCACGCAAAAGCGAAAGGCTATAGTCCATGGTGTCGGAGGGCATACTATAGTATGTCGTTTTTCACGATTTTGGAGGATTTGAAAAAAAGGTGAAAATCACGCAAAAGCGAAAGGCTATAGTCCATGGTGTCGGAGGGCATACTATAGTATGTCGTTTTTCACGATTTCGGAGGATTTTTAAAAAAAGGTGAAAATCACGCAAAAGCGAAAGGCTATAGTCCATGGTGTCGGAGGGCATACTATAGTATGTCGTTTTTCACGATTTCGGAGGATTTGAAAAAAAGGTGAAAATCACGCAAAAGCGAAAGGCTATAGTCCATGGTGTCGGAGGGCATACTATAGTATGTCGTTTTTCACGATTTCGGAGGATTTGAAAAAAAGGTGAAAATCACGCAAAAGCGAAAGGCTATAGTCCATGGTGTCGGAGGGC
This sequence comes from Electrona antarctica, assembly GCF_951216825.1. NCBI lineage: Eukaryota > Metazoa > Chordata > Actinopteri > Myctophiformes > Myctophidae > Electrona > Electrona antarctica. The sequence continues at coordinate 24,287 of NW_027637700.1, forward strand.
ATACTATAGTATGTCGTTTTTCACGATTTTGGAGGATTTGAAAAAAAGGTGAAAATCACGCAAAAGCGAAAGACTATAGTCCATGGTGTCGGAGGGCATACTATAGTATGTCGTTTTTCACGATTTCGGAGGATTTTTAAAAAAAGGTGAAAATCACGCAAAAGCGAAAGGCTATAGTCCATGGTGTCGGAGGACATACTGTAGTATGTTGTTTTTCACGATTTCGGAGGATTTGAAAAAAAGGTGAAAATCACACAAAAGCGAAAGGCTATAGTCCATGGTGTCGGAGGGCATACTATAGTATGTCGTTTTTCACGATTTCGGAGGATTTTTAAAAAAAGGTGAAAATCACGCAAAAGCGAAATGCTATAGTCCATGGTGTCGGAGGGCATACTATAGTATGTCGTTTTTCACGATTTCGCAGGATTTGAAAAAAAGGTGAAAATCACGCAAAAGCGAAAGGCTATAGTCCATGGTGTCGGAGGGCATACTATAGTATGTCGTTTTTCACGATTTTGGAGGATTTGAAAAAAAGGTGAAAATCACGCAAAAGCGAAAGGCTATAGTCCATGGTGTCGGAGGGCATACTATAGTATGTCGTTTTTCACGATTTCGGAGGATTTGAAAAAAAGGTGAAAATCACGCAAAAGCGAAAGGCTATAGTCCATGGTGTCGGAGGGCATACTATAGTATGTCGTTTTTCACGATTTTGGAGGATTTGAAAAAAAGGTGAAAATCACGCAAAAGCGAAAGGCTATAGTCCATGGTGTCGGAGGGCATACTATAGTATGTCGTTTTTCACGATTTCGGAGGATTTTTAAAAAAAGGTGAAAATCACGCAAAAGCGAAAGGCTATAGTCCATGGTGTCGGAGGGCATACTATAGTATGTCGTTTTTCACGATTTCGGAGGATTTGAAAAAAAGGTGAAAATCACGCAAAAGCGAAAGGCTATAGTCCATGGTGTCGGAGGGCATACTATAGTATGTCGTTTTTCACGATTTCGGAGGATTTGAAAAAAAGGTGAAAATCACGCAAAAGCGAAAGGCTATAGTCCATGGTGTCGGAGGGCATACTATAGTATGTCGTTTTTCACGATTTTGGAGGATTTGAAAAAAAGGTGAAAATCACGCAAAAGCGAAAGACTATAGTCCATGGTGTCGGAGGGCATACTATAGTATGTCGTTTTTCACGATTTCGGAGGATTTTTAAAAAAAGGTGAAAATCACGCAAAAGCGAAAGGCTATAGTCCATGGTGTCGGAGGGCATACTATAGTATGTCGTTTTTCACGATTTCGGAGGATTTGAAAAAAAGGTGAAAATCACACAAAAGCGAAAGGCTATAGTCCATGGTGTCGGAGGGCATACTATAGTATGTCGTTTTTCACGATTTCGGAGGATTAAAAAAAAAGGTGAAAATCACGCAAAAGGGAAAGGCTATAGTCCATGGTGTCGGAGGGCATACTATAGTATGTCGTTTTTCACGATTTCGGAGGATTTGAAAAAAAGGTGAAAATCACGCAAAAGCGAAAGGCTATAGTCCATGGTGTCGGAGAGCATACTATAGTATGTCGTTTTTAACGATTTCGGAGGATTTAAAAAAAAAGGTGAAAATCACGCAAAAGCAAAAGGCTATAGTCCATGGTGTCAGGGGGCATACTATATAGTATGTCGTTTTTCACGATTTCGGAGGATTAAAAAAAAAGGTGAAAATCACGCAAAAGCGAAAGGCTATAGTCCATGGTGTCGGAGGGCATACTATAGTATGTCGTTTTTCACGATTTCGGAGGATTTGAAAAAAAGGTGAAAATCACGCAAAAGCGAAAGGCTATAGTCCATGGTGTCGGAGGGCATACTATAGTATGTCGTTTTTCACGATTTCGGAGGATTTTAAAAAAAAAGGTGAAAATCACGCAAAAGCGAAAGGCTATAGTCCATGGTGTCGGAGGGCATACTATAGTATGTCGTTTTTCACGATTTTGGAGGATTTGAAAAAAAGGTGAAAATCACGCAAAAGCGAAAGACTATAGTCCATGGTGTCGGAGGGCATACTATAGTATGTCGTTTTTCACGATTTCGGAGGATTTTTAAAAAAAAGGTGAAAATCACGCAAAAGCGAAAGGCTATAGTCCATGGTGTCGGAGGGCATACTATAGTATGTTGTTTTTCACGATTTCGGAGGATTTGAAAAAAAGGTGAAAATCACACAAAAGCGAAAGGCTATAGTCCATGGTGTCGGAGGGCATACTATAGTATGTCGTTTTTCACGATTTCGGAGGATTTTTAAAAAAAGGTGAAAATCACGCAAAAGCGAAATGCTATAGTCCATGGTGTCGGAGGGCATACTATAGTATGTCGTTTTTCACGATTTCGCAGGATTTGAAAAAAAGGTGAAAATCACGCAAAAGCGAAAGGCTATAGTCCATGGTGTCGGAGGGCATACTATAGTATGTCGTTTTTCACGATTTTGGAGGATTTGAAAAAAAGGTGAAAATCACGCAAAAGCGAAAGGCTATAGTCCATGGTGTCGGAGGGCATACTATAGTATGTCGTTTTTCACGATTTCGGAGGATTTGAAAAAAAGGTGAAAATCACGCAAAAGCGAAAGGCTATAGTCCATGGTGTCGGAGGGCATACTATAGTATGTCGTTTTTCACGATTTTGGAGGATTTGAAAAAAAGGTGAAAATCACGCAAAAGCGAAAGGCTATAGTCCATGGTGTCGGAGGGCATACTATAGTATGTCGTTTTTCACGATTTCGGAGGATTTTTAAAAAAAGGTGAAAATCACGCAAAAGCGAAAGGCTATAGTCCATGGTGTCGGAGGGCATACTATAGTATGTCGTTTTTCACGATTTCGGAGGATTTGAAAAAAAGGTGAAAATCACGCAAAAGCGAAAGGCTATAGTCCATGGTGTCGGAGGGCATACTATAGTATGTCGTTTTTCACGATTTCGGAGGATTTGAAAAAAAGGTGAAAATCACGCAAAAGCGAAAGGCTATAGTCCATGGTGTCGGAGGGCATACTATAGTATGTCGTTTTTCACGATTTTGGAGGATTTGAAAAAAAGGTGAAAATCACGCAAAAGCGAAAGACTATAGTCCATGGTGTCGGAGGGCATACTATAGTATGTCGTTTTTCACGATTTCGGAGGATTTTTAAAAAAAGGTGAAAATCACGCAAAAGCGAAAGGCTATAGTCCATGGTGTCGGAGGGCATACTATAGTATGTCGTTTTTCACGATTTCGGAGGATTTGAAAAAAAGGTGAAAATCACACAAAAGCGAAAGGCTATAGTCCATGGTGTCGGAGGGCATACTATAGTATGTCGTTTTTCACGATTTCGGAGGATTAAAAAAAAAGGTGAAAATCACGCAAAAGGGAAAGGCTATAGTCCATGGTGTCGGAGGGCATACTATAGTATGTCGTTTTTCACGATTTCGGAGGATTTGAAAAAAAGGTGAAAATCACGCAAAAGCGAAAGGCTATAGTCCATGGTGTCGGAGAGCATACTATAGTATGTCGTTTTTAACGATTTCGGAGGATTTAAAAAAAAAGGTGAAAATCACGCAAAAGCAAAAGGCTATAGTCCATGGTGTCAGGGGGCATACTATATAGTATGTCGTTTTTCACGATTTCGGAGGATTAAAAAAAAAGGTGAAAATCACGCAAAAGCGAAAGGCTATAGTCCATGGTGTCGGAGGGCATACTATAGTATGTCGTTTTTCACGATTTCGGAGGATTTGAAAAAAAGGTGAAAATCACGCAAAAGCGAAAGGCTATAGTCCATGGTGTCGGAGGGCATACTATAGTATGTCGTTTTTCACGATTTCGGAGGATTTTAAAAAAAAAGGTGAAAATCACGCAAAAGCGAAAGGCTATAGTCCATGGTGTCGGAGGGCATACTATAGTATGTCGTTTTTCACGATTTCGGAGGATTAAAAAAAAAGGTGAAAATCACGCAAAAGCGAAAGGCTATAGTCCATGGTGTCGGAGGGCATACTATAGTATGTCGTTTTTCACGATTTTGGAGGATTTGAAAAAAAGGTGAAAATCACGCAAAAGCGAAAGACTATAGTCCATGGTGTCGGAGGGCATACTATAGTATGTCGTTTTTCACGATTTCGGAGGATTTTTAAAAAAAGGTGAAAATCACGCAAAAGCGAAAGGCTATAGTCCATGGTGTCGGAGGGCATACTATAGTATGTCGTTTTTCACGATTTCGGAGGATTTGAAAAAAAGGTGAAAATCACACAAAAGCGAAAGGCTATAGTCCATGGTGTCGGAGGGCATACTATAGTATGTCGTTTTTCACGATTTCGGAGGATTAAAAAAAAGGTGAAAATCACGCAAAAGGGAAAGGCTATAGTCCATGGTGTCGGAGGGCATACTATAGTATGTCGTTTTTCACGATTTCGGAGGATTTGAAAAAAAGGTGAAAATCACGCAAAAGCGAAAGGCTATAGTCCATGGTGTCGGAGAGCATACTATAGTATGTCGTTTTTAACGATTTCGGAGGATTTAAAAAAAAAGGTGAAAATCACGCAAAAGCAAAAGGCTATAGTCCATGGTGTCAGGGGGCATACTATATAGTATGTCGTTTTTCACGATTTCGGAGGATTAAAAAAAAAGGTGAAAATCACGCAAAAGCGAAAGGCTATAGTCCATGGTGTCGGAGGGCATACTATAGTATGTCGTTTTTCACGATTTCGGAGGATTTGAAAAAAAGGTGAAAATCACGCAAAAGCGAAAGGCTATAGTCCATGGTGTCGGAGGGCATACTATAGTATGTCGTTTTTCACGATTTCGGAGGATTTTTAAAAAAAGGTGAAAATCACGCAAAAGCGAAAGGCTATAGTCCATGGTGTCGGAGGGCATACTATAGTATGTCGTTTTTCACGATTTCGGAGGATTTGAAAAAAAGGTGAAAATCACGCAAAAGCGAAAGGCTATAGTCCATGGTGTCGGAGGGCATACTATAGTATGTCGTTTTTCACGATTTCGGAGGATTTGAAAAAAAGGTGAAAATCACGCAAAAGCGAAAGGCTATAGTCCATGGTGTCGGAGGGCATACTATAGTATGTCGTTTTTCACGATTTTGGAGGATTTGAAAAAAAGGTGAAAATCACGCAAAAGCGAAAGACTATAGTCCATGGTGTCGGAGGGCATACTATAGTATGTCGTTTTTCACGATTTCGGAGGATTTTTAAAAAAAGGTGAAAATCACGCAAAAGCGAAAGGCTATAGTCCATGGTGTCGGAGGGCATACTATAGTATGTCGTTTTTCACGATTTCGGAGGATTTGAAAAAAAGGTGAAAATCACACAAAAGCGAAAGGCTATAGTCCATGGTGTCGGAGGGCATACTATAGTATGTCGTTTTTCACGATTTCGGAGGATTAAAAAAAAAGGTGAAAATCACGCAAAAGGGAAAGGCTATAGTCCATGGTGTCGGAGGGCATACTATAGTATGTCGTTTTTCACGATTTCGGAGGATTTGAAAAAAAGGTGAAAATCACGCAAAAGCGAAAGGCTATAGTCCATGGTGTCGGAGAGCATACTATAGTATGTCGTTTTTAACGATTTCGGAGGATTTAAAAAAAAAGGTGAAAATCACGCAAAAGCAAAAGGCTATAGTCCATGGTGTCAGGGGGCATACTATATAGTATGTCGTTTTTCACGATTTCGGAGGATTAAAAAAAAAGGTGAAAATCACGCAAAAGCGAAAGGCTATAGTCCATGGTGTCGGAGGGCATACTATAGTATGTCGTTTTTCACGATTTCGGAGGATTTGAAAAAAAGGTGAAAATCACGCAAAAGCGAAAGGCTATAGTCCATGGTGTCGGAGGGCATACTATAGTATGTCGTTTTTCACGATTTCGGAGGATTAAAAAAAAAGGTGAAAATCACGCAAAAGCGAAAGGCTATAGTCCATGGTGTCGGAGGGCATACTATAGTATGTCGTTTTTCACGATTTTGGAGGATTTGAAAAAAAGGTGAAAATCACGCAAAAGTGAAAGACTATAGTCCATGGTGTCGGAGGGCATACTATAGTATGTCGTTTTTCACGATTTCGGAGGATTTTTAAAAAAAGGTGAAAATCACGCAAAAGCGAAAGGCTATAGTCCATGGTGTCGGAGGGCATACTATAGTATGTCGTTTTTCACGATTTCGGAGGATTTGAAAAAAAGGTGAAAATCACACAAAAGCGAAAGGCTATAGTCCATGGTGTCGGAGGGCATACTATAGTATGTCGTTTTTCACGATTTCGGAGGATTAAAAAAAAAGGTGAAAATCACGCAAAAGGGAAAGGCTATAGTCCATGGTGTCGGAGGGCATACTATAGTATGTCGTTTTTCACGATTTCGGAGGATTTGAAAAAAAGGTGAAAATCACGCAAACGCGAAAGGCTATAGTCCATGGTGTCGGAGAGCATACTATAGTATGTCGTTTTTAACGATTTCGGAGGATTTAAAAAAAAAGGTGAAAATCACGCAAAAGCAAAAGGCTATAGTCCATGGTGTCGGAGGGCATACTATAGTATGTCGTTTTTCACGATTTCGGAGGATTAAAAAAAAAGGTGAAAATCACGCAAAAGCGAAAGGCTATAGTCCATGGTGTCGGAGGGCATACTATAGTATGTCGTTTTTCACGATTTTGGAGGATTTGAAAAAAAGGTGAAAATCACGCAAAAGTGAAAGACTATAGTCCATGGTGTCGGAGGGCATACTATAGTATGTCGTTTTTCACGATTTCGGAGGATTTTTAAAAAAAGGTGAAAATCACGCAAAAGCGAAAGGCTATAGTCCATGGTGTCGGAGGGCATACTATAGTATGTCGTTTTTCACGATTTCGGAGGATTTGAAAAAAAGGTGAAAATCACACAAAAGCGAAAGGCTATAGTCCATGGTGTCGGAGGGCATACTATAGTATGTCGTTTTTCACGATTTCGGAGGATTAAAAAAAAAGGTGAAAATCACGCAAAAGGGAAAGGCTATAGTCCATGGTGTCGGAGGGCATACTATAGTATGTCGTTTTTCACGATTTCGGAGGATTTGAAAAAAAGGTGAAAATCACGCAAAAGCGAAAGGCTATAGTCCATGGTGTCGGAGAGCATACTATAGTATGTCGTTTTTAACGATTTCGGAGGATTTAAAAAAAAAGGTGAAAATCACGCAAAAGCAAAAGGCTATAGTCCATGGTGTCAGGGGGCATACTATATAGTATGTCGTTTTTCACGATTTCGGAGGATTAAAAAAAAAGGTGAAAATCACGCAAAAGCGAAAGGCTATAGTCCATGGTGTCGGAGGGCATACTATAGTATGTCGTTTTTCACGATTTCGGAGGATTTGAAAAAAAGGTGAAAATCACGCAAAAGCGAAAGGCTATAGTCCATGGTGTCGGAGGGCATACTATAGTATGTCGTTTTTCATGATTTCGGAGGATTTAAAAAAAAAAGGTGAAAATCACGCAAAAGCGAAAGGCTATAGTCCATGGTGTCGGAGGGCATACTATAGTATGTCGTTTTTCACGATTTCGGAGGATTAAAAAAAAAGGTGAAAATCACGCAAAAGCGAAAGGCTATAGTCCATGGTGTCGGAGGGCATACTATAGTATGTCGTTTTTCACGATTTCGGAGGATTTGAAAAAAAGGTGAAAATCACGCAAAAGCGAAAGGCTATAGTCCATGGTGTCGGAGGGCATACTATAGTATGTTGTTTTTCACGATTTCGGAGGATTTAAAAAAAAAGGTGAAAATCACGCAAAAGCGAAAGGCTATAGTCCATGGTGTCGGAGGGCATACTATAGTATGTCGTTTTTCACGATTTCGGAGGATTTTTAAAAAAAAGGTGAAAATCACGCAAAAGCGAAAGGCTATAGTCCATGGTGTCGGAGGGCATACTATAGTATGTCGTTTTTCACGATTTCGGAGGATTTGAAAAAAAGGTGAAAATCACGCAAAAGCGAAAGGCTATAGTCCATGGTGTCGGAGGGCATACTATAGTATGTCGTTTTTCACGATTTCGGAGGATTAAAAAAAAAAAAGGTGAAAATCACGCAAAAGCGAAAGGCTATAGTCCATGGTGTCGGAGGGCATACTATAGTATGTCGTTTTTCACGATTTCGGAGGATTAAAAAAAAAGGTGAAAATCACGCAAAAGCGAAAGGCTATAGTCCATGGTGTCGGAGGGCATACTATAGTATTTCGTTTTTCACGATTTCGGAGGATTTGAAAAAAAGGTGAAAATCACGCAAAAGCGAAAGGCTATAGTCCATGGTGTCGGAGGGCATACTATAGTATGTCGTTTTTCACGATTTCGGAGGATTTAAAAAAAAAGGTGAAAATCACGCAAAAGCGAAAGGCTATCGTCCATGGTGTCGGAGGGCATACTATTGTATGTCGTTTTTCACGATTTCGGAGGATTTGAAAAAAAGGTGAAAATCACGCAAAAGCGAAAGGCTATAGTCCATGGTGTCGGAGAGCATACTATAGTATGTCGTTTTTAACGATTTCGGAGGATTTAAAAAAAAAGGTGAAAATCACGCAAAAGCAAAAGGCTATAGTCCATGGTGTCGGAGGGCATACTATAGTATGTCGTTTTTCACGATTTCGGAGGATTAAAAAAAAAGGTGAAAATCACGCAAAAGCGAAAGGCTATAGTCCATGGTGTCGGAGGGCATACTATAGTATGTCGTTTTTCACGATTTCGGAGGATTTGAAAAAAAGGTGAAAATCACGCAAAAGCGAAAGGCTATAGTCCATGGTGTGGGAGGGCATACTATAGTATGTCGTTTTTCACGATTTCGGAGGATTTAAAAAAAAAGGTGAAAATCACGCAAAAGCGAAAGGCTATAGTCCATGGTGTCGGAGGGCATACTATAGTATGTCGTTTTTCACGATTTCGGAGGATTTAAAAAAAAAAGGTGAAAATCACGCAAAAGCGAAAGGCTATAGTCCATGGTCTCGGACCGCATACTAGTATGTCGTTTTTCACGATTTTGGAGGATTTAAAAAAAAAAGGTGAAAATCACGCAAAAGCGAAAGGCTATAGTCCATGGTGTCGGAGGGCATACTATAGTATGTCGTTTTTCACGATTTCGGAGGATTTGAAAAAAAGGTGAAAATCACGCAAAAGCGAAAGGCTATAGTCCATGGTGTGGGAGGGCATACTATAGTATGTCGTTTTTCACGATTTCGGAGGATTTAAAAAAAAAGGTGAAAATCACGCAAAAGCGAAAGGCTATAGTCCATGTTGTCGGAGGGCATACTATAGTATGTCGTTTTTCACGATTTCGGAGGATTTGAAAAAAAGGTGAAAATCACGCAAAAGCGAAAGGCTATAGTCCATGGTGTCGGAGGGCATACTATAGTATGTCGTTTTTCACGATTTCGGAGGATTTGAAAAAAAGGTGAAAATCACGCAAAAGCGAAAGGCTATAGTCCATGGTCTCGGACCGCATACTAGTATGTCGTTTTTCACGATTTTGGAGGATTTAAAAAAAAAAGGTGAAAATCACGCAAAAGCGAAAGGCTATAGTCCATGGTGTCGGAGGGCATACTATAGTATGTCGTTTTTCACGATTTCGGAGGATTTGAAAAAAAGGTGAAAATCACGCAAAAGCGAAAGGCTATAGTCCATGGTGTCGGAGAGCATACTATAGTATGTCGTTTTTAACGATTTCGGAGGATTTAAAAAAAAAGGTGAAAATCACGCAAAAGCAAAAGGCTATAGTCCATGGTGTCGGAGGGCATACTATAGTATGTCGTTTTTCACGATTTCGGAGGATTAAAAAAAAAGGTGAAAATCACGCAAAAGCGAAAGGCTATAGTCCATGGTGTCGGAGGGCATACTATAGTATGTCGTTTTTCACGATTTCGGAGGATTTGAAAAAAAGGTGAAAATCACGCAAAAGCGAAAGGCTATAGTCCATGGTGTGGGAGGGCATACTATAGTATGTCGTTTTTCACGATTTCGGAGGATTTAAAAAAAAAGGTGAAAATCACGCAAAAGCGAAAGGCTATAGTCCATGGTGTCGGAGGGCATACTATAGTATGTCGTTTTTCACGATTTCGGAGGATTTAAAAAAAAAAGGTGAAAATCACGCAAAAGCGAAAGGCTATAGTCCATGGTCTCGGACCGCATACTAGTATGTCGTTTTTCACGATTTTGGAGGATTTAAAAAAAAAAGGTGAAAATCACGCAAAAGCGAAAGGCTATAGTCCATGGTGTCGGAGGGCATACTATAGTATGTCGTTTTTCACGATTTCGGAGGATTTGAAAAAAAGGTGAAAATCACGCAAAAGCGAAAGGCTATAGTCCATGGTGTGGGAGGGCATACTATAGTATGTCGTTTTTCACGATTTCGGAGGATTTAAAAAAAAAGGTGAAAATCACGCAAAAGCGAAAGGCTATAGTCCATGTTGTCGGAGGGCATACTATAGTATGTCGTTTTTCACGATTTCGGAGGATTTGAAAAAAAGGTGAAAATCACGCAAAAGCGAAAGGCTATAGTCCATGGTGTCGGAGGGCATACTATAGTATGTCGTTTTTCACGATTTCGGAGGATTTGAAAAAAAGGTGAAAATCACGCAAAAGCGAAAGGCTATAGTCCATGGTCTCGGACCGCATACTAGTATGTCGTTTTTCACGATTTTGGAGGATTTAAAAAAAAAAGGTGAAAATCACGCAAAAGCGAAAGGCTATAGTCCATGGTGTCGGAGGGCATACTATAGTATGTCGTTTTTCACGATTTCGGAGGATTTAAAAAAAAAAGGTGAAAATCACGCAAAAGCGAAAGGCTATAGTCCATGGTGTCGGAGGGCATACTATAGTATGTGGTTTTTCACGATTTTGGAGGATTTAAAAAAAAAGGTGAAAATCACGCAAAAGCGAAAGGCTATAGTCCATGGTGTCGGAGGGCATACTATAGTATGTCGTTTTTCACGATTTCGGAGGATTTGAAAAAAAGGTGAAAATCACGCAAAAGCGAAAGGCTATAGTCCATGGTGTCGGAGAGCATACTATAGTATGTCGTTTTTAACGATTTCGGAGGATTTAAAAAAAAGGGGAAAATCACGCGAAAGCAAAAGGCTATAGTCCATGGTGTCGGAGGGCATACTATAGTATGTCGTTTTTCCACGATTTCGGAGGATTAAAAAAAAAGGTGAAAATCACGCAAAAGCGAAAGGCTATAGTCCATGGTGTCTGAGGGCATACTATAGTATGTCGTTTTTCACGATTTCGGAGGATTTGAAAAAAAGGTGAAAATCACGCAAAAGCGAAAGGCTATAGTCCATGGTGTCGGAGGGCATACTATAGTATGTCGTTTTTCACGATTTCGGAGGATTTAAAAAAAAGGTGAAAATCACGCAAAAGCGAAAGGCTATAGTCCATGGTGTCGGAGGGCATACTATAGTATGTCGTTTTTCACGATTTCGGAGGATTTGAAAAAAAGGTGAAAATCACGCAAAAGCGAAAGGCTATAGTCCATGGTGTGGGAGGGCATACTATAGTATGTCGTTTTTCACGATTTCGGAGGATTTAAAAAAAAAGGTGAAAATCACGCAAAAGCGAAAGGCTATAGTCCATGTTGTCGGAGGGCATACTATAGTATGTCGTTTTTCACGATTTCGGAGGATTTGAAAAAAAGGTGAAAATCACGCAAAAGCGAAAGGCTATAGTCCATGGTGTCGGAGGGCATACTATAGTATGTCGTTTTTCACGATTTCGGAGGATTTGAAAAAAAGGTGAAAATCACGCAAAAGCGAAAGGCTATAGTCCATGGTGTCGGAGGGCATACTATAGTATGTCGTTTTTCACGATTTCGGAGGATTAAAAAAAAAGGTGAAAATCACGCAAAAGCGAAAGGCTATAGTCCATGGTGTCGGAGGGCATACTATAGTATGTCGTTTTTCACGATTTCGGAGGATTTAAAAAAAAAAGGTGAAAATCACGCAAAAGCGAAAGGCTATAGTCCATGGTCTCGGACCGCATACTAGTATGTCGTTTTTCACGATTTTGGAGGATTTTAAAAAAAAAGGTGAAAATCACGCAAAAGCGAAAGGCTATAGTCCATGGTGTCGGAGGGCATACTATAGTATGTCGTTTTTCACGATTTCGGAGGATTTAAAAAAAAAGGTGAAAATCACGCAAAAGCAAAAGGCTATAGTCCATGGTGTCGGAGGGCATACTATAGTATGTCGTTTTTCACGATTTCGGAGGATTAAAAAAAAAGGTGAAAATCACGCAAAAGCGAAAGGCTATAGTCCATGGTGTCGGAGGGCATACTATAGTATGTCGTTTTTCACGATTTCGGAGGATTTGAAAAAAAGGTGAAAATCACGCAAAAGCGAAAGGCTATAGTCCATGGTGTGGGAGGGCATACTATAGTATGTCGTTTTTCACGATTTCGGAGGATTTAAAAAAAAAGGTGAAAATCACGCAAAAGCGAAAGGCTATAGTCCATGTTGTCGGAGGGCATACTATAGTATGTCGTTTTTCACGATTTCGGAGGATTTGAAAAAAAGGTGAAAATCACGCAAAAGCGAAAGGCTATAGTCCATGGTGTCGGAGGGCATACTATAGTATGTCGTTTTTCACGATTTCGGAGGATTTGAAAAAAAGGTGAAAATCACGCAAAAGCGAAAGGCTATAGTCCATGGTCTCGGACCGCATACTAGTATGTCGTTTTTCACGATTTTGGAGGATTTTAAAAAAAAAGGTGAAAATCACGCAAAAGCGAAAGGCTATAGTCCATGGTGTCGGAGGGCATACTATAGTATGTCGTTTTTCACGATTTCGGAGGATTTAAAAAAAAAAGGTGAAAATCACGCAAAAGCGAAAGGCTATAGTCCATGGTGTCGGAGGGCATACTATAGTATGTGGTTTTTCACGATTTTGGAGGATTTTAAAAAAAAGGTGAAAATCACGCAAAAGCGAAAGGCTATAGTCCATGGTGTCGGAGGGCATACTATAGTATGTCGTTTTTCACGATTTCGGAGGATTTGAAAAAAAGGTGAAAATCACGCAAAAGCGAAAGGCTATAGTCCATGGTGTCGGAGAGCATACTATAGTATGTCGTTTTTAGCGATTTCGGAGGATTTAAAAAAAAGGTGAAAATCACGCGAAAGCAAAAGGCTATAGTCCATGGTGTCGGAGGGCATACTATAGTATGTCGTTTTTCCACGATTTCGGAGGATTAAAAAAAAAGGTGAAAATCACGCAAAAGCGAAAGGCTATAGTCCATGGTGTCTGAGGGCATACTATAGTATGTCGTTTTTCACGATTTCGGAGGATTTGAAAAAAAGGTGAAAATCACGCAAAAGCGAAAGGCTATAGTCCATGGTGTCGGAGGGCATACTATAGTATGTCGTTTTTCACGATTTCGGAGGATTTAAAAAAAAAAGGTGAAAATCACGCAAAAGCGAAAGGCTATAGTCCATGGTGTCGGAGGGCATACTATAGTATGTCGTTTTTCACGATTTCGGAGGATTAAAAAAAAAGGTGAAAATCACGCAAAAGCGAAAGGCTATAGTCCATGGTGTCGGAGGGCATACTATAGTATGTCGTTTTTCACGATTTCGGAGGATTTGAAAAAAAGGTGAAAATCACGCAAAAGCGAAAGGCTATAGTCCATGGTGTGGGAGGGCATACTATAGTATGTCGTTTTTCACGATTTCGGAGGATTTAAAAAAAAAGGTGAAAATCACGCAAAAGCGAAAGGCTATAGTCCATGTTGTCGGAGGGCATACTATAGTATGTCGTTTTTCACGATTTCGGAGGATTTGAAAAAAAGGTGAAAATCACGCAAAAGCGAAAGGCTATAGTCCATGGTGTCGGAGGGCATACTATAGTATGTCGTTTTTCACGATTTCGGAGGATTTGAAAAAAAGGTGAAAATCACGCAAAAGCGAAAGGCTATAGTCCATGGTCTCGGACCGCATACTAGTATGTCGTTTTTCACGATTTTGGAGGATTTTAAAAAAAAAGGTGAAAATCACGCAAAAGCGAAAGGCTATAGTCCATGGTGTCGGAGGGCATACTATAGTATGTCGTTTTTCACGATTTCGGAGGATTTAAAAAAAAAAGGTGAAAATCACGCAAAAGCGAAAGGCTATAGTCCATGGTGTCGGAGGGCATACTATAGTATGTGGTTTTTCACGATTTTGGAGGATTTTAAAAAAAAGGTGAAAATCACGCAAAAGCGAAAGGCTATAGTCCATGGTGTCGGAGGGCATACTATAGTATGTCGTTTTTCACGATTTCGGAGGATTTGAAAAAAAGGTGAAAATCACGCAAAAGCGAAAGGCTATAGTCCATGGTGTCGGAGAGCATACTATAGTATGTCGTTTTTAGCGATTTCGGAGGATTTAAAAAAAAGGTGAAAATCACGCGAAAGCAAAAGGCTATAGTCCATGGTGTCGGAGGGCATACTATAGTATGTCGTTTTTCCACGATTTCGGAGGATTAAAAAAAAAGGTGAAAATCACGCAAAAGCGAAAGGCTATAGTCCATGGTGTCTGAGGGCATACTATAGTATGTCGTTTTTCACGATTTCGGAGGATTTGAAAAAAAGGTGAAAATCACGCAAAAGCGAAAGGCTATAGTCCATGGTGTCGGAGGGCATACTATAGTATGTCGTTTTTCACGATTTCGGAGGATTTAAAAAAAAAAGGTGAAAATCACGCAAAAGCGAAAGGCTATAGTCCATGGTGTCGGAGGGCATACTATAGTATGTCGTTTTTCACGATTTCGGAGGATTAAAAAAAAAGGTGAAAATCACGCAAAAGCGAAAGGCTATAGTCCATGGTGTCGGAGGGCATACTATAGTATGTCGTTTTTCACGATTTCGGAGGATTTGAAAAAAAGGTGAAAATCACGCAAAAGCGAAAGGCTATAGTCCATGGTGTCGGAGGGCATACTATAGTATGTCGTTTTTCACGATTTCGGAGGATTTTTAAAAAAAGGTGAAAATCACGCAAAAGCGAAAGGCTATAGTCCATGGTGTCGGAGGGCATACTATAGTATGTCGTTTTTCACGATTTCGGAGGATTTGAAAAAAAGGTGAAAATCACGCAAAAGCGAAAGGCTATAGTCCATGGTGTCGGAGGGCATACTATAGTATGTCGTTTTTCACGATTTTGGAGGATTTGAAAAAAAGGTGAAAATCACGCAAAAGCGAAAGGCTATAGTCCATGGTGTCGGAGGGCATACTATAGTATGTCGTTTTTCACGATTTCGGAGGATTTGAAAAAAAGGTGAAAATCACGCAAAAGCGAAAGGCTATAGTCCATGGTGTCGGAGGGCATACTATAGTATGTCGTTTTTCACGATTTTGGAGGATTTGAAAAAAAGGTGAAAATCACGCAAAAGCGAAAGGCTATAGTCCATGGTGTCGGAGGGCATACTATAGTATGTCGTTTTTCACGATTTCGGAGGATTTTTAAAAAAAGGTGAAAATCACGCAAAAGCGAAAGGCTATAGTCCATGGTGTCGGAGGGCATACTATAGTATGTCGTTTTTCACGATTTCGGAGGATTTGAAAAAAAGGTGAAAATCACGCAAAAGCGAAAGGCTATAGTCCATGGTGTCGGAGGGCATACTATAGTATGTCGTTTTTCACGATTTCGGAGGATTTGAAAAAAAGGTGAAAATCACGCAAAAGCGAAAGGCTATAGTCCATGGTGTCGGAGGGCATACTATAGTATGTCGTTTTTCACGATTTTGGAGGATTTGAAAAAAAGGTGAAAATCACGCAAAAGCGAAAGACTATAGTCCATGGTGTCGGAGGGCATACTATAGTATGTCGTTTTTCACGATTTCGGAGGATTTTTAAAAAAAGGTGAAAATCACGCAAAAGCGAAAGGCTATAGTCCATGGTGTCGGAGGGCATACTATAGTATGTCGTTTTTCACGATTTCGGAGGATTTGAAAAAAAGGTGAAAATCACACAAAAGCGAAAGGCTATAGTCCATGGTGTCGGAGGGCATACTATAGTATGTCGTTTTTCACGATTTCGGAGGATTAAAAAAAAAGGTGAAAATCACGCAAAAGGGAAAGGCTATAGTCCATGGTGTCGGAGGGCATACTATAGTATGTCGTTTTTCACGATTTCGGAGGATTTGAAAAAAAGGTGAAAATCACGCAAAAGCGAAAGGCTATAGTCCATGGTGTCGGAGAGCATACTATAGTATGTCGTTTTTAACGATTTCGGAGGATTTAAAAAAAAAGGTGAAAATCACGCAAAAGCAAAAGGCTATAGTCCATGGTGTCAGGGGGCATACTATATAGTATGTCGTTTTTCACGATTTCGGAGGATTAAAAAAAAAGGTGAAAATCACGCAAAAGCGAAAGGCTATAGTCCATGGTGTCGGAGGGCATACTATAGTATGTCGTTTTTCCACGATTTCGGAGGATTAAAAAAAAAGGTGAAAATCACGCAAAAGCGAAAGGCTATAGTCCATGGTGTCTGAGGGCATACTATAGTATGTCGTTTTTCACGATTTCGGAGGATTTGAAAAAAAGGTGAAAATCACGCAAAAGCGAAAGGCTATAGTCCATGGTGTCGGAGGGCATACTATAGTATGTCGTTTTTCACGATTTCGGAGGATTTAAAAAAAAAAGGTGAAAATCACGCAAAAGCGAAAGGCTATAGTCCATGGTGTCGGAGGGCATACTATAGTATGTCGTTTTTCACGATTTCGGAGGATTAAAAAAAAAGGTGAAAATCACGCAAAAGCGAAAGGCTATAGTCCATGGTGTCGGAGGGCATACTATAGTATGTCGTTTTTCACGATTTCGGAGGATTTGAAAAAAAGGTGAAAATCACGCAAAAGCGAAAGGCTATAGTCCATGGTGTCGGAGGGCATACTATAGTATGTCGTTTTTCACGATTTCGGAGGATTTTTAAAAAAAGGTGAAAATCACGCAAAAGCGAAAGGCTATAGTCCATGGTGTCGGAGGGCATACTATAGTATGTCGTTTTTCACGATTTCGGAGGATTTGAAAAAAAGGTGAAAATCACGCAAAAGCGAAAGGCTATAGTCCATGGTGTCGGAGGGCATACTATAGTATGTCGTTTTTCACGATTTTGGAGGATTTGAAAAAAAGGTGAAAATCACGCAAAAGCGAAAGGCTATAGTCCATGGTGTCGGAGGGCATACTATAGTATGTCGTTTTTCACGATTTCGGAGGATTTGAAAAAAAGGTGAAAATCACGCAAAAGCGAAAGGCTATAGTCCATGGTGTCGGAGGGCATACTATAGTATGTCGTTTTTCACGATTTTGGAGGATTTGAAAAAAAGGTGAAAATCACGCAAAAGCGAAAGGCTATAGTCCATGGTGTCGGAGGGCATACTATAGTATGTCGTTTTTCACGATTTCGGAGGATTTTTAAAAAAAGGTGAAAATCACGCAAAAGCGAAAGGCTATAGTCCATGGTGTCGGAGGGCATACTATAGTATGTCGTTTTTCACGATTTCGGAGGATTTGAAAAAAAGGTGAAAATCACGCAAAAGCGAAAGGCTATAGTCCATGGTGTCGGAGGGCATACTATAGTATGTCGTTTTTCACGATTTCGGAGGATTTGAAAAAAAGGTGAAAATCACGCAAAAGCGAAAGGCTATAGTCCATGGTGTCGGAGGGCATACTATAGTATGTCGTTTTTCACGATTTTGGAGGATTTGAAAAAAAGGTGAAAATCACGCAAAAGCGAAAGACTATAGTCCATGGTGTCGGAGGGCATACTATAGTATGTCGTTTTTCACGATTTCGGAGGATTTTTAAAAAAAGGTGAAAATCACGCAAAAGCGAAAGGCTATAGTCCATGGTGTCGGAGGGCATACTATAGTATGTCGTTTTTCACGATTTCGGAGGATTTGAAAAAAAGGTGAAAATCACACAAAAGCGAAAGGCTATAGTCCATGGTGTCGGAGGGCATACTATAGTATGTCGTTTTTCACGATTTCGGAGGATTAAAAAAAAAGGTGAAAATCACGCAAAAGGGAAAGGCTATAGTCCATGGTGTCGGAGGGCATACTATAGTATGTCGTTTTTCACGATTTCGGAGGATTTGAAAAAAAGGTGAAAATCACGCAAAAGCGAAAGGCTATAGTCCATGGTGTCGGAGAGCATACTATAGTATGTCGTTTTTAACGATTTCGGAGGATTTAAAAAAAAAGGTGAAAATCACGCAAAAGCAAAAGGCTATAGTCCATGGTGTCAGGGGGCATACTATATAGTATGTCGTTTTTCACGATTTCGGAGGATTAAAAAAAAAGGTGAAAATCACGCAAAAGCGAAAGGCTATAGTCCATGGTGTCGGAGGGCATACTATAGTATGTCGTTTTTCACGATTTCGGAGGATTTGAAAAAAAGGTGAAAATCACGCAAAAGCGAAAGGCTATAGTCCATGGTGTCGGAGGGCATACTATAGTATGTCGTTTTTCACGATTTCGGAGGATTTAAAAAAAAAAGGTGAAAATCACGCAAAAGCGAAAGGCTATAGTCCATGGTGTCGGAGGGCATACTATAGTATGTCGTTTTTCACGATTTCGGAGGATTAAAAAAAAAGGTGAAAATCACGCAAAAGCGAAAGGCTATAGTCCATGGTGTCGGAGGGCATACTATAGTATGTCGTTTTTCACGATTTTGGAGGATTTGAAAAAAAGGTGAAAATCACGCAAAAGCGAAAGACTATAGTCCATGGTGTCGGAGGGCATACTATAGTATGTCGTTTTTCACGATTTCGGAGGATTTTTAAAAAAAGGTGAAAATCACGCAAAAGCGAAAGGCTATAGTCCATGGTGTCGGAGGGCATACTATAGTATGTCGTTTTTCACGATTTCGGAGGATTTGAAAAAAAGGTGAAAATCACACAAAAGCGAAAGGCTATAGTCCATGGTGTCGGAGGGCATACTATAGTATGTCGTTTTTCACGATTTCGGAGGATTAAAAAAAAGGTGAAAATCACGCAAAAGGGAAAGGCTATAGTCCATGGTGTCGGAGGGCATACTATAGTATGTCGTTTTTCACGATTTCGGAGGATTTGAAAAAAAGGTGAAAATCACGCAAAAGCGAAAGGCTATAGTCCATGGTGTCGGAGAGCATACTATAGTATGTCGTTTTTAACGATTTCGGAGGATTTTAAAAAAAAGGTGAAAATCACGCAAAAGCAAAAGGCTATAGTCCATGGTGTCAGGGGGCATACTATATAGTATGTCGTTTTTCACGATTTCGGAGGATTAAAAAAAAAGGTGAAAATCACGCAAAAGCGAAAGGCTATAGTCCATGGTGTCGGAGGGCATACTATAGTATGTCGTTTTTCACGATTTCGGAGGATTTGAAAAAAAGGTGAAAATCACGCAAAAGCGAAAGGCTATAGTCCATGGTGTCGGAGGGCATACTATAGTATGTCGTTTTTCACGATTTCGGAGGATTTAAAAAAAAAAGGTGAAAATCACGCAAAAGCGAAAGGCTATAGTCCATGGTGTCGGAGGGCATACTATAGTATGTCGTTTTTCACGATTTCGGAGGATTAAAAAAAAAGGTGAAAATCACGCAAAAGCGAAAGGCTATAGTCCATGGTGTCGGAGGGCATACTATAGTATGTCGTTTTTCACGATTTCGGAGGATTTGAAAAAAAGGTGAAAATCACGCAAAAGCGAAAGGCTATAGTCCATGGTGTCGGAGGGCATACTATAGTATGTTGTTTTTCACGATTTCGGAGGATTTAAAAAAAAAGGTGAAAATCACGCAAAAGCGAAAGGCTATAGTCCATGGTGTCGGAGGGCATACTATAGTATGTCGTTTTTCACGATTTCGGAGGATTTTAAAAAAAAAGGTGAAAATCACGCAAAAGCGAAAGGCTATAGTCCATGGTGTCGGAGGGCATACTATAGTATGTCGTTTTTCACGATTTCGGAGGATTTGAAAAAAAGGTGAAAATCACGCAAAAGCGAAAGGCTATAGTCCATGGTGTCGGAGGGCATACTATAGTATGTCGTTTTTTACGATTTCGGAGGATTTAAAAAAAAAAGGTGAAAATCACGCAAAAGCGAAAGGCTATAGTCCATGGTGTCGGAGGGCATACTATAGTATGTCGTTTTTCACGATTTCGGAGGATTACAAAAAAAGGTGAAAATCACGCAAAAGCGAAAGGCTATAGTCCATGGTGTCGGAGGGCATACTATAGTATGTCGTTTTTCACGATTTCGGAGGATTTGAAAAAAAGGTGAAAATCACGCAAAAGCGAAAGGCTATAGTCCATGGTGTCGGAGGGCATACTATAGTATGTCGTTTTTCACGATTTCGGAGGATTTAAAAAAAAAGGTGAAAATCACGCAAAAGCGAAAGGCTATCGTCCATGGTGTCGGAGGGCATACTATTGTATGTCGTTTTTCACGATTTCGGAGGATTTGAAAAAAAGGTGAAAATCACGCAAAAGCGAAAGGCTATAGTCCATGGTGTCGGAGAGCATACTATAGTATGTCGTTTTTAACGATTTCGGAGGATTTAAAAAAAAAGGTGAAAATCACGCAAAAGCAAAAGGCTATAGTCCATGGTGTCGGAGGGCATACTATAGTATGTCGTTTTTCACGATTTCGGAGGATTAAAAAAAAAGGTGAAAATCACGCAAAAGCGAAAGGCTATAGTCCATGGTGTCGGAGGGCATACTATAGTATGTCGTTTTTCACGATTTCGGAGGATTTGAAAAAAAGGTGAAAATCACGCAAAAGCGAAAGGCTATAGTCCATGGTGTGGGAGGGCATACTATAGTATGTCGTTTTTCACGATTTCGGAGGATTTAAAAAAAAAGGTGAAAATCACGCAAAAGCGAAAGGCTATAGTCCATGGTGTCGGAGGGCATACTATAGTATGTCGTTTTTCACGATTTCGGAGGATTTAAAAAAAAAAGGTGAAAATCACGCAAAAGCGAAAGGCTATAGTCCATGGTGTCGGAGGGCATACTATAGTATGTCGTTTTTCACGATTTCGGAGGATTTAAAAAAAAAGGTGAAAATCACGCAAAAGCGAAAGGCTATAGTCCATGGTCTCGGACCGCATACTAGTATGTCGTTTTTCACGATTTTGGAGGATTTAAAAAAAAAAGGTGAAAATCACGCAAAAGCGAAAGGCTATAGTCCATGGTGTCGGAGGGCATACTATAGTATGTCGTTTTTCACGATTTCGGAGGATTTAAAAAAAAAGGTGAAAATCACGCAAAAGCAAAAGGCTATAGTCCATGGTGTCGGAGGGCATACTATAGTATGTCGTTTTTCACGATTTCGGAGGATTAAAAAAAAAGGTGAAAATCACGCAAAAGCGAAAGGCTATAGTCCATGGTGTCGGAGGGCATACTATAGTATGTCGTTTTTCACGATTTCGGAGGATTTGAAAAAAAGGTGAAAATCACGCAAAAGCGAAAGGCTATAGTCCATGGTGTGGGAGGGCATACTATAGTATGTCGTTTTTCACGATTTCGGAGGATTTAAAAAAAAAGGTGAAAATCACGCAAAAGCGAAAGGCTATAGTCCATGTTGTCGGAGGGCATACTATAGTATGTCGTTTTTCACGATTTCGGAGGATTTGAAAAAAAGGTGAAAATCACGCAAAAGCGAAAGGCTATAGTCCATGGTGTCGGAGGGCATACTATAGTATGTCGTTTTTCACGATTTCGGAGGATTTGAAAAAAAGGTGAAAATCACGCAAAAGCGAAAGGCTATAGTCCATGGTCTCGGACCGCATACTAGTATGTCGTTTTTCACGATTTTGGAGGATTTAAAAAAAAAAGGTGAAAATCACGCAAAAGCGAAAGGCTTTAGTCCATGGTGTCGGAGGGCATACTATAGTATGTCGTTTTTCACGATTTCGGAGGATTTAAAAAAAAAAGGTGAAAATCACGCAAAAGCGAAAGGCTATAGTCCATGGTGTCGGAGGGCATACTATAGTATGTGGTTTTTCACGATTTTGGAGGATTTTAAAAAAAAGGTGAAAATCACGCAAAAGCGAAAGGCTATAGTCCATGGTGTCGGAGGGCATACTATAGTATGTCGTTTTTCACGATTTCGGAGGATTTGAAAAAAAGGTGAAAATCACGCAAAAGCGAAAGGCTATAGTCCATGGTGTCGGAGAGCATACTATAGTATGTCGTTTTTAACGATTTCGGAGGATTTAAAAAAAAGGTGAAAATCACGCGAAAGCAAAAGGCTATAGTCCATGGTGTCGGAGGGCATACTATAGTATGTCGTTTTTCCACGATTTCGGAGGATTAAAAAAAAAGGTGAAAATCACGCAAAAGCGAAAGGCTATAGTCCATGGTGTCTGAGGGCATACTATAGTATGTCGTTTTTCACGATTTCGGAGGATTTGAAAAAAAGGTGAAAATCACGCAAAAGCGAAAGGCTATAGTCCATGGTGTCGGAGGGCATACTATAGTATGTCGTTTTTCACGATTTCGGAGGATTTAAAAAAAAAAGGTGAAAATCACGCAAAAGCGAAAGGCTATAGTCCATGGTGTCGGAGGGCATACTATAGTATGTCGTTTTTCACGATTTCGGAGGATTAAAAAAAAAGGTGAAAATCACGCAAAAGCGAAAGGCTATAGTCCATGGTGTCGGAGGGCATACTATAGTATGTCGTTTTTCACGATTTCGGAGGATTTGAAAAAAAGGTGAAAATCACGCAAAAGCGAAAGGCTATAGTCCATGGTGTCGGAGGGCATACTATAGTATGTCGTTTTTCACGATTTCGGAGGATTTAAAAAAAAAGGTGAAAATCACGCAAAAGCGAAAGGCTATCGTCCATGGTGTCGGAGGGCATACTATTGTATGTCGTTTTTCACGATTTCGGAGGATTTGAAAAAAAGGTGAAAATCACGCAAAAGCGAAAGGCTATAGTCCATGGTGTCGGAGAGCATACTATAGTATGTCGTTTTTAACGATTTCGGAGGATTTAAAAAAAAAGGTGAAAATCACGCAAAAGCAAAAGGCTATAGTCCATGGTGTCGGAGGGCATACTATAGTATGTCGTTTTTCACGATTTCGGAGGATTAAAAAAAAAGGTGAAAATCACGCAAAAGCGAAAGGCTATAGTCCATGGTGTCGGAGGGCATACTATAGTATGTCGTTTTTCACGATTTCGGAGGATTTGAAAAAAAGGTGAAAATCACGCAAAAGCGAAAGGCTATAGTCCATGGTGTGGGAGGGCATACTATAGTATGTCGTTTTTCACGATTTCGGAGGATTTAAAAAAAAAGGTGAAAATCACGCAAAAGCGAAAGGCTATAGTCCATGGTGTCGGAGGGCATACTATAGTATGTCGTTTTTCCACGATTTCGGAGGATTAAAAAAAAAGGTGAAAATCACGCAAAAGCGAAAGGCTATAGTCCATGGTGTCTGAGGGCATACTATAGTATGTCGTTTTTCACGATTTCGGAGGATTTGAAAAAAAGGTGAAAATCACGCAAAAGCGAAAGGCTATAGTCCATGGTGTCGGAGGGCATACTATAGTATGTCGTTTTTCACGATTTCGGAGGATTTAAAAAAAAAAGGTGAAAATCACGCAAAAGCGAAAGGCTATAGTCCATGGTGTCGGAGGGCATACTATAGTATGTCGTTTTTCACGATTTCGGAGGATTAAAAAAAAAGGTGAAAATCACGCAAAAGCGAAAGGCTATAGTCCATGGTGTCGGAGGGCATACTATAGTATGTCGTTTTTCACGATTTCGGAGGATTTGAAAAAAAGGTGAAAATCACGCAAAAGCGAAAGGCTATAGTCCATGGTGTCGGAGGGCATACTATAGTATGTCGTTTTTCACGATTTCGGAGGATTTAAAAAAAAAGGTGAAAATCACGCAAAAGCGAAAGGCTATCGTCCATGGTGTCGGAGGGCATACTATTGTATGTCGTTTTTCACGATTTCGGAGGATTTGAAAAAAAGGTGAAAATCACGCAAAAGCGAAAGGCTATAGTCCATGGTGTCGGAGAGCATACTATAGTATGTCGTTTTTAACGATTTCGGAGGATTTAAAAAAAAAGGTGAAAATCACGCAAAAGCAAAAGGCTATAGTCCATGGTGTCGGAGGGCATACTATAGTATGTCGTTTTTCACGATTTCGGAGGATTAAAAAAAAAGGTGAAAATCACGCAAAAGCGAAAGGCTATAGTCCATGGTGTCGGAGGGCATACTATAGTATGTCGTTTTTCACGATTTCGGAGGATTTGAAAAAAAGGTGAAAATCACGCAAAAGCGAAAGGCTATAGTCCATGGTGTGGGAGGGCATACTATAGTATGTCGTTTTTCACGATTTCGGAGGATTTAAAAAAAAAGGTGAAAATCACGCAAAAGCGAAAGGCTATAGTCCATGGTGTCGGAGGGCATACTATAGTATGTCGTTTTTCACGATTTCGGAGGATTTAAAAAAAAAAGGTGAAAATCACGCAAAAGCGAAAGGCTATAGTCCATGGTGTCGGAGGGCATACTATAGTATGTCGTTTTTCACGATTTCGGAGGATTTAAAAAAAAAGGTGAAAATCACGCAAAAGCGAAAGGCTATAGTCCATGGTCTCGGACCGCATACTAGTATGTCGTTTTTCACGATTTTGGAGGATTTAAAAAAAAAAGTGAAAATCACGCAAAAGCGAAAGGCTATAGTCCATGGTGTCGGAGGGCATACTATAGTATGTCGTTTTTCACGATTTCGGAGGATTTAAAAAAAAAGGTGAAAATCACGCAAAAGCAAAAGGCTATAGTCCATGGTGTCGGAGGGCATACTATAGTATGTCGTTTTTCACGATTTCGGAGGATTAAAAAAAAAGGTGAAAATCACGCAAAAGCGAAAGGCTATAGTCCATGGTGTCGGAGGGCATACTATAGTATGTCGTTTTTCACGATTTCGGAGGATTTGAAAAAAAGGTGAAAATCACGCAAAAGCGAAAGGCTATAGTCCATGGTGTGGGAGGGCATACTATAGTATGTCGTTTTTCACGATTTCGGAGGATTTAAAAAAAAAGGTGAAAATCACGCAAAAGCGAAAGGCTATAGTCCATGTTGTCGGAGGGCATACTATAGTATGTCGTTTTTCACGATTTCGGAGGATTTGAAAAAAAGGTGAAAATCACGCAAAAGCGAAAGGCTATAGTCCATGGTGTCGGAGGGCATACTATAGTATGTCGTTTTTCACGATTTCGGAGGATTTGAAAAAAAGGTGAAAATCACGCAAAAGCGAAAGGCTATAGTCCATGGTCTCGGACCGCATACTAGTATGTCGTTTTTCACGATTTTGGAGGATTTTAAAAAAAAAGGTGAAAATCACGCAAAAGCGAAAGGCTTTAGTCCATGGTGTCGGAGGGCATACTATAGTATGTCGTTTTTCACGATTTCGGAGGATTTAAAAAAAAAAGGTGAAAATCACGCAAAAGCGAAAGGCTATAGTCCATGGTGTCGGAGGGCATACTATAGTATGTGGTTTTTCACGATTTTGGAGGATTTAAAAAAAAAGGTGAAAATCACGCAAAAGCGAAAGGCTATAGTCCATGGTGTCGGAGGGCATACTATAGTATGTCGTTTTTCACGATTTCGGAGGATTTGAAAAAAAGGTGAAAATCACGCAAAAGCGAAAGGCTATAGTCCATGGTGTCGGAGAGCATACTATAGTATGTCGTTTTTAACGATTTCGGAGGATTTAAAAAAAAAGGTGAAAATCACGCGAAAGCAAAAGGCTATAGTCCATGGTGTCGGAGGGCATACTATAGTATGTCGTTTTTCCACGATTTCGGAGGATTAAAAAAAAAGGTGAAAATCACGCAAAAGCGAAAGGCTATAGTCCATGGTGTCTGAGGGCATACTATAGTATGTCGTTTTTCACGATTTCGGAGGATTTGAAAAAAAGGTGAAAATCACGCAAAAGCGAAAGGCTATAGTCCATGGTGTCGGAGGGCATACTATAGTATGTCGTTTTTCACGATTTCGGAGGATTTAAAAAAAAGGTGAAAATCACGCAAAAGCGAAAGGCTATAGTCCATGGTGTCGGAGGGCATACTATAGTATGTCGTTTTTCACGATTTCGGAGGATTTGAAAAAAAGGTGAAAATCACGCAAAAGCGAAAGGCTATAGTCCATGGTGTGGGAGGGCATACTATAGTATGTCGTTTTTCACGATTTCGGAGGATTTAAAAAAAAAGGTGAAAATCACGCAAAAGCGAAAGGCTATAGTCCATGTTGTCGGAGGGCATACTATAGTATGTCGTTTTTCACGATTTCGGAGGATTTGAAAAAAAGGTGAAAATCACGCAAAAGCGAAAGGCTATAGTCCATGGTGTCGGAGGGCATACTATAGTATGTCGTTTTTCACGATTTCGGAGGATTAAAAAAAAAGGTGAAAATCACGCAAAAGCGAAAGGCTATAGTCCATGGTGTCGGAGGGCATACTATAGTATGTCGTTTTTCACGATTTCGGAGGATTTAAAAAAAAAAGGTGAAAATCACGCAAAAGCGAAAGGCTATAGTCCATGGTCTCGGACCGCATACTAGTATGTCGTTTTTCACGATTTTGGAGGATTTTAAAAAAAAAGGTGAAAATCACGCAAAAGCGAAAGGCTATAGTCCATGGTGTCGGAGGGCATACTATAGTATGTCGTTTTTCACGATTTCGGAGGATTTAAAAAAAAAGGTGAAAATCACGCAAAAGCAAGAGGCTATAGTCCATGGTGTCGGAGGGCATACTATAGTATGTCGTTTTTCACGATTTCGGAGGATTAAAAAAAAAGGTGAAAATCACGCAAAAGCGAAAGGCTATAGTCCATGGTGTCGGAGGGCATACTATAGTATGTCGTTTTTCACGATTTCGGAGGATTTGAAAAAAAGGTGAAAATCACGCAAAAGCGAAAGGCTATAGTCCATGGTGTGGGAGGGCATACTATAGTATGTCGTTTTTCACGATTTCGGAGGATTTAAAAAAAAAGGTGAAAATCACGCAAAAGCGAAAGGCTATAGTCCATGTTGTCGGAGGGCATACTATAGTATGTCGTTTTTCACGATTTCGGAGGATTTGAAAAAAAGGTGAAAATCA
Source organism: Electrona antarctica (assembly GCF_951216825.1). Classification (NCBI taxonomy): domain Eukaryota; kingdom Metazoa; phylum Chordata; class Actinopteri; order Myctophiformes; family Myctophidae; genus Electrona; species Electrona antarctica. The sequence continues at coordinate 51,352 of NW_027637700.1, forward strand.
CGCAAAAGCGAAAGGCTATAGTCCATGGTGTCGGAGGGCATACTATAGTATGTGGTTTTTCACGATTTTGGAGGATTTTAAAAAAAAGGTGAAAATCACGCAAAAGCGAAAGGCTATAGTCCATGGTGTCGGAGGGCATACTATAGTATGTCGTTTTTCACGATTTCGGAGGATTTAAAAAAAAAAGGTGAAAATCACGCAAAAGCGAAAGGCTATAGTCCATGGTGTCGGAGGGCATACTATAGTATGTGGTTTTTCACGATTTTGGAGGATTTTAAAAAAAAGGTGAAAATCACGCAAAAGCGAAAGGCTATAGTCCATGGTGTCGGAGGGCATACTATAGTATGTCGTTTTTCACGATTTCGGAGGATTTGAAAAAAAGGTGAAAATCACGCAAAAGCGAAAGGCTATAGTCCATGGTGTCGGAGAGCATACTATAGTATGTCGTTTTTAACGATTTCGGAGGATTTAAAAAAAAGGTGAAAATCACGCGAAAGCAAAAGGCTATAGTCCATGGTGTCGGAGGGCATACTATAGTATGTCGTTTTTCCACGATTTCGGAGGATTTAAAAAAAAGGTGAAAATCACGCGAAAGCAAAAGGCTATAGTCCATGGTCTCGGACCGCATACTAGTATGTCGTTTTTCACGATTTCGGAGGATTTTAAAAAAAAAGGTGAAAATCACGCAAAAGCGAAAGGCGTGTCGGAGGGCATACTATAGTATGTCGTTTTTCACGATTTCGGAGGATTAAAAAAAAAGGTGAAAATCACGCAAAAGCGAAAGGCTATAGTCCATGGTGTCGGAGGGCATACTATAGTATGTCGTTTTTCACGATTTCGGAGGATTTGAAAAAAAGGTGAAAATCACGCAAAAGCGAAAGGCTATAGTCCATGGTGTCGGAGGGCATACTATAGTATGTCGTTTTTCACGATTTCGGAGGATTAAAAAAAAAGGTGCAAATCACGCAAAAGCGAAAGGCTATAGTCCATGGTGTCGGAGGGCATACTATAGTATGTCGTTTTTCACGATTTCGGAGGATTTGAAAAAAAGGTGAAAATCACGCAAAAGCGAAAGGCTATAGTCCATGGTGTCGGAGGGCATACTATAGTATGTCGTTTTTCACGATTTCGGAGGATTTGAAAAAAAGGTGAAAATCACGCAAAAGCGAAAGGCTATAGTCCATGGTGTCGGAGGGCATACTATAGTATGTCGTTTTTCACGATTTCGGAGGATTTGAAAAAAAGGTGAAAATCACGCAAAAGCGAAAGGCTATAGTCCATGGTGTCGGAGGGCATACTATAGTATGTCGTTTTTCACGATTTCGGAGGATTTAAAAAAAAAGGTGAAAATCACGCAAAAGCGAAAGGCTATAGTCCATGGTGTCGGAGGGCATACTATAGTATGTCGTTTTTCACGATTTCGGAGGATTTGAAAAAAAGGTGAAAATCACGCAAAAGCGAAAGGCTATAGTCCATGGTGTCGGAGGGCATACTATAGTATGTCGTTTTTCACGATTTCGGAGGATTTGAAAAAAAGGTGAAAATCACGCAAAAGCGAAAGGCTATAGTCCATGGTGTCGGAGAGCATACTATAGTATGTCGTTTTTAACGATTTCGGAGGATTTAAAAAAAAGGTGAAAATCACGCGAAAGCAAAAGGCTATAGTCCATGGTGTCGGAGGGCATACTATAGTATGTCGTTTTTCACGATTTCGGAGGATTAAAAAAAAAGGTGAAAATCACGCAAAAGCGAAAGGCTATAGTCCATGGTGTCGGAGGGCATACTATAGTATGTCGTTTTTCACGATTTCGGAGGATTTGAAAAAAAGGTGAAAATCACGCAAAAGCGAAAGGCTATAGTCCATGGTGTCGGAGGGCATACTATAGTATGTCGTTTTTCACGATTTCGGAGGATTTAAAAAAAAAGGTGAAAATCACGCAAAAGCGAAAGGCTATAGTCCATGGTCTCGGACCGCATACTAGTATGTCGTTTTTCACGATTTCGGAGGATTTTAAAAAAAAAGGTGAAAATCACGCAAAAGCGAAAGGCTATAGTCCATGGTGTCGGAGGGCATACTATAGTATGTCGTTTTTCACGATTTCGGAGGATTTGAAAAAAAGGTGAAAATCACGCAAAAGCGAAAGGCTATAGTCCATGGTGTCGGAGGGCATACTATAGTATGTCGTTTTTCACGATTTCGGAGGATTTAAAAAAAAAGGTGAAAATCACGCAAAAGCGAAAGGCTATAGTCCATGGTGTCGGAGGGCATACTATAGTATGTCGTTTTTCACGATTTCGGAGGATTTGAAAAAAAGGTGAAAATCACGCAAAAGCGAAAGGCTATAGTCCATGGTGTCGGAGGGCATACTATAGTATGTCGTTTTTCACGATTTCGGAGGATTTGAAAAAAAGGTGAAAATCACACAAAAGCGAAAGGCTATAGTCCATGGTGTCGGAGGGCATACTATAGTATGTCGTTTTTCACGATTTCGGAGGATTAAAAAAAAATGTGAAAATCACGCAAAAGGGAAAGGCTATAGTCCATGGTGTCGGAGGGCATACTATAGTATGTCGTTTTTCACGATTTCGGAGGATTTGAAAAAAAGGTGAAAATCACGCAAAAGCGAAAGGCTATAGTCCATGGTGTCGGAGAGCATACTATAGTATGTCGTTTTTAACGATTTCGGAGGATTTAAAAAAAAAGGTGAAAATCACGCAAAAGCAAAAGGCTATAGTCCATGGTGTCAGGGGGCATACTATATAGTATGTCGTTTTTCACGATTTCGGAGGATTAAAAAAAAAGGTGAAAATCACGCAAAAGCGAAAGGCTATAGTCCATGGTGTCGGAGGGCATACTATAGTATGTCGTTTTTCACGATTTCGGAGGATTTGAAAAAAAGGTGAAAATCACGCAAAAGCGAAAGGCTATAGTCCATGGTGTCGGAGGGCATACTATAGTATGTCGTTTTTAACGATTTCGGAGGATTTAAAAAAAAAGGTGAAAATCACGCAAAAGCGAAAGGCTATAGTCCATGGTCTCGGACCGCATACTAGTATGTCGTTTTTCACGATTTCGGAGGATTTAAAAAAAAAAGGTGAAAATCACGCAAAAGCGAAAGGCTATAGTCCATGGTGTCGGAGGGCATACTATAGTATGTCGTTTTTCACGATTTCGGAGGATTTGAAAAAAAGGTGAAAATCACGCAAAAGCGAAAGGCTATAGTCCATGGTGTCGGAGGGCATACTATAGTATGTCGTTTTTCACGATTTCGGAGGATTTGAAAAAAAGGTGAAAATCACACAAAAGCGAAAGGCTATAGTCCATGGTGTCGGAGGGCATACTATAGTATGTCGTTTTTCACGATTTCGGAGGATTAAAAAAAAAGGTGAAAATCACGCAAAAGGGAAAGGCTATAGTCCATGGTGTCGGAGGGCATACTATAGTATGTCGTTTTTCACGATTTCGGAGGATTTGAAAAAAAGGTGAAAATCACGCAAAAGCGAAAGGCTATAGTCCATGGTGTCGGAGAGCATACTATAGTATGTCGTTTTTAACGATTTCGGAGGATTTAAAAAAAAAGGTGAAAATCACGCAAAAGCAAAAGGCTATAGTCCATGGTGTCAGGGGGCATACTATATAGTATGTCGTTTTTCACGATTTCGGAGGATTAAAAAAAAAGGTGAAAATCACGCAAAAGCGAAAGGCTATAGTCCATGGTGTCGGAGGGCATACTATAGTATGTCGTTTTTCACGATTTCGGAGGATTTGAAAAAAAGGTGAAAATCACGCAAAAGCGAAAGGCTATAGTCCATGGTGTCGGAGGGCATACTATAGTATGTCGTTTTTAACGATTTTGGAGGATTTAAAAAAAAAGGTGAAAATCACGCAAAAGCGAAAGGCTATAGTCCATGGTCTCGGACCGCATACTAGTATGTCCTTTTTCACGATTTCGGAGGATTTTAAAAAAAAAGGTGAAAATCACGCAAAAGCGAAAGGCTATAGTCCATGGTGTCGGAGGGCATACTATAGTATGTCGTTTTTCACGATTTCGGAGGATTAAAAAAAAAGGTGAAAATCACGCAAAAGCGAAAGGCTATAGTCCATGGTGTCGGAGGGCATACTATAGTATGTCGTTTTTCACAATTTCGGAGGATTTGAAAAAAAGGTGAAAATCACGCAAAAGCGAAAGGCTATAGTCCATGGTGTCGGAGGGCATACTATAGTATGTTGTTTTTCACGATTTCGGAGGATTTAAAAAAAAAGGTGAAAATCACGCAAAAGCGAAAGGCTATAGTCCATGGTGTCGGAGGGCATACTATAGTATGTCGTTTTTCACGATTTCGGAGGATTTAAAAAAAAAAGGTGAAAATCACGCAAAAGCGAAAGGCTATAGTCCATGGTGTCGGAGGGCATACTATAGTATGTGGTTTTTCACGATTTCGGAGGATTTAAAAAAAAAGGTGAAAATCACGCAAAAGCGAAAGGCTATCGTCCATGGTGTCGGAGGGCATACTATTGTATGTCGTTTTTCACGATTTCGGAGGATTTGAAAAAAAGGTGAAAATCACGCAAAAGCGAAAGGCTATAGTCCATGGTGTCGGAGAGCATACTATAGTATGTCGTTTTTAACGATTTCGGAGGATTTAAAAAAAAAGGTGAAAATCACGCAAAAGCAAAAGGCTATAGTCCATGGTGTCGGAGGGCATACTATAGTATGTCGTTTTTCACGATTTCGGAGGATTAAAAAAAAAGGTGAAAATCACGCAAAAGCGAAAGGCTATAGTCCATGGTGTCGGAGGGCATACTATAGTATGTCGTTTTTCACGATTTCGGAGGATTTGAAAAAAAGGTGAAAATCACGCAAAAGCGAAAGGCTATAGTCCATGGTGTGGGAGGGCATACTATAGTATGTCGTTTTTCACGATTTCGGAGGATTAAAAAAAAAGGTGAAAATCACGCAAAAGCGAAAGGCTATAGTCCATGGTGTCGGAGGGCATACTATAGTATGTCGTTTTTCACGATTTCGGAGGATTTGAAAAAAAGGTGAAAATCACGCAAAAGCGAAAGGCTATAGTCCATGGTGTCGGAGGGCATACTATAGTATGTCGTTTTTCACGATTTCGGAGGATTTAAAAAAAAAGGTGAAAATCACGCAAAAGCGAAAGGCTATAGTCCATGGTGTCGGAGGGCATACTATAGTATGTCGTTTTTCACGATTTCGGAGGATTTGAAAAAAAGGTGAAAATCACGCAAAAGCGAAAGGCTATAGTCCATGGTGTCGGAGGGCATACTATAGTATGTCGTTTTTCACGATTTCGGAGGATTTAAAAAAAAAGGTGAAAATCACGCAAAAGGGAAAGGCTATAGTCCATGGTGTCGGAGGGCATACTATAGTATGTCGTTTTTCACGATTTCGGAGGATTTGAAAAAAAGGTGAAAATCACGCAAAAGCGAAAGGCTATAGTCCATGGTGTCGGAGAGCATACTATAGTATGTCGTTTTTAACGATTTCGGAGGATTTAAAAAAAAAAGGTGAAAATCACGCAAAAGCAAAAGGCTATAGTCCATGGTGTCAGGGGGCATACTATATAGTATGTCGTTTTTCACGATTTCGGAGGATTAAAAAAAAAGGTGAAAATCACGCAAAAGCGAAAGGCTATAGTCCATGGTGTCGGAGGGCATACTATAGTATGTCGTTTTTCACGATTTCGGAGGATTTGAAAAAAAGGTGAAAATCACGCAAAAGCGAAAGGCTATAGTCCATGGTGTCGGAGGGCATACTATAGTATGTCGTTTTTAACGATTTCGGAGGATTTAAAAAAAAAGGTGAAAATCACGCAAAAGCGAAAGGCTATAGTCCATGGTCTCGGACCGCATACTAGTATGTCGTTTTTCACGATTTCGGAGGATTTAAAAAAAAAAGGTGAAAATCACGCAAAAGCGAAAGGCTATAGTCCATGGTGTCGGAGGGCATACTATAGTATGTCGTTTTTAACGATTTCGGAGGATTTAAAAAAAAAAGGTGAAAATCACGCAAAAGCAAAAGGCTATAGTCCATGGTGTCAGGGGGCATACTATATAGTATGTCGTTTTTCACGATTTCGGAGGATTAAAAAAAAAGGTGAAAATCACGCAAAAGCGAAAGGCTATAGTCCATGGTGTCGGAGGGCATACTATAGTATGTCGTTTTTCACGATTTCGGAGGATTTGAAAAAAAGGTGAAAATCACGCAAAAGCGAAAGGCTATAGTCCATGGTGTCGGAGGGCATACTATAGTATGTCGTTTTTAACGATTTCGGAGGATTTAAAAAAAAAGGTGAAAATCACGCAAAAGCGAAAGGCTATAGTCCATGGTCTCGGACCGCATACTAGTATGTCGTTTTTCACGATTTCGGAGGATTTTAAAAAAAAAGGTGAAAATCACGCAAAAGCGAAAGGCTATAGTCCATGGTGTCGGAGGGCATACTATAGTATGTCGTTTTTCACGATTTCGGAGGATTTAAAAAAAAAGGTGAAAATCACGCAAAAGCGAAAGGCTATAGTCCATGGTCTCGGACCGCATACTAGTATGTCGTTTTTCACGATTTCGGAGGATTTTAAAAAAAGGTGAAAATCACGCAAAAGCGAAAGGCTATAGTCCATGGTGTCGGAGAGCATACTATAGTATGTCGTTTTTAACGATTTCGGAGGATTTAAAAAAAAAGGTGAAAATCACGCAAAAGCAAAAGGCTATAGTCCATGGTGTCAGGGGGCATACTATATAGTATGTCGTTTTTCACGATTTCGGAGGATTAAAAAAAAAGGTGAAAATCACGCAAAAGCGAAAGGCTATAGTCCATGGTGTCGGAGGGCATACTATAGTATGTCGTTTTTCACGATTTCGGAGGATTTGAAAAAAAGGTGAAAATCACGCAAAAGCGAAAGGCTATAGTCCATGGTGTCGGAGGGCATACTATAGTATGTCGTTTTTAACGATTTCGGAGGATTTAAAAAAAAAGGTGAAAATCACGCAAAAGCGAAAGGCTATAGTCCATGGTCTCGGACCGCATACTAGTATGTCGTTTTTCACGATTTCGGAGGATTTAAAAAAAAAAGGTGAAAATCACGCAAAAGCGAAAGGCTATAGTCCATGGTGTCGGAGGGCATACTATAGTATGTCGTTTTTCACGATTTCGGAGGATTTGAAAAAAAGGTGAAAATCACGCAAAAGCGAAAGGCTATAGTCCATGGTGTCGGAGGGCATACTATAGTATGTCGTTTTTCACGATTTCGGAGGATTTGAAAAAAAGGTGAAAATCACACAAAAGCGAAAGGCTATAGTCCATGGTGTCGGAGGGCATACTATAGTATGTCGTTTTTCACGATTTCGGAGGATTAAAAAAAAAGGTGAAAATCACGCAAAAGGGAAAGGCTATAGTCCATGGTGTCGGAGGGCATACTATAGTATGTCGTTTTTCACGATTTCGGAGGATTTGAAAAAAAGGTGAAAATCACGCAAAAGCGAAAGGCTATAGTCCATGGTGTCGGAGAGCATACTATAGTATGTCGTTTTTAACGATTTCGGAGGATTTAAAAAAAAAAGGTGAAAATCACGCAAAAGCAAAAGGCTATAGTCCATGGTGTCAGGGGGCATACTATATAGTATGTCGTTTTTCACGATTTCGGAGGATTAAAAAAAAAGGTGAAAATCACGCAAAAGCGAAAGGCTATAGTCCATGGTGTCGGAGGGCATACTATAGTATGTCGTTTTTCACGATTTCGGAGGATTTGAAAAAAAGGTGAAAATCACGCAAAAGCGAAAGGCTATAGTCCATGGTGTCGGAGGGCATACTATAGTATGTCGTTTTTAACGATTTCGGAGGATTTAAAAAAAAAGGTGAAAATCACGCAAAAGCGAAAGGCTATAGTCCATGGTCTCGGACCGCATACTAGTATGTCGTTTTTCACGATTTCGGAGGATTTTAAAAAAAAAGGTGAAAATCACGCAAAAGCGAAAGGCTATAGTCCATGGTGTCGGAGGGCATACTATAGTATGTCGTTTTTCACGATTTCGGAGGATTAAAAAAAAAGGTGAAAATCACGCAAAAGCGAAAGGCTATAGTCCATGGTGTCGGAGGGCATACTATAGTATGTCGTTTTTCACGATTTCGGAGGATTTGAAAAAAAGGTGAAAATCACGCAAAAGCGAAAGGCTATAGTCCATGGTGTCGGAGGGCATACTATAGTATGTTGTTTTTCACGATTTCGGAGGATTTAAAAAAAAAAGGTGAAAATCACGCAAAAGCGAAAGGCTATAGTCCATGGTGTCGGAGGGCATACTATAGTATGTCGTTTTTCACGATTTCGGAGGATTTAAAAAAAAAAGGTGAAAATCACGCAAAAGCGAAAGGCTATAGTCCATGGTGTCGGAGGGCATACTATAGTATGTGGTTTTTCACGATTTCGGAGGATTTAAAAAAAAAGGTGAAAATCACGCAAAAGCGAAAGGCTATCGTCCATGGTGTCGGAGGGCATACTATTGTATGTCGTTTTTCACGATTTCGGAGGATTTGAAAAAAAGGTGAAAATCACGCAAAAGCGAAAGGCTATAGTCCATGGTGTCGGAGAGCATACTATAGTATGTCGTTTTTAACGATTTCGGAGGATTTAAAAAAAAAGGTGAAAATCACGCAAAAGCAAAAGGCTATAGTCCATGGTGTCGGAGGGCATACTATAGTATGTCGTTTTTCACGATTTCGGAGGATTAAAAAAAAAGGTGAAAATCACGCAAAAGCGAAAGGCTATAGTCCATGGTGTCGGAGGGCATACTATAGTATGTCGTTTTTCACGATTTCGGAGGATTTGAAAAAAAGGTGAAAATCACGCAAAAGCGAAAGGCTATAGTCCATGGTGTGGGAGGGCATACTATAGTATGTCGTTTTTCACGATTTCGGAGGATTAAAAAAAAAGGTGAAAATCACGCAAAAGCGAAAGGCTATAGTCCATGGTGTCGGAGGGCATACTATAGTATGTCGTTTTTCACGATTTCGGAGGATTTGAAAAAAAGGTGAAAATCACGCAAAAGCGAAAGGCTATAGTCCATGGTGTCGGAGGGCATACTATAGTATGTCGTTTTTCACGATTTCGGAGGATTTAAAAAAAAAGGTGAAAATCACGCAAAAGCGAAAGGCTATAGTCCATGGTGTCGGAGGGCATACTATAGTATGTCGTTTTTCACGATTTCGGAGGATTTGAAAAAAAGGTGAAAATCACGCAAAAGCGAAAGGCTATAGTCCATGGTGTCGGAGGGCATACTATAGTATGTCGTTTTTCACGATTTCGGAGGATTTGAAAAAAAGGTGAAAATCACACAAAAGCGAAAGGCTATAGTCCATGGTGTCGGAGGGCATACTATAGTATGTCGTTTTTCACGATTTCGGAGGATTAAAAAAAAAGGTGAAAATCACGCAAAAGGGAAAGGCTATAGTCCATGGTGTCGGAGGGCATACTATAGTATGTCGTTTTTCACGATTTCGGAGGATTTGAAAAAAAGGTGAAAATCACGCAAAAGCGAAAGGCTATAGTCCATGGTGTCGGAGAGCATACTATAGTATGTCGTTTTTAACGATTTCGGAGGATTTAAAAAAAAAAGGTGAAAATCACGCAAAAGCAAAAGGCTATAGTCCATGGTGTCAGGGGGCATACTATATAGTATGTCGTTTTTCACGATTTCGGAGGATTAAAAAAAAAGGTGAAAATCACGCAAAAGCGAAAGGCTATAGTCCATGGTGTCGGAGGGCATACTATAGTATGTCGTTTTTCACGATTTCGGAGGATTTGAAAAAAAGGTGAAAATCACGCAAAAGCGAAAGGCTATAGTCCATGGTGTCGGAGGGCATACTATAGTATGTCGTTTTTAACGATTTCGGAGGATTTAAAAAAAAAGGTGAAAATCACGCAAAAGCGAAAGGCTATAGTCCATGGTCTCGGACCGCATACTAGTATGTCGTTTTTCACGATTTCGGAGGATTTTAAAAAAAAAGGTGAAAATCACGCAAAAGCGAAAGGCTATAGTCCATGGTGTCGGAGGGCATACTATAGTATGTCGTTTTTAACGATTTCGGAGGATTTAAAAAAAAAAGGTGAAAATCACGCAAAAGCAAAAGGCTATAGTCCATGGTGTCAGGGGGCATACTATATAGTATGTCGTTTTTCACGATTTCGGAGGATTAAAAAAAAAGGTGAAAATCACGCAAAAGCGAAAGGCTATAGTCCATGGTGTCGGAGGGCATACTATAGTATGTCGTTTTTCACGATTTCGGAGGATTTGAAAAAAAGGTGAAAATCACGCAAAAGCGAAAGGCTATAGTCCATGGTGTCGGAGGGCATACTATAGTATGTCGTTTTTAACGATTTCGGAGGATTTAAAAAAAAAGGTGAAAATCACGCAAAAGCGAAAGGCTATAGTCCATGGTCTCGGACCGCATACTAGTATGTCGTTTTTCACGATTTCGGAGGATTTTTAAAAAAAAGGTGAAAATCACGCAAAAGCGAAAGGCTATAGTCCATGGTGTCGGAGGGCATACTATAGTATGTCGTTTTTCACGATTTCGGAGGATTTAAAAAAAAAGGTGAAAATCACGCAAAAGCGAAAGGCTATAGTCCATGGTCTCGGACCGCATACTAGTATGTCGTTTTTCACGATTTCGGAGGATTTAAAAAAAAAAGGTGAAAATCACGCAAAAGCGAAAGGCTATAGTCCATGGTGTCGGAGGGCATACTATAGTATGTCGTTTTTCACGATTTCGGAGGATTAAAAAAAAAGGTGAAAATCACGCAAAAGCGAAAGGCTATAGTCCATGGTGTCGGAGGGCATACTATAGTATGTCGTTTTTCACGATTTCGGAGGATTTGAAAAAAAGGTGAAAATCACGCAAAAGCGAAAGGCTATAGTCCATGGTGTCGGAGGGCATACTATAGTATGTCGTTTTTCACGATTTCGGAGGATTTAAAAAAAAAGGTGAAAATCACGCAAAAGCGAAAGGCTATAGTCCATGGTGTCGGAGGGCATACTATAGTATGTGGTTTTTCACGATTTCGGAGGATTTAAAAAAAAAGGTGAAAATCACGCAAAAGCGAAAGGCTATCGTCCATGGTGTCGGAGGGCATACTATTGTATGTCGTTTTTCACGATTTCGGAGGATTTGAAAAAAAGGTGAAAATCACGCAAAAGCGAAAGGCTATAGTCCATGGTGTCGGAGAGCATACTATAGTATGTCGTTTTTAACGATTTCGGAGGATTTAAAAAAAAAGGTGAAAATCACGCAAAAGCAAAAGGCTATAGTCCATGGTGTCGGAGGGCATACTATAGTATGTCGTTTTTCACGATTTCGGAGGATTAAAAAAAAAGGTGAAAATCACGCAAAAGCGAAAGGCTATAGTCCATGGTGTCGGAGGGCATACTATAGTATGTCGTTTTTCACGATTTCGGAGGATTTGAAAAAAAGGTGAAAATCACGCAAAAGCGAAAGGCTATAGTCCATGGTGTGGGAGGGCATACTATAGTATGTCGTTTTTCACGATTTCGGAGGATTTAAAAAAAAAGGTGAAAATCACGCAAAAGCGAAAGGCTATAGTCCATGTTGTCGGAGGGCATACTATAGTATGTCGTTTTTCACGATTTCGGAGGATTTGAAAAAAAGGTGAAAATCACGCAAAAGCGAAAGGCTATAGTCCATGGTGTCGGAGGGCATACTATAGTATGTCGTTTTTCACGATTTTGGAGGATTTTAAAAAAAAGGTGAAAATCACGCAAAAGCGAAAGGCTATAGTCCATGGTGTCGGAGGGCATACTATAGTATGTCGTTTTTCACGATTTCGGAGGATTTGAAAAAAAGGTGAAAATCACGCAAAAGCGAAAGGCTATAGTCCATGGTGTCGGAGAGCATACTATAGTATGTCGTTTTTAACGATTTCGGAGGATTTAAAAAAAACGTGAAAATCACGCGAAAGCAAAAGGCTATAGTCCATGGTGTCGGAGGGCATACTATAGTATGTCGTTTTTCCACGATTTCGGAGGATTAAAAAAAAAGGTGAAAATCACGCAAAAGCGAAAGGCTATAGTCCATGGTGTCTGAGGGCATACTATAGTATGTCGTTTTTCACGATTTCGGAGGATTTGAAAAAAAGGTGAAAATCACGCAAAAGCGAAAGGCTATAGTCCATGGTGTCGGAGGGCATACTATAGTATGTCGTTTTTCACGATTTCGGAGGATTTAAAAAAAAAGGTGAAAATCACGCAAAAGCGTCTCGGACCGCGTCTCGGACCGCATACTAGTATGTCGTTTTTCACGATTTCGGAGGATTTTAAAAAAAAAGGTGAAAATCACGCAAAAGCGAAAGGCGTGTCGGAGGGCATACTATAGTATGTCGTTTTTCACGATTTCGGAGGATTAAAAAAAAAGGTGAAAATCACGCAAAAGCGAAAGGCTATAGTCCATGGTGTCGGAGGGCATACTATAGTATGTCGTTTTTCACGATTTCGGAGGATTAAAAAAAAAGGTGAAAATCACGCAAAAGCGAAAGGCTATAGTCCATGGTGTCGGAGGGCATACTATAGTATGTCGTTTTTCACGATTTCGGAGGATTTGAAAAAAAGGTGAAAATCACGCAAAAGCGAAAGGCTATAGTCCATGGTGTCGGAGGGCATACTATAGTATGTCGTTTTTCACGATTTCGGAGGATTTGAAAAAAAGGTGAAAATCACGCAAAAGCGAAAGGCTATAGTCCATGGTGTCGGAGGGCATACTATAGTATGTCGTTTTTCACGATTTCGGAGGATTTAAAAAAAAAGGTGAAAATCACGCAAAAGCGAAAGGCTATAGTCCATGGTGTCGGAGGGCATACTATAGTATGTCGTTTTTCACGATTTCGGAGGATTTGAAAAAAAGGTGAAAATCACGCAAAAGCGAAAGGCTATAGTCCATGGTGTCGGAGGGCATACTATAGTATGTCGTTTTTCACGATTTCGGAGGATTTGAAAAAAAGGTGAAAATCACGCAAAAGCGAAAGGCTATAGTCCATGGTGTCGGAGAGCATACTATAGTATGTCGTTTTTAACGATTTCGGAGGATTTAAAAAAAAGGTGAAAATCACGCGAAAGCAAAAGGCTATAGTCCATGGTGTCGGAGGGCATACTATAGTATGTCGTTTTTCACGATTTCGGAGGATTAAAAAAAAAGGTGAAAATCACGCAAAAGCGAAAGGCTATAGTCCATGGTGTCGGAGGGCATACTATAGTATGTCGTTTTTCACGATTTCGGAGGATTTGAAAAAAAGGTGAAAATCACGCAAAAGCGAAAGGCTATAGTCCATGGTGTCGGAGGGCATACTATAGTATGTCGTTTTTCACGATTTCGGAGGATTTAAAAAAAAAGGTGAAAATCACGCAAAAGCGAAAGGCTATAGTCCATGGTCTCGGACCGCATACTAGTATGTCGTTTTTCACGATTTCGGAGGATTTAAAAAAAAAAGGTGAAAATCACGCAAAAGCGAAAGGCTATAGTCCATGGTGTCGGAGGGCATACTATAGTATGTCGTTTTTCACGATTTCGGAGGATTTGAAAAAAAGGTGAAAATCACGCAAAAGCGAAAGGCTATAGTCCATGGTGTCGGAGGGCATACTGTAGTATGTCGTTTTTCACGATTTCGGAGGATTTAAAAAAAAAGGTGAAAATCACGCAAAAGCGAAAGGCTATAGTCCATGGTGTCGGAGGGCATACTATAGTATGTCATTTTTCACGATTTCGGAGGATTTGAAAAAAAGGTGAAAATCACGCAAAAGCGAAAGGCTATAGTCCATGGTGTCGGAGGGCATACTATAGTATGTCGTTTTTCACGATTTCGGAGGATTTGAAAAAAAGGTGAAAATCACACAAAAGCGAAAGGCTATAGTCCATGGTGTCGGAGGGCATACTATAGTATGTCGTTTTTCACGATTTCGGAGGATTAAAAAAAAATGTGAAAATCACGCAAAAGGGAAAGGCTATAGTCCATGGTGTCGGAGGGCATACTATAGTATGTCGTTTTTCACGATTTCAGAGGATTTGAAAAAAAGGTGAAAATCACGCAAAAGCGAAAGGCTATAGTCCATGGTGTCGGAGAGCATACTATAGTATGTCGTTTTTAACGATTTCGGAGGATTTAAAAAAAAAGGTGAAAATCACGCAAAAGCAAAAGGCTATAGTCCATGGTGTCAGGGGGCATACTATATAGTATGTCGTTTTTCACGATTTCGGAGGATTAAAAAAAAAGGTGAAAATCACGCAAAAGCGAAAGGCTATAGTCCATGGTGTCGGAGGGCATACTATAGTATGTCGTTTTTCACGATTTCGGAGGATTTGAAAAAAAGGTGAAAATCACGCAAAAGCGAAAGGCTATAGTCCATGGTGTCGGAGGGCATACTATAGTATGTCGTTTTTAACGATTTCGGAGGATTTAAAAAAAAAGGTGAAAATCACGCAAAAGCGAAAGGCTATAGTCCATGGTCTCGGACCGCATACTAGTATGTCGTTTTTCACGATTTCGGAGGATTTTAAAAAAAAAAGGTGAAAATCACGCAAAAGCGAAAGGCTATAGTCCATGGTGTCGGAGGGCATACTATAGTATGTCGTTTTTCACGATTTCGGAGGATTTGAAAAAAAGGTGAAAATCACGCAAAAGCGAAAGGCTATAGTCCATGGTGTCGGAGGGCATACTATAGTATGTCGTTTTTCACGATTTCGGAGGATTTGAAAAAAAGGTGAAAATCACACAAAAGCGAAAGGCTATAGTCCATGGTGTCGGAGGGCATACTATAGTATGTCGTTTTTCACGATTTCGGAGGATTAAAAAAAAAGGTGAAAATCACGCAAAAGGGAAAGGCTATAGTCCATGGTGTCGGAGGGCATACTATAGTATGTCGTTTTTCACGATTTCGGAGGATTTGAAAAAAAGGTGAAAATCACGCAAAAGCGAAAGGCTATAGTCCATGGTGTCGGAGAGCATACTATAGTATGTCGTTTTTAACGATTTCGGAGGATTTAAAAAAAAAGGTGAAAATCACGCAAAAGCAAAAGGCTATAGTCCATGGTGTCAGGGGGCATACTATATAGTATGTCGTTTTTCACGATTTCGGAGGATTAAAAAAAAAGGTGAAAATCACACAAAAGCGAAAGGCTATAGTCCATGGTGTCGGAGGGCATACTATAGTATGTCGTTTTTTACGATTTCGGAGGATTTGAAAAAAAGGTGAAAATCACGCAAAAGCGAAAGGCTATAGTCCATGGTGTCGGAGGGCATACTATAGTATGTCGTTTTTAACGATTTCGGAGGATTTAAAAAAAAGGTGAAAATCACGCAAAAGCGAAAGGCTATAGTCCATGGTCTCGGACCGCATACTAGTATGTCGTTTTTCACGATTTCGGAGATTTTAAAAAAAAAGGTGAAAATCACGCAAAAGCGAAAGGCTATAGTCCATGGTGTCGGAGGGCATACTATAGTATGTCGTTTTTCACGATTTCGGAGGATTAAAAAAAAAGGTGAAAATCACGCAAAAGCGAAAGGCTATAGTCCATGGTGTCGGAGGGCATACTATAGTATGTCGTTTTTAACGATTTCGGAGGATTTAAAAAAAAAGGTGAAAATCACGCAAAAGCGAAAGGCTATAGTCCATGGTCTCGGACCGCATACTAGTATGTCGTTTTTCACGATTTCGGAGGATTTAAAAAAAAAAGGTGAAAATCACGCAAAAGCGAAAGGCTATAGTCCATGGTGTCGGAGGGCATACTATAGTATGTCGTTTTTCACGATTTCGGAGGATTTGAAAAAAAGGTGAAAATCACGCAAAAGCGAAAGGCTATAGTCCATGGTGTCGGAGGGCATACTATAGTATGTCGTTTTTCACGATTTCGGAGGATTTGAAAAAAAGGTGAAAATCACACAAAAGCGAAAGGCTATAGTCCATGGTGTCGGAGGGCATACTATAGTATGTCGTTTTTCACGATTTCGGAGGATTAAAAAAAAAGGTGAAAATCACGCAAAAGGGAAAGGCTATAGTCCATGGTGTCGGAGGGCATACTATAGTATGTCGTTTTTCACGATTTCGGAGGATTTGAAAAAAAGGTGAAAATCACGCAAAAGCGAAAGGCTATAGTCCATGGTGTCGGAGAGCATACTATAGTATGTCGTTTTTAACGATTTCGGAGGATTTAAAAAAAAAGGTGAAAATCACGCAAAAGCAAAAGGCTATAGTCCATGGTGTCAGGGGGCATACTATATAGTATGTCGTTTTTCACGATTTCGGAGGATTAAAAAAAAAGGTGAAAATCACGCAAAAGCGAAAGGCTATAGTCCATGGTGTCGGAGGGCATACTATAGTATGTCGTTTTTCACGATTTCGGAGGATTTGAAAAAAAGGTGAAAATCACGCAAAAGCGAAAGGCTATAGTCCATGGTGTCGGAGGGCATACTATAGTATGTCGTTTTTAACGATTTCGGAGGATTTAAAAAAAAAGGTGAAAATCACGCAAAAGCGAAAGGCTATAGTCCATGGTCTCGGACCGCATACTAGTATGTCGTTTTTCACGATTTCGGAGGATTTTAAAAAAAAAGGTGAAAATCACGCAAAAGCGAAAGGCTATAGTCCATGGTGTCGGAGGGCATACTATAGTATGTCGTTTTTCACGATTTCGGAGGATTAAAAAAAAAGGTGAAAATCACGCAAAAGCGAAAGGCTATAGTCCATGGTGTCGGAGGGCATACTATAGTATGTCGTTTTTCACAATTTCGGAGGATTTGAAAAAAAGGTGAAAATCACGCAAAAGCGAAAGGCTATAGTCCATGGTGTCGGAGGGCATACTATAGTATGTTGTTTTTCACGATTTCGGAGGATTTAAAAAAAAAGGTGAAAATCACGCAAAAGCGAAAGGCTATAGTCCATGGTGTCGGAGGGCATACTATAGTATGTCGTTTTTCACGATTTCGGAGGATTTAAAAAAAAAAGGTGAAAATCACGCAAAAGCGAAAGGCTATAGTCCATGGTGTCGGAGGGCATACTATAGTATGTCGTTTTTAACGATTTCGGAGGATTTAAAAAAAAAGGTGAAAATCACGCAAAAGCAAAAGGCTATAGTCCATGGTGTCGGAGGGCATACTATAGTATGTCGTTTTTCACGATTTCGGAGGATTAAAAAAAAAGGTGAAAATCACGCAAAAGCGAAAGGCTATAGTCCATGGTGTCGGAGGGCATACTATAGTATGTCGTTTTTCACGATTTCGGAGGATTTGAAAAAAAGGTGAAAATCACGCAAAAGCGAAAGGCTATAGTCCATGGTGTGGGAGGGCATACTATAGTATGTCGTTTTTCACGATTTCGGAGGATTAAAAAAAAAAGGTGAAAATCACGCAAAAGCGAAAGGCTATAGTCCATGGTGTCGGAGGGCATACTATAGTATGTCGTTTTTCACGATTTCGGAGGATTTGAAAAAAAGGTGAAAATCACGCAAAAGCGAAAGGCTATAGTCCATGGTGTCGGAGGGCATACTATAGTATGTCGTTTTTCACGATTTCGGAGGATTTAAAAAAAAAGGTGAAAATCACGCAAAAGCGAAAGGCTATAGTCCATGGTGTCGGAGGGCATACTATAGTATGTCGTTTTTCACGATTTCGGAGGATTTGAAAAAAAGGTGAAAATCACGCAAAAGCGAAAGGCTATAGTCCATGGTGTCGGAGGGCATACTATAGTATGTCGTTTTTCACGATTTCGGAGGATTTGAAAAAAAGGTGAAAATCACACAAAAGCGAAAGGCTATAGTCCATGGTGTCGGAGGGCATACTATAGTATGTCGTTTTTCACGATTTCGGAGGATTAAAAAAAAAGGTGAAAATCACGCAAAAGGGAAAGGCTATAGTCCATGGTGTCGGAGGGCATACTATAGTATGTCGTTTTTCACGATTTCGGAGGATTTGAAAAAAAGGTGAAAATCACGCAAAAGCAAAAGGCTATAGTCCATGGTGTCAGGGGGCATACTATATAGTATGTCGTTTTTCACGATTTCGGAGGATTAAAAAAAAAGGTGAAAATCACGCAAAAGGGAAAGGCTATAGTCCATGGTGTCGGAGAGCATACTATAGTATGTCGTTTTTAACGATTTCGGAGGATTTAAAAAAAAAAGGTGAAAATCACGCAAAAGCAAAAGGCTATAGTCCATGGTGTCAGGGGGCATACTATATAGTATGTCGTTTTTCACGATTTCGGAGGATTAAAAAAAAAGGTGAAAATCACGCAAAAGCGAAAGGCTATAGTCCATGGTGTCGGAGGGCATACTATAGTATGTCGTTTTTCACGATTTCGGAGGATTTGAAAAAAAGGTGAAAATCACACAAAAGCGAAAGGCTATAGTCCATGGTGTCGGAGGGCATACTATAGTATGTCGTTTTTAACGATTTCGGAGGATTTAAAAAAAAAGGTGAAAATCACGCAAAAGCGAAAGGCTATAGTCCATGGTCTCGGACCGCATACTAGTATGTCGTTTTTAACGATTTCGGAGGATTTAAAAAAAAAAGGTGAAAATCACGCAAAAGCAAAAGGCTATAGTCCATGGTGTCAGGGGGCATACTATATAGTATGTCGTTTTTCACGATTTCGGAGGATTAAAAAAAAAGGTGAAAATCACGCAAAAGCGAAAGGCTATAGTCCATGGTGTCGGAGGGCATACTATAGTATGTCGTTTTTCACGATTTCGGAGGATTTGAAAAAAAGGTGAAAATCACGCAAAAGCGAAAGGCTATAGTCCATGGTGTCGGAGGGCATACTATAGTATGTCGTTTTTAACGATTTCGGAGGATTTAAAAAAAAAGGTGAAAATCACGCAAAAGCGAAAGGCTATAGTCCATGGTCTCGGACCGCATACTAGTATGTCGTTTTTCACGATTTCGGAGGATTTTAAAAAAAAAGGTGAAAATCACGCAAAAGCGAAAGGCTATAGTCCATGGTGTCGGAGGGCATACTATAGTATGTCGTTTTTCACGATTTCGGAGGATTTAAAAAAAAAGGTGAAAATCACGCAAAAGCGAAAGGCTATAGTCCATGGTCTCGGACCGCATACTAGTATGTCGTTTTTCACGATTTCGGAGGATTTTAAAAAAAGGTGAAAATCACGCAAAAGCGAAAGGCTATAGTCCATGGTGTCGGAGAGCATACTATAGTATGTCGTTTTTAACGATTTCGGAGGATTTAAAAAAAAAGGTGAAAATCACGCAAAAGGCTATAGTCCATGGTGTCAGGGGGCATACTATATAGTATGTCGTTTTTCACGATTTCGGAGGATTAAAAAAAAAGGTGAAAATCACGCAAAAGCGAAAGGCTATAGTCCATGGTGTCGGAGGGCATACTATAGTATGTCGTTTTTCACGATTTCGGAGGATTTGAAAAAAAGGTGAAAATCACGCAAAAGCGAAAGGCTATAGTCCATGGTGTCGGAGGGCATACTATAGTATGTCGTTTTTAACGATTTCGGAGGATTTAAAAAAAAAGGTGAAAATCACGCAAAAGCGAAAGGCTATAGTCCATGGTCTCGGACCGCATACTAGTATGTCGTTTTTCACGATTTCGGAGGATTTAAAAAAAAAAGGTGAAAATCACGCAAAAGCGAAAGGCTATAGTCCATGGTGTCGGAGGGCATACTATAGTATGTCGTTTTTCACGATTTCGGAGGATTTGAAAAAAAGGTGAAAATCACGCAAAAGCGAAAGGCTATAGTCCATGGTGTCGGAGGGCATACTATAGTATGTCGTTTTTCACGATTTCGGAGGATTTGAAAAAAAGTGAAAATCACACAAAAGCGAAAGGCTATAGTCCATGGTGTCGGAGGGCATACTATAGTATGTCGTTTTTCACGATTTCGGAGGATTAAAAAAAAAGGTGAAAATCACGCAAAAGGGAAAGGCTATAGTCCATGGTGTCGGAGGGCATACTATAGTATGTCGTTTTTCACGATTTCGGAGGATTTGAAAAAAAGGTGAAAATCACGCAAAAGCGAAAGGCTATAGTCCATGGTGTCGGAGAGCATACTATAGTATGTCGTTTTTAACGATTTCGGAGGATTTAAAAAAAAAGGTGAAAATCACGCAAAAGCAAAAGGCTATAGTCCATGGTGTCAGGGGGCATACTATATAGTATGTCGTTTTTCACGATTTCGGAGGATTAAAAAAAAAGGTGAAAATCACGCAAAAGCGAAAGGCTATAGTCCATGGTGTCGGAGGGCATACTATAGTATGTCGTTTTTCACGATTTCGGAGGATTTGAAAAAAAGGTGAAAATCACGCAAAAGCGAAAGGCTATAGTCCATGGTGTCGGAGGGCATACTATAGTATGTCGTTTTTAACGATTTCGGAGGATTTAAAAAAAAAGGTGAAAATCACGCAAAAGCGAAAGGCTATAGTCCATGGTCTCGGACCGCATACTAGTATGTCGTTTTTCACGATTTCGGAGGATTTTAAAAAAAAAGGTGAAAATCACGCAAAAGCGAAAGGCTATAGTCCATGGTGTCGGAGGGCATACTATAGTATGTCGTTTTTCACGATTTCGGAGGATTAAAAAAAAAGGTGAAAATCACGCAAAAGCGAAAGGCTATAGTCCATGGTGTCGGAGGGCATACTATAGTATGTCGTTTTTCACGATTTCGGAGGATTTGAAAAAAAGGTGAAAATCACGCAAAAGCGAAAGGCTATAGTCCATGGTGTCGGAGGGCATACTATAGTATGTTGTTTTTCACGATTTCGGAGGATTTAAAAAAAAAAGGTGAAAATCACGCAAAAGCGAAAGGCTATAGTCCATGGTGTCGGAGGGCATACTATAGTATGTCGTTTTTCACGATTTCGGAGGATTTAAAAAAAAAAGGTGAAAATCACGCAAAAGCGAAAGGCTATAGTCCATGGTGTCGGAGGGCATACTATAGTATGTGGTTTTTCACGATTTCGGAGGATTTAAAAAAAAAGGTGAAAATCACGCAAAAGCGAAAGGCTATCGTCCATGGTGTCGGAGGGCATACTATTGTATGTCGTTTTTCACGATTTCGGAGGATTTGAAAAAAAGGTGAAAATCACGCAAAAGCGAAAGGCTATAGTCCATGGTGTCGGAGAGCATACTATAGTATGTCGTTTTTAACGATTTCGGAGGATTTTAAAAAAAAGGTGAAAATCACGCAAAAGCAAAAGGCTATAGTCCATGGTGTCGGAGGGCATACTATAGTATGTCGTTTTTCACGATTTCGGAGGATTAAAAAAAAAGGTGAAAATCACGCAAAAGCGAAAGGCTATAGTCCATGGTGTCGGAGGGCATACTATAGTATGTCGTTTTTCACGATTTCGGAGGATTTGAAAAAAAGGTGAAAATCACGCAAAAGCGAAAGGCTATAGTCCATGGTGTGGGAGGGCATACTATAGTATGTCGTTTTTCACGATTTCGGAGGATTAAAAAAAAAGGTGAAAATCACGCAAAAGCGAAAGGCTATAGTCCATGGTGTCGGAGGGCATACTATAGTATGTCGTTTTTCACGATTTCGGAGGATTTGAAAAAAAGGTGAAAATCACGCAAAAGCGAAAGGCTATAGTCCATGGTGTCGGAGGGCATACTATAGTATGTCGTTTTTCACGATTTCGGAGGATTTAAAAAAAAAGGTGAAAATCACGCAAAAGCGAAAGGCTATAGTCCATGGTGTCGGAGGGCATACTATAGTATGTCGTTTTTCACGATTTCGGAGGATTTGAAAAAAAGGTGAAAATCACGCAAAAGCGAAAGGCTATAGTCCATGGTGTCGGAGGGCATACTATAGTATGTCGTTTTTCACGATTTCGGAGGATTTGAAAAAAAGGTGAAAATCACACAAAAGCGAAAGGCTATAGTCCATGGTGTCGGAGGGCATACTATAGTATGTCGTTTTTCACGATTTCGGAGGATTAAAAAAAAAGGTGAAAATCACGCAAAAGGGAAAGGCTATAGTCCATGGTGTCGGAGGGCATACTATAGTATGTCGTTTTTCACGATTTCGGAGGATTTGAAAAAAAGGTGAAAATCACGCAAAAGCGAAAGGCTATAGTCCATGGTGTCGGAGAGCATACTATAGTATGTCGTTTTTAACGATTTCGGAGGATTTAAAAAAAAAAGGTGAAAATCACGCAAAAGCAAAAGGCTATAGTCCATGGTGTCAGGGGGCATACTATATAGTATGTCGTTTTTCACGATTTCGGAGGATTAAAAAAAAAGGTGAAAATCACGCAAAAGCGAAAGGCTATAGTCCATGGTGTCGGAGGGCATACTATAGTATGTCGTTTTTCACGATTTCGGAGGATTTGAAAAAAAGGTGAAAATCACGCAAAAGCGAAAGGCTATAGTCCATGGTGTCGGAGGGCATACTATAGTATGTCGTTTTTAACGATTTCGGAGGATTTAAAAAAAAAGGTGAAAATCACGCAAAAGCGAAAGGCTATAGTCCATGGTCTCGGACCGCATACTAGTATGTCGTTTTTCACGATTTCGGAGGATTTTAAAAAAAAAAGGTGAAAATCACGCAAAAGCGAAAGGCTATAGTCCATGGTGTCGGAGGGCATACTATAGTATGTCGTTTTTAACGATTTCGGAGGATTTAAAAAAAAAAGGTGAAAATCACGCAAAAGCAAAAGGCTATAGTCCATGGTGTCAGGGGGCATACTATATAGTATGTCGTTTTTCACGATTTCGGAGGATTAAAAAAAAAGGTGAAAATCACGCAAAAGCGAAAGGCTATAGTCCATGGTGTCGGAGGGCATACTATAGTATGTCGTTTTTCACGATTTCGGAGGATTTGAAAAAAAGGTGAAAATCACGCAAAAGCGAAAGGCTATAGTCCATGGTGTCGGAGGGCATACTATAGTATGTCGTTTTTAACGATTTCGGAGGATTTAAAAAAAAAGGTGAAAATCACGCAAAAGCGAAAGGCTATAGTCCATGGTCTCGGACCGCATACTAGTATGTCGTTTTTCACGATTTCGGAGGATTTTTAAAAAAAAGGTGAAAATCACGCAAAAGCGAAAGGCTATAGTCCATGGTGTCGGAGGGCATACTATAGTATGTCGTTTTTCACGATTTCGGAGGATTTAAAAAAAAAGGTGAAAATCACGCAAAAGCGAAAGGCTATAGTCCATGGTCTCGGACCGCATACTAGTATGTCGTTTTTCACGATTTCGGAGGATTTAAAAAAAAAAGGTGAAAATCACGCAAAAGCGAAAGGCTATAGTCCATGGTGTCGGAGGGCATAC
This sequence comes from Electrona antarctica, assembly GCF_951216825.1. Classification (NCBI taxonomy): domain Eukaryota; kingdom Metazoa; phylum Chordata; class Actinopteri; order Myctophiformes; family Myctophidae; genus Electrona; species Electrona antarctica. The sequence goes on from NW_027637700.1 coordinate 74,666, forward strand.
TATAGTATGTCGTTTTTCACGATTTCGGAGGATTAAAAAAAAAGGTGAAAATCACGCAAAAGCGAAAGGCTATAGTCCATGGTGTCGGAGGGCATACTATAGTATGTCGTTTTTCACGATTTCGGAGGATTTGAAAAAAAGGTGAAAATCACGCAAAAGCGAAAGGCTATAGTCCATGGTGTCGGAGGGCATACTATAGTATGTCGTTTTTCACGATTTCGGAGGATTTAAAAAAAAAGGTGAAAATCACGCAAAAGCGAAAGGCTATAGTCCATGGTGTCGGAGGGCATACTATAGTATGTGGTTTTTCACGATTTCGGAGGATTTAAAAAAAAAGGTGAAAATCACGCAAAAGCGAAAGGCTATCGTCCATGGTGTCGGAGGGCATACTATTGTATGTCGTTTTTCACGATTTCGGAGGATTTGAAAAAAAGGTGAAAATCACGCAAAAGCGAAAGGCTATAGTCCATGGTGTCGGAGAGCATACTATAGTATGTCGTTTTTAACGATTTCGGAGGATTTAAAAAAAAAGGTGAAAATCACGCAAAAGCAAAAGGCTATAGTCCATGGTGTCGGAGGGCATACTATAGTATGTCGTTTTTCACGATTTCGGAGGATTAAAAAAAAAGGTGAAAATCACGCAAAAGCGAAAGGCTATAGTCCATGGTGTCGGAGGGCATACTATAGTATGTCGTTTTTCACGATTTCGGAGGATTTGAAAAAAAGGTGAAAATCACGCAAAAGCGAAAGGCTATAGTCCATGGTGTGGGAGGGCATACTATAGTATGTCGTTTTTCACGATTTCGGAGGATTTAAAAAAAAAGGTGAAAATCACGCAAAAGCGAAAGGCTATAGTCCATGTTGTCGGAGGGCATACTATAGTATGTCGTTTTTCACGATTTCGGAGGATTTGAAAAAAAGGTGAAAATCACGCAAAAGCGAAAGGCTATAGTCCATGGTGTCGGAGGGCATACTATAGTATGTCGTTTTTCACGATTTTGGAGGATTTTAAAAAAAAGGTGAAAATCACGCAAAAGCGAAAGGCTATAGTCCATGGTGTCGGAGGGCATACTATAGTATGTCGTTTTTCACGATTTCGGAGGATTTGAAAAAAAGGTGAAAATCACGCAAAAGCGAAAGGCTATAGTCCATGGTGTCGGAGAGCATACTATAGTATGTCGTTTTTAACGATTTCGGAGGATTTAAAAAAAAGGTGAAAATCACGCGAAAGCAAAAGGCTATATTCCATGGTGTCGGAGGGCATACTATAGTATGTCGTTTTTCCACGATTTCGGAGGATTAAAAAAAAAGGTGAAAATCACGCAAAAGCGAAAGGCTATAGTCCATGGTGTCTGAGGGCATACTATAGTATGTCGTTTTTCACGATTTCGGAGGATTTGAAAAAAAGGTGAAAATCACGCAAAAGCGAAAGGCTATAGTCCATGGTGTCGGAGGGCATACTATAGTATGTCGTTTTTCACGATTTTGGAGGATTTTAAAAAAAAGGTGAAAATCACGCAAAAGCGAAAGGCTATAGTCCATGGTGTCGGAGGGCATACTATAGTATGTCGTTTTTCACGATTTCGGAGGATTTGAAAAAAAGGTGAAAATCACGCAAAAGCGAAAGGCTATAGTCCATGGTGTCGGAGAGCATACTATAGTATGTCGTTTTTAACGATTTCGGAGGATTTAAAAAAAAGGTGAAAATCACGCGAAAGCAAAAGGCTATAGTCCATGGTGTCGGAGGGCATACTATAGTATGTCGTTTTTCCACGATTTCGGAGGATTAAAAAAAAAGGTGAAAATCACGCAAAAGCGAAAGGCTATAGTCCATGGTGTCTGAGGGCATACTATAGTATGTCGTTTTTCACGATTTCGGAGGATTTGAAAAAAAGGTGAAAATCACGCAAAAGCGAAAGGCTATAGTCCATGGTGTCGGAGGGCATACTATAGTATGTCGTTTTTCACGATTTCGGAGGATTTTAAAAAAAAAGGTGAAAATCACGCAAAAGCGAAAGGCGTGTCGGAGGGCATACTATAGTATGTCGTTTTTCACGATTTCGGAGGATTAAAAAAAAAGGTGAAAATCACGCAAAAGCGAAAGGCTATAGTCCATGGTGTCGGAGGGCATACTATAGTATGTCGTTTTTCACGATTTCGGAGGATTAAAAAAAAAGGTGAAAATCACGCAAAAGCGAAAGGCTATAGTCCATGGTGTCGGAGGGCATACTATAGTATGTCGTTTTTCACGATTTCGGAGGATTTGAAAAAAAGGTGAAAATCACGCAAAAGCGAAAGGCTATAGTCCATGGTGTCGGAGGGCATACTATAGTATGTCGTTTTTCACGATTTCGGAGGATTTGAAAAAAAGGTGAAAATCACGCAAAAGCGAAAGGCTATAGTCCATGGTGTCGGAGGGCATACTATAGTATGTCGTTTTTCACGATTTCGGAGGATTTAAAAAAAAAGGTGAAAATCACGCAAAAGCGAAAGGCTATAGTCCATGGTGTCGGAGGGCATACTATAGTATGTCGTTTTTCACGATTTCGGAGGATTTGAAAAAAAGGTGAAAATCACGCAAAAGCGAAAGGCTATAGTCCATGGTGTCGGAGGGCATACTATAGTATGTCGTTTTTCACGATTTCGGAGGATTTGAAAAAAAGGTGAAAATCACGCAAAAGCGAAAGGCTATAGTCCATGGTGTCGGAGAGCATACTATAGTATGTCGTTTTTAACGATTTCGGAGGATTTAAAAAAAAGGTGAAAATCACGCGAAAGCAAAAGGCTATAGTCCATGGTGTCGGAGGGCATACTATAGTATGTCGTTTTTCACGATTTCGGAGGATTTGAAAAAAAGGTGAAAATCACGCAAAAGCGAAAGGCTATAGTCCATGGTGTCGGAGGGCATACTGTAGTATGTCGTTTTTCACGATTTCGGAGGATTTAAAAAAAAAGGTGAAAATCACGCAAAAGCGAAAGGCTATAGTCCATGGTGTCGGAGGGCATACTATAGTATGTCATTTTTCACGATTTCGGAGGATTTGAAAAAAAGGTGAAAATCACGCAAAAGCGAAAGGCTATAGTCCATGGTGTCGGAGGGCATACTATAGTATGTCGTTTTTCACGATTTCGGAGGATTTGAAAAAAAGGTGAAAATCACACAAAAGCGAAAGGCTATAGTCCATGGTGTCGGAGGGCATACTATAGTATGTCGTTTTTCACGATTTCGGAGGATTGAAAAAAAATGTGAAAATCACGCAAAAGGGAAAGGCTATAGTCCATGGTGTCGGAGGGCATACTATAGTATGTCGTTTTTCACGATTTCAGAGGATTTGAAAAAAAGGTGAAAATCACGCAAAAGCGAAAGGCTATAGTCCATGGTGTCGGAGAGCATACTATAGTATGTCGTTTTTAACGATTTCGGAGGATTTAAAAAAAAAGGTGAAAATCACGCAAAAGCAAAAGGCTATAGTCCATGGTGTCAGGGGGCATACTATATAGTATGTCGTTTTTCACGATTTCGGAGGATTAAAAAAAAAGGTGAAAATCACGCAAAAGCGAAAGGCTATAGTCCATGGTGTCGGAGGGCATACTATAGTATGTCGTTTTTCACGATTTCGGAGGATTTGAAAAAAAGGTGAAAATCACGCAAAAGCGAAAGGCTATAGTCCATGGTGTCGGAGGGCATACTATAGTATGTCGTTTTTAACGATTTCGGAGGATTTAAAAAAAAAGGTGAAAATCACGCAAAAGCGAAAGGCTATAGTCCATGGTCTCGGACCGCATACTAGTATGTCGTTTTTCACGATTTCGGAGGATTTTAAAAAAAAAGGTGAAAATCACGCAAAAGCGAAAGGCTATAGTCCATGGTGTCGGAGGGCATACTATAGTATGTCGTGTTTCACGATTTCGGAGGATTTGAAAAAAAGGTGAAAATCACGCAAAAGCGAAAGGCTATAGTCCATGGTGTCGGAGGGCATACTATAGTATGTCGTTTTTCACGATTTCGGAGGATTTGAAAAAAAGGTGAAAATCACACAAAAGCGAAAGGCTATAGTCCATGGTGTCGGAGGGCATACTATAGTATGTCATTTTTCACGATTTCGGAGGATTAAAAAAAAAGGTGAAAATCACGCAAAAGGGAAAGGCTATAGTCCATGGTGTCGGAGGGCATACTATAGTATGTCGTTTTTCACGATTTCGGAGGATTTGAAAAAAAGGTGAAAATCACGCAAAAGCGAAAGGCTATAGTCCATGGTGTCGGAGAGCATACTATAGTATGTCGTTTTTAACGATTTCGGAGGATTTAAAAAAAAAGGTGAAAATCACGCAAAAGCAAAAGGCTATAGTCCATGGTGTCAGGGGGCATACTATATAGTATGTCGTTTTTCACGATTTCGGAGGATTAAAAAAAAAGGTGAAAATCACGCAAAAGCGAAAGGCTATAGTCCATGGTGTCGGAGGGCATACTATAGTATGTCGTTTTTTACGATTTCGGAGGATTTGAAAAAAAGGTGAAAATCACGCAAAAGCGAAAGGCTATAGTCCATGGTGTCGGAGGGCATACTATAGTATGTCGTTTTTAACGATTTCGGAGGATTTAAAAAAAAAGGTGAAAATCACGCAAAAGCGAAAGGCTATAGTCCATGGTCTCGGACCGCATACTAGTATGTCGTTTTTCACGATTTCGGAGGATTTAAAAAAAAAAGGTGAAAATCACGCAAAAGCGAAAGGCTATAGTCCATGGTGTCGGAGGGCATACTATAGTATGTCGTTTTTCACGATTTCGGAGGATTAAAAAAAAAGGTGAAAATCACGCAAAAGCGAAAGGCTATAGTCCATGGTGTCGGAGGGCATACTATAGTATGTCGTTTTTCACGATTTCGGAGGATTTGAAAAAAAGGTGAAAATCACGCAAAAGCGAAAGGCTATAGTCCATGGTGTCGGAGGGCATACTATAGTATGTCGTTTTTCACGATTTCGGAGGATTTGAAAAAAAGGTGAAAATCACGCAAAAGCGAAAGGCTATAGTCCATGGTGTCGGAGGGCATACTATAGTATGTCGTTTTTCACGATTTCGGAGGATTTAAAAAAAAAGGTGAAAATCACGCAAAAGCGAAAGGCTATAGTCCATGGTGTCGGAGGGCATACTATAGTATGTCGTTTTTCACGATTTCGGAGGATTTGAAAAAAAGGTGAAAATCACGCAAAAGCGAAAGGCTATAGTCCATGGTGTCGGAGGGCATACTATAGTATGTCGTTTTTCACGATTTCGGAGGATTTGAAAAAAAGGTGAAAATCACGCAAAAGCGAAAGGCTATAGTCCATGGTGTCGGAGAGCATACTATAGTATGTCGTTTTTAACGATTTCGGAGGATTTAAAAAAAAGGTGAAAATCACGCGAAAGCAAAAGGCTATAGTCCATGGTGTCGGAGGGCATACTATAGTATGTCGTTTTTCACGATTTCGGAGGATTTGAAAAAAAGGTGAAAATCACGCAAAAGCGAAAGGCTATAGTCCATGGTGTCGGAGGGCATACTGTAGTATGTCGTTTTTCACGATTTCGGAGGATTTAAAAAAAAAGGTGAAAATCACGCAAAAGCGAAAGGCTATAGTCCATGGTGTCGGAGGGCATACTATAGTATGTCATTTTTCACGATTTCGGAGGATTTGAAAAAAAGGTGAAAATCACGCAAAAGCGAAAGGCTATAGTCCATGGTGTCGGAGGGCATACTATAGTATGTCGTTTTTCACGATTTCGGAGGATTTGAAAAAAAGGTGAAAATCACACAAAAGCGAAAGGCTATAGTCCATGGTGTCGGAGGGCATACTATAGTATGTCGTTTTTCACGATTTCGGAGGATTGAAAAAAAATGTGAAAATCACGCAAAAGGGAAAGGCTATAGTCCATGGTGTCGGAGGGCATACTATAGTATGTCGTTTTTCACGATTTCAGAGGATTTGAAAAAAAGGTGAAAATCACGCAAAAGCGAAAGGCTATAGTCCATGGTGTCGGAGAGCATACTATAGTATGTCGTTTTTAACGATTTCGGAGGATTTAAAAAAAAAGGTGAAAATCACGCAAAAGCAAAAGGCTATAGTCCATGGTGTCAGGGGGCATACTATATAGTATGTCGTTTTTCACGATTTCGGAGGATTAAAAAAAAAGGTGAAAATCACGCAAAAGCGAAAGGCTATAGTCCATGGTGTCGGAGGGCATACTATAGTATGTCGTTTTTCACGATTTCGGAGGATTTGAAAAAAAGGTGAAAATCACGCAAAAGCGAAAGGCTATAGTCCATGGTGTCGGAGGGCATACTATAGTATGTCGTTTTTAACGATTTCGGAGGATTTAAAAAAAAAGGTGAAAATCACGCAAAAGCGAAAGGCTATAGTCCATGGTCTCGGACCGCATACTAGTATGTCGTTTTTCACGATTTCGGAGGATTTTAAAAAAAAAGGTGAAAATCACGCAAAAGCGAAAGGCTATAGTCCATGGTGTCGGAGGGCATACTATAGTATGTCGTGTTTCACGATTTCGGAGGATTTGAAAAAAAGGTGAAAATCACGCAAAAGCGAAAGGCTATAGTCCATGGTGTCGGAGGGCATACTATAGTATGTCGTTTTTCACGATTTCGGAGGATTTGAAAAAAAGGTGAAAATCACACAAAAGCGAAAGGCTATAGTCCATGGTGTCGGAGGGCATACTATAGTATGTCATTTTTCACGATTTCGGAGGATTAAAAAAAAAGGTGAAAATCACGCAAAAGGGAAAGGCTATAGTCCATGGTGTCGGAGGGCATACTATAGTATGTCGTTTTTCACGATTTCGGAGGATTTGAAAAAAAGGTGAAAATCACGCAAAAGCGAAAGGCTATAGTCCATGGTGTCGGAGAGCATACTATAGTATGTCGTTTTTAACGATTTCGGAGGATTTAAAAAAAAAGGTGAAAATCACGCAAAAGCAAAAGGCTATAGTCCATGGTGTCAGGGGGCATACTATATAGTATGTCGTTTTTCACGATTTCGGAGGATTAAAAAAAAAGGTGAAAATCACGCAAAAGCGAAAGGCTATAGTCCATGGTGTCGGAGGGCATACTATAGTATGTCGTTTTTTACGATTTCGGAGGATTTGAAAAAAAGGTGAAAATCACGCAAAAGCGAAAGGCTATAGTCCATGGTGTCGGAGGGCATACTATAGTATGTCGTTTTTAACGATTTCGGAGGATTTAAAAAAAAAGGTGAAAATCACGCAAAAGCGAAAGGCTATAGTCCATGGTCTCGGACCGCATACTAGTATGTCGTTTTTCACGATTTCGGAGGATTTAAAAAAAAAAGGTGAAAATCACGCAAAAGCGAAAGGCTATAGTCCATGGTGTCGGAGGGCATACTATAGTATGTCGTTTTTCACGATTTCGGAGGATTAAAAAAAAAGGTGAAAATCACGCAAAAGCGAAAGGCTATAGTCCATGGTGTCGGAGGGCATACTATAGTATGTCGTTTTTCACGATTTCGGAGGATTTGAAAAAAAGGTGAAAATCACGCAAAAGCGAAAGGCTATAGTCCATGGTGTCGGAGGGCATACTATAGTATGTCGTTTTTCACGATTTCGGAGGATTTAAAAAAAAAGGTGAAAATCACGCAAAAGCGAAAGGCTATAGTCCATGGTGTCGGAGGGCATACTATAGTATGTCGTTTTTCACGATTTCGGAGGATTTAAAAAAAAAAGGTGAAAATCACGCAAAAGCGAAAGGCTATAGTCCATGGTGTCGGAGGGCATACTATAGTATGTGGTTTTTCACGATTTCGGAGGATTTAAAAAAAAAGGTGAAAATCACGCAAAAGCGAAAGGCTATAGTCCATGGTGTCGGAGGGCATACTATAGTATGTCGTTTTTCACGATTTCGGAGGATTTAAAAAAAAAAGGTGAAAATCACGCAAAAGCGAAAGGCTATAGTCCATGGTGTGGGAGGGCATACTATAGTATGTCGTTTTTCACGATTTCGGAGGATTAAAAAAAAAGGTGAAAATCACGCAAAAGCGAAAGGCTATAGTCCATGGTGTCGGAGGGCATACTATAGTATGTCGTTTTTCACGATTTCGGAGGATTTGAAAAAAAGGTGAAAATCACGCAAAAGCGAAAGGCTATAGTCCATGGTGTCGGAGGGCATACTATAGTATGTCGTTTTTCACGATTTCGGAGGATTTAAAAAAAAAGGTGAAAATCACGCAAAAGCGAAAGGCTATAGTCCATGGTGTCGGAGGGCATACTATAGTATGTCGTTTTTCACGATTTCGGAGGATTTGAAAAAAAGGTGAAAATCACGCAAAAGCGAAAGGCTATAGTCCATGGTGTCGGAGGGCATACTATAGTATGTCGTTTTTCACGATTTCGGAGGATTTGAAAAAAAGGTGAAAATCACACAAAAGCGAAAGGCTATAGTCCATGGTGTCGGAGGGCATACTATAGTATGTCGTTTTTCACGATTTCGGAGGATTAAAAAAAAAGGTGAAAATCACGCAAAAGGGAAAGGCTATAGTCCATGGTGTCGGAGGGCATACTATAGTATGTCGTTTTTCACGATTTCGGAGGATTTGAAAAAAAGGTGAAAATCACGCAAAAGCGAAAGGCTATAGTCCATGGTGTCGGAGAGCATACTATAGTATGTCGTTTTTAACGATTTCGGAGGATTTAAAAAAAAAGGTGAAAATCACGCAAAAGCAAAAGGCTATAGTCCATGGTGTCAGGGGGCATACTATATAGTATGTCGTTTTTCACGATTTCGGAGGATTAAAAAAAAAGGTGAAAATCACGCAAAAGCGAAAGGCTATAGTCCATGGTGTCGGAGGGCATACTATAGTATGTCGTTTTTCACGATTTCGGAGGATTTGAAAAAAAGGTGAAAATCACGCAAAAGCGAAAGGCTATAGTCCATGGTGTCGGAGGGCATACTATAGTATGTCGTTTTTAACGATTTCGGAGGATTTAAAAAAAAAGGTGAAAATCACGCAAAAGCGAAAGGCTATAGTCCATGGTCTCGGACCGCATACTAGTATGTCGTTTTTCACGATTTCGGAGGATTTTAAAAAAAAAGGTGAAAATCACGCAAAAGCAAAAGGCTATAGTCCATGGTGTCGGAGGGCATACTATAGTATGTCGTTTTTCACGATTTCGGAGGATTAAAAAAAAGGTGAAAATCACGCAAAAGCGAAAGGCTATAGTCCATGGTGTCGGAGGGCATACTATAGTATGTCGTTTTTCACGATTTCGGAGGATTTGAAAAAAAGGTGAAAATCACGCAAAAGCGAAAGGCTATAGTCCATGGTGTCGGAGGGCATACTATAGTATGTCGTTTTTCACGATTTCGGAGGATTTAAAAAAAAAGGTGAAAATCACGCAAAAGCGAAAGGCTATAGTCCATGGTGTCGGAGGGCATACTATAGTATGTCGTTTTTCACGATTTCGGAGGATTTTAAAAAAAAAGGTGAAAATCACGCAAAAGCGAAAGGCTATAGTCCATGGTGTCGGAGGGCATACTATAGTATGTGGTTTTTCACGATTTCGGAGGATTTAAAAAAAAAGGTGAAAATCACGCAAAAGCGAAAGGCTATCGTCCATGGTGTCGGAGGGCATACTATTGTATGTCGTTTTTCACGATTTCGGAGTATTTGAAAAAAAGGTGAAAATCACGCAAAAGCGAAAGGCTATAGTCCATGGTGTCGGAGAGCATACTATAGTATGTCGTTTTTAACGATTTCGGAGGATTTAAAAAAAAAGGTGAAAATCACGCAAAAGCAAAAGGCTATAGTCCATGGTGTCGGAGGGCATACTATAGTATGTCGTTTTTCACGATTTCGGAGGATTAAAAAAAAAGGTGAAAATCACGCAAAAGCGAAAGGCTATAGTCCATGGTGTCGGAGGGCATACTATAGTATGTCGTTTTTCACGATTTCGGAGGATTTGAAAAAAAGGTGAAAATCACGCAAAAGCGAAAGGCTATAGTCCATGGTGTGGGAGGGCATACTATAGTATGTCGTTTTTCACGATTTCGGAGGATTTAAAAAAAAAGGTGAAAATCACGCAAAAGCGAAAGGCTATAGTCCATGTTGTCGGAGGGCATACTATAGTATGTCGTTTTTCACGATTTCGGAGGATTTGAAAAAAAGGTGAAAATCACGCAAAAGCGAAAGGCTATAGTCCATGGTGTCGGAGGGCATACTATAGTATGTCGTTTTTCACGATTTCGGAGGATTAAAAAAAAAGGTGAAAATCACGCAAAAGCGAAAGGCTATAGTCCATGGTGTCGGAGGGCATACTATAGTATGTCGTTTTTCACGATTTCGGAGGATTAAAAAAAAAGGTGAAAATCACGCAAAAGCGAAAGGCTATAGTCTATGGTGTCGGAGGGCATACTATAGTATGTCGTTTTTCACGATTTCGGAGGATTTGAAAAAAAGGTGAAAATCACGCAAAAGCGAAAGGCTATAGTCCATGGTGTCGGAGGGCATACTATAGTATGTCGTTTTTCACGATTTCGGATGATTTGAAAAAAAGGTGAAAATCACGCAAAAGCGAAAGGCTATAGTCCATGGTGTCGGAGGGCATACTATAGTATGTCGTTTTTCACGATTTCGGAGGATTTGAAAAAAAGGTGAAAATCACGCAAAAGCGAAAGGCTATAGTCCATGGTGTCGGAGGGCATACTATAGTATGTCGTTTTTCACGATTTCGGAGGATTTAAAAAAAAAGGTGAAAATCACGCAAAAGCGAAAGGCTATAGTCCATGGTGTCGGAGGGCATACTATAGTATGTCGTTTTTCACGATTTCGGAGGATTTGAAAAAAAGGTGAAAATCACGCAAAAGCGAAAGGCTATAGTCCATGGTGTCGGAGGGCATACTATAGTATGTCGTTTTTCACGATTTCGGAGGATTTGAAAAAAAGGTGAAAATCACGCAAAAGCGAAAGGCTATAGTCCATGGTGTCGGAGAGCATACTATAGTATGTCGTTTTTCACGATTTCGGAGGATTTGAAAAAAAGGTGAAAATCACGCAAAAGCGAAAGGCTATAGTCCATGGTGTCGGAGGGCATACTATAGTATGTCGTTTTTCACGATTTCGGAGGATTTAAAAAAAAAGGTGAAAATCACGCAAAAGCGAAAGGCTATAGTCCATGGTCTCGGACCGCATACTAGTATGTCGTTTTTCACGATTTCGGAGGATTTAAAAAAAAAAGTGAAAATCACGCAAAAGCGAAAGGCGTGTCGGAGGGCATACTATAGTATGTCGTTTTTCACGATTTCGGAGGATTAAAAAAAAAGGTGAAAATCACGCAAAAGCGAAAGGCTATAGTCAATGGTGTCGGAGGGCATACTATAGGATGTCGTTTTTCACGATTTCGGAGGATTTGAAAAAAAGGTGAAAATCACGCAAAAGCGAAAGGCTATAGTCCATGGTGTCGGAGGGCATACTATAGTATGTCGTTTTTCACGATTTCGGAGGATTTAAAAAAAAAAGGTGAAAATCACGCAAAAGCGAAAGGCTATAGTCCATGGTGTCGGAGGGCATACTATAGTATGTCGTTTTTCACGATTTCGGAGGATTTGAAAAAAAGGTGAAAATCACGCAAAAGCGAAAGGCTATAGTCCATGGTGTCGGAGGGCATACTATAGTATGTCGTTTTTCACGATTTCGGAGGATTTGAAAAAAAGGTGAAAATCACACAAAAGCGAAAGGCTATAGTCCATGGTGTCGGAGGGCATACTATAGTATGTCGTTTTTCACGATTTCGGAGGATTAAAAAAAAAGGTGAAAATCACGCAAAAGGGAAAGGCTATAGTCCATGGTGTCGGAGGGCATACTATAGTATGTCGTTTTTCACGATTTCGGAGGATTTGAAAAAAAGGTGAAAATCACGCAAAAGCGAAAGGCTATAGTCCATGGTGTCGGAGAGCATACTATAGTATGTCGTTTTTAACGATTTCGGAGGATTTAAAAAAAAAGGTGAAAATCACGCAAAAGCAAAAGGCTATAGTCCATGGTGTCAGGGGGCATACTATATAGTATGTCGTTTTTCACGATTTCGGAGGATTAAAAAAAAAGGTGAAAATCACGCAAAAGCGAAAGGCTATAGTCCATGGTGTCGGAGGGCATACTATAGTATGTCGTTTTTCACGATTTCGGAGGATTTGAAAAAAAGGTGAAAATCACGCAAAAGCGAAAGGCTATAGTCCATGGTGTCGGAGAGCATACTATAGTATGTCGTTTTTAACGATTTCGGAGGATTTAAAAAAAAAGGTGAAAATCACGCGAAAGCAAAAGGCTATAGTCCATGGTGTCGGAGGGCATACTATAGTATGTCGTTTTTCACGATTTCGGAGGATTAAAAAAAAAGGTGAAAATCACGCAAAAGCGAAAGGCTATAGTCCATGGTGTCGGAGGGCATACTATAGTATGTCGTTTTTCACGATTTCGGAGGATTTGAAAAAAAGGTGAAAATCACGCAAAAGCGAAAGGCTATAGTCCATGGTGTCGGAGAGCATACTATAGTATGTCGTTTTTAACGATTTCGGAGGATTTAAAAAAAAAGGTGAAAATCACGCAAAAGCAAAAGGCTATAGTCCATGGTGTCAGGGGGCATACTATATAGTATGTCGTTTTTCACGATTTCGGAGGATTAAAAAAAAAGGTGAAAATCACGCAAAAGCGAAAGGCTATAGTCCATGGTGTCGGAGGGCATACTATAGTATGTCGTTTTTCACGATTTCGGAGGATTTGAAAAAAAGGTGAAAATCACGCAAAAGCGAAAGGCTATAGTCCATGGTGTCGGAGGGCATACTATAGTATGTCGTTTTTCACGATTTCGGAGGATTTAAAAAAAAAAGGTGAAAATCACGCAAAAGCGAAAGGCTATAGTCCATGGTGTCGGAGGGCATACTATAGTATGTCGTTTTTCACGATTTCGGAGGATTAAAAAAAAAGGTGAAAATCACGCAAAAGCGAAAGGCTATAGTCCATGGTGTCGGAGGGCATACTATAGTATGTCGTTTTTCACGATTTCGGAGGATTTGAAAAAAAGGTGAAAATCACGCAAAAGCGAAAGGCTATAGTCCATGGTGTCGGAGGGCATACTATAGTATGTTGTTTTTCACGATTTCGGAGGATTTAAAAAAAAAGGTGAAAATCACGCAAAAGCGAAAGGCTATAGTCCATGGTGTCGGAGGGCATACTATAGTATGTCGTTTTTCACGATTTCGGAGGATTTTAAAAAAAAAGGTGAAAATCACGCAAAAGCGAAAGGCTATAGTCCATGGTGTCGGAGGGCATACTATAGTATGTCGTTTTTCACGATTTCGGAGGATTTGAAAAAAAGGTGAAAATCACGCAAAAGCGAAAGGCTATAGTCCATGGTGTCGGAGGGCATACTATAGTATGTCGTTTTTCACGATTTCGGAGGATTTTAAAAAAAAGGTGAAAATCACGCAAAAGCGAAAGGCTATCGTCCATGGTGTCGGAGGGCATACTATTGTATGTCGTTTTTCACGATTTCGGAGGATTTGAAAAAAAGGTGAAAATCACGCAAAAGCGAAAGGCTATAGTCCATGGTGTCGGAGAGCATACTATAGTATGTCGTTTTTAACGATTTCGGAGGATTTAAAAAAAAAGGTGAAAATCACGCAAAAGCAAAAGGCTATAGTCCATGGTGTCGGAGGGCATACTATAGTATGTCGTTTTTCACGATTTCGGAGGATTAAAAAAAAAGGTGAAAATCACGCAAAAGCGAAAGGCTATAGTCCATGGTGTCGGAGGGCATACTATAGTATGTCGTTTTTCACGATTTCGGAGGATTTGAAAAAAAGGTGAAAATCACGCAAAAGCGAAAGGCTATAGTCCATGGTGTGGGAGGGCATACTATAGTATGTCGTTTTTCACGATTTCGGAGGATTTAAAAAAAAAGGTGAAAATCACGCAAAAGCGAAAGGCTATAGTCCATGGTGTCGGAGGGCATACTATAGTATGTCGTTTTTCACGATTTCGGAGGATTTAAAAAAAAAAGGTGAAAATCACGCAAAAGCGAAAGGCTATAGTCCATGGTCTCGGACCGCATACTAGTATGTCGTTTTTCACGATTTTGGAGGATTTAAAAAAAAAAGGTGAAAATCACGCAAAAGCGAAAGGCTATAGTCCATGGTGTCGGAGGGCATACTATAGTATGTCGTTTTTCACGATTTCGGAGGATTTAAAAAAAAAGGTGAAAATCACGCAAAAGCAAAAGGCTATAGTCCATGGTGTCGGAGGGCATACTATAGTATGTCGTTTTTCACGATTTCGGAGGATTAAAAAAAAAGGTGAAAATCACGCAAAAGCGAAAGGCTATAGTCCATGGTGTCGGAGGGCATACTATAGTATGTCGTTTTTCACGATTTCGGAGGATTTGAAAAAAAGGTGAAAATCACGCAAAAGCGAAAGGCTATAGTCCATGGTGTGGGAGGGCATACTATAGTATGTCGTTTTTCACGATTTCGGAGGATTTAAAAAAAAAAGGTGAAAATCACGCAAAAGCGAAAGGCTATAGTCCATGTTGTCGGAGGGCATACTATAGTATGTCGTTTTTCACGATTTCGGAGGATTTGAAAAAAAGGTGAAAATCACGCAAAAGCGAAAGGCTATAGTCCATGGTGTCGGAGGGCATACTATAGTATGTCGTTTTTCACGATTTCGGAGGATTTGAAAAAAAGGTGAAAATCACGCAAAAGCGAAAGGCTATAGTCCATGGTCTCGGACCGCATACTAGTATGTCGTTTTTCACGATTTTGGAGGATTTTAAAAAAAAAGGTGAAAATCACGCAAAAGCGAAAGGCTATAGTCCATGGTGTCGGAGGGCATACTATAGTATGTCGTTTTTCACGATTTCGGAGGATTTAAAAAAAAAAGGTGAAAATCACGCAAAAGCGAAAGGCTATAGTCCATGGTGTCGGAGGGCATACTATAGTATGTGGTTTTTCACGATTTTGGAGGATTTTAAAAAAAAGGTGAAAATCACGCAAAAGCGAAAGGCTATAGTCCATGGTGTCGGAGGGCATACTATAGTATGTCGTTTTTCACGATTTCGGAGGATTTGAAAAAAAGGTGAAAATCACGCAAAAGCGAAAGGCTATAGTCCATGGTGTCGGAGAGCATACTATAGTATGTCGTTTTTAACGATTTCGGAGGATTTAAAAAAAAGGTGAAAATCACGCGAAAGCAAAAGGCTATAGTCCATGGTGTCGGAGGGCATACTATAGTATGTCGTTTTTCCACGATTTCGGAGGATTAAAAAAAAAGGTGAAAATCACGCAAAAGCGAAAGGCTATAGTCCATGGTGTCTGAGGGCATACTATAGTATGTCGTTTTTCACGATTTCGGAGGATTTGAAAAAAAGGTGAAAATCACGCAAAAGCGAAAGGCTATAGTCCATGGTGTCGGAGGGCATACTATAGTATGTCGTTTTTCACGATTTTGGAGGATTTTAAAAAAAAGGTGAAAATCACGCAAAAGCGAAAGGCTATAGTCCATGGTGTCGGAGGGCATACTATAGTATGTCGTTTTTCACGATTTCGGAGGATTTGAAAAAAAGGTGAAAATCACGCAAAAGCGAAAGGCTATAGTCCATGGTGTCGGAGAGCATACTATAGTATGTCGTTTTTAACGATTTCGGAGGATTTAAAAAAAAGGTGAAAATCACGCGAAAGCAAAAGGCTATAGTCCATGGTGTCGGAGGGCATACTATAGTATGTCGTTTTTCCACGATTTCGGAGGATTAAAAAAAAAGGTGAAAATCACGCAAAAGCGAAAGGCTATAGTCCATGGTGTCTGAGGGCATACTATAGTATGTCGTTTTTCACGATTTCGGAGGATTTGAAAAAAAGGTGAAAATCACGCAAAAGCGAAAGGCTATAGTCCATGGTGTCGGAGGGCATACTATAGTATGTCGTTTTTCACGATTTCGGAGGATTTAAAAAAAAAGGTGAAAATCACGCAAAAGCGTCTCGGACCGCGTCTCGGACCGCATACTAGTATGTCGTTTTTCACGATTTCGGAGGATTTTAAAAAAAAAGGTGAAAATCACGCAAAAGCGAAAGGCGTGTCGGAGGGCATACTATAGTATGTCGTTTTTCACGATTTCGGAGGATTAAAAAAAAAGGTGAAAATCACGCAAAAGCGAAAGGCTATAGTCCATGGTGTCGGAGGGCATACTATAGTATGTCGTTTTTCACGATTTCGGAGGATTAAAAAAAAAGGTGAAAATCACGCAAAAGCGAAAGGCTATAGTCCATGGTGTCGGAGGGCATACTATAGTATGTCGTTTTTCACGATTTCGGAGGATTTGAAAAAAAGGTGAAAATCACGCAAAAGCGAAAGGCTATAGTCCATGGTGTCGGAGGGCATACTATAGTATGTCGTTTTTCACGATTTCGGAGGATTTGAAAAAAAGGTGAAAATCACGCAAAAGCGAAAGGCTATAGTCCATGGTGTCGGAGGGCATACTATAGTATGTCGTTTTTCACGATTTCGGAGGATTTAAAAAAAAAGGTGAAAATCACGCAAAAGCGAAAGGCTATAGTCCATGGTGTCGGAGGGCATACTATAGTATGTCGTTTTTCACGATTTCGGAGGATTTGAAAAAAAGGTGAAAATCACGCAAAAGCGAAAGGCTATAGTCCATGGTGTCGGAGGGCATACTATAGTATGTCGTTTTTCACGATTTCGGAGGATTTGAAAAAAAGGTGAAAATCACGCAAAAGCGAAAGGCTATAGTCCATGGTGTCGGAGAGCATACTATAGTATGTCGTTTTTAACGATTTCGGAGGATTTAAAAAAAAGGTGAAAATCACGCGAAAGCAAAAGGCTATAGTCCATGGTGTCGGAGGGCATACTATAGTATGTCGTTTTTCACGATTTCGGAGGATTAAAAAAAAAGGTGAAAATCACGCAAAAGCGAAAGGCTATAGTCCATGGTGTCGGAGGGCATACTATAGTATGTCGTTTTTCACGATTTCGGAGGATTTGAAAAAAAGGTGAAAATCACGCAAAAGCGAAAGGCTATAGTCCATGGTGTCGGAGGGCATACTATAGTATGTCGTTTTTCACGATTTCGGAGGATTTAAAAAAAAAGGTGAAAATCACGCAAAAGCGAAAGGCTATAGTCCATGGTCTCGGACCGCATACTAGTATGTCGTTTTTCACGATTTCGGAGGATTTAAAAAAAAAAGGTGAAAATCACGCAAAAGCGAAAGGCTATAGTCCATGGTGTCGGAGGGCATACTATAGTATGTCGTTTTTCACGATTTCGGAGGATTTGAAAAAAAGGTGAAAATCACGCAAAAGCGAAAGGCTATAGTCCATGGTGTCGGAGGGCATACTGTAGTATGTCGTTTTTCACGATTTCGGAGGATTTAAAAAAAAAGGTGAAAATCACGCAAAAGCGAAAGGCTATAGTCCATGGTGTCGGAGGGCATACTATAGTATGTCATTTTTCACGATTTCGGAGGATTTGAAAAAAAGGTGAAAATCACGCAAAAGCGAAAGGCTATAGTCCATGGTGTCGGAGGGCATACTATAGTATGTCGTTTTTCACGATTTCGGAGGATTTGAAAAAAAGGTGAAAATCACACAAAAGCGAAAGGCTATAGTCCATGGTGTCGGAGGGCATACTATAGTATGTCGTTTTTCACGATTTCGGAGGATTAAAAAAAAATGTGAAAATCACGCAAAAGGGAAAGGCTATAGTCCATGGTGTCGGAGGGCATACTATAGTATGTCGTTTTTCACGATTTCAGAGGATTTGAAAAAAAGGTGAAAATCACGCAAAAGCGAAAGGCTATAGTCCATGGTGTCGGAGAGCATACTATAGTATGTCGTTTTTAACGATTTCGGAGGATTTAAAAAAAAAGGTGAAAATCACGCAAAAGCAAAAGGCTATAGTCCATGGTGTCAGGGGGCATACTATATAGTATGTCGTTTTTCACGATTTCGGAGGATTAAAAAAAAAGGTGAAAATCACGCAAAAGCGAAAGGCTATAGTCCATGGTGTCGGAGGGCATACTATAGTATGTCGTTTTTCACGATTTCGGAGGATTTGAAAAAAAGGTGAAAATCACGCAAAAGCGAAAGGCTATAGTCCATGGTGTCGGAGGGCATACTATAGTATGTCGTTTTTAACGATTTCGGAGGATTTAAAAAAAAAGGTGAAAATCACGCAAAAGCGAAAGGCTATAGTCCATGGTCTCGGACCGCATACTAGTATGTCGTTTTTCACGATTTCGGAGGATTTTAAAAAAAAAGGTGAAAATCACGCAAAAGCGAAAGGCTATAGTCCATGGTGTCGGAGGGCATACTATAGTATGTCGTTTTTCACGATTTCGGAGGATTTGAAAAAAAGGTGAAAATCACGCAAAAGCGAAAGGCTATAGTCCATGGTGTCGGAGGGCATACTATAGTATGTCGTTTTTCACGATTTCGGAGGATTTGAAAAAAAGGTGAAAATCACACAAAAGCGAAAGGCTATAGTCCATGGTGTCGGAGGGCATACTATAGTATGTCGTTTTTCACGATTTCGGAGGATTAAAAAAAAAGGTGAAAATCACGCAAAAGGGAAAGGCTATAGTCCATGGTGTCGGAGGGCATACTATAGTATGTCGTTTTTCACGATTTCGGAGGATTTGAAAAAAAGGTGAAAATCACGCAAAAGCGAAAGGCTATAGTCCATGGTGTCGGAGAGCATACTATAGTATGTCGTTTTTAACGATTTCGGAGGATTTAAAAAAAAAGGTGAAAATCACGCAAAAGCAAAAGGCTATAGTCCATGGTGTCAGGGGGCATACTATATAGTATGTCGTTTTTCACGATTTCGGAGGATTAAAAAAAAAGGTGAAAATCACGCAAAAGCGAAAGGCTATAGTCCATGGTGTCGGAGGGCATACTATAGTATGTCGTTTTTTACGATTTCGGAGGATTTGAAAAAAAGGTGAAAATCACGCAAAAGCGAAAGGCTATAGTCCATGGTGTCGGAGGGCATACTATAGTATGTCGTTTTTAACGATTTCGGAGGATTTAAAAAAAAAGGTGAAAATCACGCAAAAGCGAAAGGCTATAGTCCATGGTCTCGGACCGCATACTAGTATGTCGTTTTTCACGATTTCGGAGGATTTTAAAAAAAAAGGTGAAAATCACGCAAAAGCGAAAGGCTATAGTCCATGGTGTCGGAGGGCATACTATAGTATGTCGTTTTTCACGATTTCGGAGGATTAAAAAAAAAGGTGAAAATCACGCAAAAGCGAAAGGCTATAGTCCATGGTGTCGGAGGGCATACTATAGTATGTCGTTTTTCACGATTTCGGAGGATTTGAAAAAAAGGTGAAAATCACGCAAAAGCGAAAGGCTATAGTCCATGGTGTCGGAGGGCATACTATAGTATGTCGTTTTTCACGATTTCGGAGGATTTAAAAAAAAAGGTGAAAATCACGCAAAAGCGAAAGGCTATAGTCCATGGTGTCGGAGGGCATACTATAGTATGTCGTTTTTCACGATTTCGGAGGATTTAAAAAAAAAAGGTGAAAATCACGCAAAAGCGAAAGGCTATAGTCCATGGTGTCGGAGGGCATACTATAGTATGTGGTTTTTCACGATTTCGGAGGATTTAAAAAAAAAGGTGAAAATCACGCAAAAGCGAAAGGCTATAGTCCATGGTGTCGGAGGGCATACTATAGTATGTCGTTTTTCACGATTTCGGAGGATTTAAAAAAAAAAGGTGAAAATCACGCAAAAGCGAAAGGCTATAGTCCATGGTGTGGGAGGGCATACTATAGTATGTCGTTTTTCACGATTTCGGAGGATTAAAAAAAAAGGTGAAAATCACGCAAAAGCGAAAGGCTATAGTCCATGGTGTCGGAGGGCATACTATAGTATGTCGTTTTTCACGATTTCGGAGGATTTGAAAAAAAGGTGAAAATCACGCAAAAGCGAAAGGCTATAGTCCATGGTGTCGGAGGGCATACTATAGTATGTCGTTTTTCACGATTTCGGAGGATTTAAAAAAAAAGGTGAAAATCACGCAAAAGCGAAAGGCTATAGTCCATGGTGTCGGAGGGCATACTATAGTATGTCGTTTTTCACGATTTCGGAGGATTTGAAAAAAAGGTGAAAATCACGCAAAAGCGAAAGGCTATAGTCCATGGTGTCGGAGGGCATACTATAGTATGTCGTTTTTCACGATTTCGGAGGATTTGAAAAAAAGGTGAAAATCACACAAAAGCGAAAGGCTATAGTCCATGGTGTCGGAGGGCATACTATAGTATGTCGTTTTTCACGATTTCGGAGGATTAAAAAAAAAGGTGAAAATCACGCAAAAGGGAAAGGCTATAGTCCATGGTGTCGGAGGGCATACTATAGTATGTCGTTTTTCACGATTTCGGAGGATTTGAAAAAAAGGTGAAAATCACGCAAAAGCGAAAGGCTATAGTCCATGGTGTCGGAGAGCATACTATAGTATGTCGTTTTTAACGATTTCGGAGGATTTAAAAAAAAAGGTGAAAATCACGCAAAAGCAAAAGGCTATAGTCCATGGTGTCAGGGGGCATACTATATAGTATGTCGTTTTTCACGATTTCGGAGGATTAAAAAAAAAGGTGAAAATCACGCAAAAGCGAAAGGCTATAGTCCATGGTGTCGGAGGGCATACTATAGTATGTCGTTTTTCACGATTTCGGAGGATTTAAAAAAAAAAGGTGAAAATCACGCAAAAGCGAAAGGCTATAGTCCATGGTGTCGGAGGGCATACTATAGTATGTCGTTTTTCACGATTTCGGAGGATTTAAAAAAAAAAGGTGAAAATCACGCAAAAGCGAAAGGCTATAGTCCATGGTGTCGGAGGGCATACTATAGTATGTGGTTTTTCACGATTTCGGAGGATTTAAAAAAAAAGGTGAAAATCACGCAAAAGCGAAAGGCTATAGTCCATGGTGTCGGAGGGCATACTATAGTATGTCGTTTTTCACGATTTCGGAGGATTTAAAAAAAAAAGGTGAAAATCACGCAAAAGCGAAAGGCTATAGTCCATGGTGTGGGAGGGCATACTATAGTATGTCGTTTTTCACGATTTCGGAGGATTAAAAAAAAAGGTGAAAATCACGCAAAAGCGAAAGGCTATAGTCCATGGTGTCGGAGGGCATACTATAGTATGTCGTTTTTCACGATTTCGGAGGATTTGAAAAAAAGGTGAAAATCACGCAAAAGCGAAAGGCTATAGTCCATGGTGTCGGAGGGCATACTATAGTATGTCGTTTTTCACGATTTCGGAGGATTTAAAAAAAAAGGTGAAAATCACGCAAAAGCGAAAGGCTATAGTCCATGGTGTCGGAGGGCATACTATAGTATGTCGTTTTTCACGATTTCGGAGGATTTGAAAAAAAGGTGAAAATCACGCAAAAGCGAAAGGCTATAGTCCATGGTGTCGGAGGGCATACTATAGTATGTCGTTTTTCACGATTTCGGAGGATTTGAAAAAAAGGTGAAAATCACACAAAAGCGAAAGGCTATAGTCCATGGTGTCGGAGGGCATACTATAGTATGTCGTTTTTCACGATTTCGGAGGATTAAAAAAAAAGGTGAAAATCACGCAAAAGGGAAAGGCTATAGTCCATGGTGTCGGAGGGCATACTATAGTATGTCGTTTTTCACGATTTCGGAGGATTTGAAAAAAAGGTGAAAATCACGCAAAAGCGAAAGGCTATAGTCCATGGTGTCGGAGAGCATACTATAGTATGTCGTTTTTAACGATTTCGGAGGATTAAAAAAAAAAGGTGAAAATCACGCAAAAGCAAAAGGCTATAGTCCATGGTGTCAGGGGGCATACTATATAGTATGTCGTTTTTCACGATTTCGGAGGATTAAAAAAAAAGGTGAAAATCACGCAAAAGCGAAAGGCTATAGTCCATGGTGTCGGAGGGCATACTATAGTATGTCGTTTTTCACGATTTCGGAGGATTTGAAAAAAAGGTGAAAATCACGCAAAAGCGAAAGGCTATAGTCCATGGTGTCGGAGGGCATACTATAGTATGTCGTTTTTAACGATTTCGGAGGATTTAAAAAAAAAGGTGAAAATCACGCAAAAGCGAAAGGCTATAGTCCATGGTCTCGGACCGCATACTAGTATGTCGTTTTTCACGATTTCGGAGGATTTTAAAAAAAAAGGTGAAAATCACGCAAAAGCAAAAGGCTATAGTCCATGGTGTCGGAGGGCATACTATAGTATGTCGTTTTTCACGATTTCGGAGGATTAAAAAAAAAGGTGAAAATCACGCAAAAGCGAAAGGCTATAGTCCATGGTGTCGGAGGGCATACTATAGTATGTCGTTTTTCACGATTTCGGAGGATTTGAAAAAAAGGTGAAAATCACGCAAAAGCGAAAGGCTATAGTCCATGGTGTCGGAGGGCATACTATAGTATGTCGTTTTTCACGATTTCGGAGGAATTAAAAAAAAAGGTGAAAATCACGCAAAAGCGAAAGGCTATAGTCCATGGTGTCGGAGGGCATACTATAGTATGTCGTTTTTCACGATTTCGGAGGATTTTAAAAAAAAAGGTGAAAATCACGCAAAAGCGAAAGGCTATAGTCCATGGTGTCGGAGGGCATACTATAGTATGTGGTTTTTCACGATTTCGGAGGATTTAAAAAAAAAGTGAAAATCACGCAAAAACGAAAGGCTATCGTCCATGGTGTCGGAGGGCATACTATTGTATGTCGTTTTTCACGATTTCGGAGGATTTGAAAAAAAGGTGAAAATCACGCAAAAGCGAAAGGCTATAGTCCATGGTGTCGGAGAGCATACTATAGTATGTCGTTTTTAACGATTTCGGAGGATTTAAAAAAAAAGGTGAAAATCACGCAAAAGCAAAAGGCTATAGTCCATGGTGTCGGAGGGCATACTATAGTATGTCGTTTTTCACGATTTCGGAGGATTAAAAAAAAAGGTGAAAATCACGCAAAAGCGAAAGGCTATAGTCCATGGTGTCGGAGGGCATACTATAGTATGTCGTTTTTCACGATTTCGGAGGATTTGAAAAAAAGGTGAAAATCACGCAAAAGCGAAAGGCTATAGTCCATGGTGTGGGAGGGCATACTATAGTATGTCGTTTTTCACGATTTCGGAGGATTTAAAAAAAAAGGTGAAAATCACGCAAAAGCGAAAGGCTATAGTCCATGTTGTCGGAGGGCATACTATAGTATGTCGTTTTTCACGATTTCGGAGGATTTGAAAAAAAGGTGAAAATCACGCAAAAGCGAAAGGCTATAGTCCATGGTGTCGGAGGGCATACTATAGTATGTCGTTTTTCACGATTTCGGAGGATTAAAAAAAAAGGTGAAAATCACGCAAAAGCGAAAGGCTATAGTCCATGGTGTCGGAGGGCATACTATAGTATGTCGTTTTTCACGATTTCGGAGGATTAAAAAAAAAGGTGAAAATCACGCAAAAGCGAAAGGCTATAGTCCATGGTGTCGGAGGGCATACTATAGTATGTCGTTTTTCACGATTTCGGAGGATTTGAAAAAAAGGTGAAAATCACGCAAAAGCGAAAGGCTATAGTCCATGGTGTCGGAGGGCATACTATAGTATGTCGTTTTTCACGATTTCGGAGGATTTGAAAAAAAGGTGAAAATCACGCAAAAGCGAAAGGCTATAGTCCATGGTGTCGGAGGGCATACTATAGTATGTCGTTTTTCACGATTTCGGAGGATTTGAAAAAAAGGTGAAAATCACGCAAAAGCGAAAGGCTATAGTCCATGGTGTCGGAGGGCATACTATAGTATGTCGTTTTTCACGATTTCGGAGGATTTAAAAAAAAAAGGTGAAAATCACGCAAAAGCGAAAGGCTATAGTCCATGGTGTCGGAGGGCATACTATAGTATGTCGTTTTTCACGATTTCGGAGGATTTGAAAAAAAGGTGAAAATCACGCAAAAGCGAAAGGCTATAGTCCATGGTGTCGGAGGGCATACTATAGTATGTCGTTTTTCACGATTTCGGAGGATTTGAAAAAAAGGTGAAAATCACGCAAAAGCGAAAGGCTATAGTCCATGGTGTCGGAGAGCATACTATAGTATGTCGTTTTTAACGATTTCGGAGGATTTAAAAAAAAAGGTGAAAATCACGCGAAAGCAAAAGGCTATAGTCCATGGTGTCGGAGGGCATACTATAGTATGTCGTTTTTCACGATTTCGGAGGATTAAAAAAAAAGGTGAAAATCACGCAAAAGCGAAAGGCTATAGTCCATGGTGTCGGAGGGCATACTATAGTATGTCGTTTTTCACGATTTCGGAGGATTTGAAAAAAAGGTGAAAATCACGCAAAAGCGAAAGGCTATAGTCCATGGTGTCGGAGGGCATACTATAGTATGTCGTTTTTCACGATTTCGGAGGATTTAAAAAAAAAGGTGAAAATCACGCAAAAGCGAAAGGCTATAGTCCATGGTCTCGGACCGCATACTAGTATGTCGTTTTTCACGATTTCGGAGGATTTAAAAAAAAAGGTGAAAATCACGCAAAAGCAAAAGGCTATAGTCCATGGTGTCAGGGGGCATACTATATAGTATGTCGTTTTTCACGATTTCGGAGGATTAAAAAAAAAGGTGAAAATCACGCAAAAGCGAAAGGCTATAGTCCATGGTGTCGGAGGGCATACTATAGTATGTCGTTTTTCACGATTTCGGAGGATTTGAAAAAAAGGTGAAAATCACGCAAAAGCGAAAGGCTATAGTCCATGGTGTCGGAGGGCATACTATAGTATGTCGTTTTTCACGATTTCGGAGGATTTAAAAAAAAAAGGTGAAAATCACGCAAAAGCGAAAGGCTATAGTCCATGGTGTCGGAGGGCATACTATAGTATGTCGTTTTTCACGATTTCGGAGGATTAAAAAAAAAGGTGAAAATCACGCAAAAGCGAAAGGCTATAGTCCATGGTGTCGGAGGGCATACTATAGTATGTCGTTTTTCACGATTTCGGAGGATTTGAAAAAAAGGTGAAAATCACGCAAAAGCGAAAGGCTATAGTCCATGGTGTCGGAGGGCATACTATAGTATGTTGTTTTTCACGATTTCGGAGGATTTAAAAAAAAAGGTGAAAATCACGCAAAAGCGAAAGGCTATAGTCCATGGTGTCGGAGGGCATACTATAGTATGTCGTTTTTCACGATTTCGGAGGATTTTAAAAAAAAAGGTGAAAATCACGCAAAAGCGAAAGGCTATAGTCCATGGTGTCGGAGGGCATACTATAGTATGTCGTTTTTCACGATTTCGGAGGATTTGAAAAAAAGGTGAAAATCACGCAAAAGCGAAAGGCTATAGTCCATGGTGTCGGAGGGCATACTATAGTATGTCGTTTTTCACGATTTCGGAGGATTTAAAAAAAAAGGTGAAAATCACGCAAAAGCGAAAGGCTATCGTCCATGGTGTCGGAGGGCATACTATTGTATGTCGTTTTTCACGATTTCGGAGGATTTGAAAAAAAGGTGAAAATCACGCAAAAGCGAAAGGCTATAGTCCATGGTGTCGGAGAGCATACTATAGTATGTCGTTTTTAACGATTTCGGAGGATTTTAAAAAAAAGGTGAAAATCACGCAAAAGCTAAAGGCTATAGTCCATGGTGTCGGAGGGCATACTATAGTATGTCGTTTTTCACGATTTCGGAGGATTAAAAAAAAAGGTGAAAATCACGCAAAAGCGAAAGGCTATAGTCCATGGTGTCGGAGGGCATACTATAGTATGTCGTTTTTCACGATTTCGGAGGATTTGAAAAAAAGGTGAAAATCACGCAAAAGCGAAAGGCTATAGTCCATGGTGTGGGAGGGCATACTATAGTATGTCGTTTTTCACGATTTCGGAGGATTTAAAAAAAAAGGTGAAAATCACGCAAAAGCGAAAGGCTATAGTCCATGGTGTCGGAGGGCATACTATAGTATGTCGTTTTTCACGATTTCGGAGGATTTAAAAAAAAAAGGTGAAAATCACGCAAAAGCGAAAGGCTATAGTCCATGGTCTCGGACCGCATACTAGTATGTCGTTTTTCACGATTTTGGAGGATTTTAAAAAAAAAGGTGAAAATCACGCAAAAGCGAAAGGCTATAGTCCATGGTGTCGGAGGGCATACTATAGTATGTCGTTTTTCACGATTTCGGAGGATTTAAAAAAAAAGGTGAAAATCACGCAAAAGCAAAAGGCTATAGTCCATGGTGTCGGAGGGCATACTATAGTATGTCGTTTTTCACGATTTCGGAGGATTAAAAAAAAAGGTGAAAATCACGCAAAAGCGAAAGGCTATAGTCCATGGTGTCGGAGGGCATACTATAGTATGTCGTTTTTCACGATTTCGGAGGATTTGAAAAAAAGGTGAAAATCACGCAAAAGCGAAAGGCTATAGTCCATGGTGTGGGAGGGCATACTATAGTATGTCGTTTTTCACGATTTCGGAGGATTTAAAAAAAAAGGTGAAAATCACGCAAAAGCGAAAGGCTATAGTCCATGTTGTCGGAGGGCATACTATAGTATGTCGTTTTTCACGATTTCGGAGGATTTGAAAAAAAGGTGAAAATCACGCAAAAGCGAAAGGCTATAGTCCATGGTGTCGGAGGGCATACTATAGTATGTCGTTTTTCACGATTTCGGAGGATTTGAAAAAAAGGTGAAAATCACGCAAAAGCGAAAGGCTATAGTCCATGGTCTCGGACCGCATACTAGTATGTCGTTTTTCACGATTTTGGAGGATTTTAAAAAAAAAGGTGAAAATCACGCAAAAGCGAAAGGCTATAGTCCATGGTGTCGGAGGGCATACTATAGTATGTCGTTTTTCACGATTTCGGAGGATTTAAAAAAAAAAGGTGAAAATCACGCAAAAGCGAAAGGCTATAGTCCATGGTGTCGGAGGGCATACTATAGTATGTGGTTTTTCACGATTTTGGAGGATTTTAAAAAAAAGGTGAAAATCACGCAAAAGCGAAAGGCTATAGTCCATGGTGTCGGAGGGCATACTATAGTATGTCGTTTTTCACGATTTCGGAGGATTTGAAAAAAAGGTGAAAATCACGCAAAAGCGAAAGGCTATAGTCCATGGTGTCGGAGAGCATACTATAGTATGTCGTTTTTAACGATTTCGGAGGATTTAAAAAAAAGGTGAAAATCACGCGAAAGCAAAAGGCTATAGTCCATGGTGTCGGAGGGCATACTATAGTATGTCGTTTTTCCACGATTTCGGAGGATTAAAAAAAAAGGTGAAAATCACGCAAAAGCGAAAGGCTATAGTCCATGGTGTCTGAGGGCATACTATAGTATGTCGTTTTTCACGATTTCGGAGGATTTGAAAAAAAGGTGAAAATCACGCAAAAGCGAAAGGCTATAGTCCATGGTGTCGGAGGGCATACTATAGTATGTCGTTTTTCACGATTTCGGAGGATTTAAAAAAAAGGTGAAAATCACGCAAAAGCGAAAGGCTATAGTCCATGGTGTCGGAGGGCATACTATAGTATGTCGTTTTTCACGATTTCGGAGGATTTGAAAAAAAGGTGAAAATCACGCAAAAGCGAAAGGCTATAGTCCATGGTGTGGGAGGGCATACTATAGTATGTCGTTTTTCACGATTTCGGAGGATTTAAAAAAAAAGGTGAAAATCACGCAAAAGCGAAAGGCTATAGTCCATGTTGTCGGAGGGCATACTATAGTATGTCGTTTTTCACGATTTCGGAGGATTTGAAAAAAAGGTGAAAATCACGCAAAAGCGAAAGGCTATAGTCCATGGTGTCGGAGGGCATACTATAGTATGTCGTTTTTCACGATTTCGGAGGATTTGAAAAAAAGGTGAAAATCACGCAAAAGCGAAAGGCTATAGTCCATGGTGTCGGAGGGCATACTATAGTATGTCGTTTTTCACGATTTCGGAGGATTAAAAAAAAAGGTGAAAATCACGCAAAAGCGAAAGGCTATAGTCCATGGTGTCGGAGGGCATACTATAGTATGTCGTTTTTCACGATTTCGGAGGATTTAAAAAAAAAAGGTGAAAATCACGCAAAAGCGAAAGGCTATAGTCCATGGTCTCGGACCGCATACTAGTATGTCGTTTTTCACGATTTTGGAGGATTTTAAAAAAAAAGGTGAAAATCACGCAAAAGCGAAAGGCTATAGTCCATGGTGTCGGAGGGCATACTATAGTATGTCGTTTTTCACGATTTCGGAGGATTTAAAAAAAAAGGTGAAAATCACGCAAAAGCAAAAGGCTATAGTCCATGGTG
This sequence comes from Electrona antarctica, assembly GCF_951216825.1. Classification (NCBI taxonomy): domain Eukaryota; kingdom Metazoa; phylum Chordata; class Actinopteri; order Myctophiformes; family Myctophidae; genus Electrona; species Electrona antarctica. The sequence goes on from NW_027637700.1 coordinate 102,980, forward strand.
TCGGAGGGCATACTATAGTATGTCGTTTTTCACGATTTCGGAGGATTAAAAAAAAAGGTGAAAATCACGCAAAAGCGAAAGGCTATAGTCCATGGTGTCGGAGGGCATACTATAGTATGTCGTTTTTCACGATTTCGGAGGATTTGAAAAAAAGGTGAAAATCACGCAAAAGCGAAAGGCTATAGTCCATGGTGTGGGAGGGCATACTATAGTATGTCGTTTTTCACGATTTCGGAGGATTTAAAAAAAAAGGTGAAAATCACGCAAAAGCGAAAGGCTATAGTCCATGTTGTCGGAGGGCATACTATAGTATGTCGTTTTTCACGATTTCGGAGGATTTGAAAAAAAGGTGAAAATCACGCAAAAGCGAAAGGCTATAGTCCATGGTGTCGGAGGGCATACTATAGTATGTCGTTTTTCACGATTTCGGAGGATTTGAAAAAAAGGTGAAAATCACGCAAAAGCGAAAGGCTATAGTCCATGGTCTCGGACCGCATACTAGTATGTCGTTTTTCACGATTTTGGAGGATTTTAAAAAAAAAAGGTGAAAATCACGCAAAAGCGAAAGGCTATAGTCCATGGTGTCGGAGGGCATACTATAGTATGTCGTTTTTCACGATTTCGGAGGATTTAAAAAAAAAAGGTGAAAATCACGCAAAAGCGAACGGCTATAGTCCATGGTGTCGGAGGGCATACTATAGTATGTGGTTTTTCACGATTTTGGAGGATTTTAAAAAAAAGGTGAAAATCACGCAAAAGCGAAAGGCTATAGTCCATGGTGTCGGAGGGCATACTATAGTATGTCGTTTTTCACGATTTCGGAGGATTTGAAAAAAAGGTGAAAATCACGCAAAAGCGAAAGGCTATAGTCCATGGTGTCGGAGAGCATACTATAGTATGTCGTTTTTAACGATTTCGGAGGATTTAAAAAAAAGGTGAAAATCACGCGAAAGCAAAAGGCTATAGTCCATGGTGTCGGAGGGCATACTATAGTATGTCGTTTTTCCACGATTTCGGAGGATTAAAAAAAAAGGTGAAAATCACGCAAAAGCGAAAGGCTATAGTCCATGGTGTCTGAGGGCATACTATAGTATGTCGTTTTTCACGATTTCGGAGGATTTGAAAAAAAGGTGAAAATCACGCAAAAGCGAAAGGCTATAGTCCATGGTGTCGGAGGGCATACTATAGTATGTCGTTTTTCACGATTTCGGAGGATTTAAAAAAAAAGGTGAAAATCACGCAAAAGCGAAAGGCGTGTCGGAGGGCATACTATAGTATGTCGTTTTTCACGATTTCGAAGGATTAAAAAAAAAGGTGAAAATCACGCAAAAGCGAAAGGCTATAGTCCATGGTGTCGGAGGGCATACTATAGTATGTCGTTTTTCACGATTTCGGAGGATTTGAAAAAAAGGTGAAAATCACGCAAAAGCGAAAGGCTATAGTCCATGGTGTCGGAGGGCATACTATAGTATGTCGTTTTTCACGATTTCGGAGGATTTGAAAAAAAGGTGAAAATCACGCAAAAGCGAAAGGCTATAGTCCATGGTGTCGGAGGGCATACTATACTATGTCGTTTTTCACGATTTCGGAGGATTAAAAAAAAAGGTGAAAATCACGCAAAAGCGAAAGGCTATAGTCCATGGTGTCGGAGGGCATACTATAGTATGTCGTTTTTCACGATTTCGGAGGATTTGAAAAAAAGGTGAAAATCACGCAAAAGCGAAAGGCTATAGTCCATGGTGTCGGAGGGCATACTATAGTATGTCGTTTTTCACGATTTCGGAGGATTTGAAAAAAAGGTGAAAATCACGCAAAAGCGAAAGGCTATAGTCCATGGTGTCGGAGGGCATACTATAGTATGTCGTTTTTCACGATTTCGGAGGATTTAAAAAAAAAGGTGAAAATCACGCAAAAGCGAAAGGCTATAGTCCATGGTGTCGGAGGGCATACTATAGTATGTCGTTTTTCACGATTTCGGAGGATTTGAAAAAAAGGTGAAAATCACGCAAAAGCGAAAGGCTATAGTCCATGGTGTCGGAGGGCATACTATAGTATGTCGTTTTTCACGATTTCGGAGGATTTGAAAAAAAGGTGAAAATCACGCAAAAGCGAAAGGCTATAGTCCATGGTGTCGGAGAGCATACTATAGTATGTCGTTTTTAACGATTTCGGAGGATTTAAAAAAAAGGTGAAAATCACGCGAAAGCAAAAGGCTATAGTCCATGGTGTCGGAGGGCATACTATAGTATGTCGTTTTTCACGATTTCGGAGGATTAAAAAAAAAGGTGAAAATCACGCAAAAGCGAAAGGCTATAGTCCATGGTGTCGGAGGGCATACTATAGTATGTCGTTTTTCACGATTTCGGAGGATTTGAAAAAAAGGTGAAAATCACGCAAAAGCGAAAGGCTATAGTCCATGGTGTCGGAGGGCATACTATAGTATGTCGTTTTTCACGATTTCGGAGGATTTAAAAAAAAAGGTGAAAATCACGCAAAAGCGAAAGGCTATAGTCCATGGTCTCGGACCGCATACTAGTATGTCGTTTTTCACGATTTCGGAGGATTTAAAAAGAAAAAGGTGAAAATCACGCAAAAGCGAAAGGCTATAGTCCATGGTGTCGGAGGGCATACTATAGTATGTCGTTTTTCACGATTTCGGAGGATTTGAAAAAAAGGTGAAAATCACGCAAAAGCGAAAGGCTATAGTCCATGGTGTCGGAGGGCATACTATAGTATGTCGTTTTTCACGATTTCGGAGGATTTAAAAAAAAAGGTGAAAATCACGCAAAAGCGAAAGGCTATAGTCCATGGTGTCGGAGGGCATACTATAGTATGTCGTTTTTCACGATTTCGGAGGATTTGAAAAAAAGGTGAAAATCACGCAAAAGCGAAAGGCTATAGTCCATGGTGTCGGAGGGCATACTATAGTATGTCGTTTTTCACGATTTCGGAGGATTTGAAAAAAAGGTGAAAATCACACAAAAGCGAAAGGCTATAGTCCATGGTGTCGGAGGGCATACTATAGTATGTCGTTTTTCACGATTTCGGAGGATTAAAAAAAAATGTGAAAATCACGCAAAAGGGAAAGGCTATAGTCCATGGTGTCGGAGGGCATACTATAGTATGTCGTTTTTCACGATTTCGGAGGATTTGAAAAAAAGGTGAAAATCACGCAAAAGCGAAAGGCTATAGTCCATGGTGTCGGAGAGCATACTATAGTATGTCGTTTTTAACGATTTCGGAGGATTTAAAAAAAAAGGTGAAAATCACGCAAAAGCAAAAGGCTATAGTCCATGGTGTCAGGGGGCATACTATATAGTATGTCGTTTTTCACGATTTCGGAGGATTAAAAAAAAAGGTGAAAATCACGCAAAAGCGAAAGGCTATAGTCCATGGTGTCGGAGGGCATACTATAGTATGTCGTTTTTCACGATTTCGGAGGATTTGAAAAAAAGGTGAAAATCACGCAAAAGCGAAAGGCTATAGTCCATGGTGTCGGAGGGCATACTATAGTATGTCGTTTTTAACGATTTCGGAGGATTTAAAAAAAAAGGTGAAAATCACGCAAAAGCGAAAGGCTATAGTCCATGGTCTCGGACCGCATACTAGTATGTCGTTTTTCACGATTTCGGAGGATTTTAAAAAAAAAGGTGAAAATCACGCAAAAGCGAAAGGCTATAGTCCATGGTGTCGGAGGGCATACTATAGTATGTCGTTTTTCACGATTTCGGAGGATTTGAAAAAAAGGTGAAAATCACGCAAAAGCGAAAGGCTATAGTCCATGGTCTCGGACCGCATACTAGTATGTCGTTTTTCACGATTTCGGAGGATTTAAAAAGAAAAAGGTGAAAATCACGCAAAAGCGAAAGGCTATAGTCCATGGTGTCGGAGGGCATACTATAGTATGTCGTTTTTCACGATTTCGGAGGATTTGAAAAAAAGGTGAAAATCACGCAAAAGCGAAAGGCTATAGTCCATGGTGTCGGAGGGCATACTATAGTATGTCGTTTTTCACGATTTCGGAGGATTTAAAAAAAAAGGTGAAAATCACGCAAAAGCGAAAGGCTATAGTCCATGGTGTCGGAAGGCATACTATAGTATGTCGTTTTTCACGATTTCGGAGGATTTGAAAAAAAGGTGAAAATCACGCAAAAGCGAAAGGCTATAGTCCATGGTGTCGGAGGGCATACTATAGTATGTCGTTTTTCACGATTTCGGAGGATTTGAAAAAAAGGTGAAAATCACACAAAAGCGAAAGGCTATAGTCCATGGTGTCGGAGGGCATACTATAGTATGTCGTTTTTCACGATTTCGGAGGATTAAAAAAAAATGTGAAAATCACGCAAAAGGGAAAGGCTATAGTCCATGGTGTCGGAGGGCATACTATAGTATGTCGTTTTTCACGATTTCGGAGGATTTGAAAAAAAGGTGAAAATCACGCAAAAGCGAAAGGCTATAGTCCATGGTGTCGGAGAGCATACTATAGTATGTCGTTTTTAACGATTTCGGAGGATTTAAAAAAAAAGGTGAAAATCACGCAAAAGCAAAAGGCTATAGTCCATGGTGTCAGGGGGCATACTATATAGTATGTCGTTTTTCACGATTTCGGAGGATTAAAAAAAAAGGTGAAAATCACGCAAAAGCGAAAGGCTATAGTCCATGGTGTCGGAGGGCATACTATAGTATGTCGTTTTTCACGATTTCGGAGGATTTGAAAAAAAGGTGAAAATCACGCAAAAGCGAAAGGCTATAGTCCATGGTGTCGGAGGGCATACTATAGTATGTCGTTTTTAACGATTTCGGAGGATTTAAAAAAAAAGGTGAAAATCACGCAAAAGCGAAAGGCTATAGTCCATGGTCTCGGACCGCATACTAGTATGTCGTTTTTCACGATTTCGGAGGATTTTAAAAAAAAAAGGTGAAAATCACGCAAAAGCGAAAGGCTATAGTCCATGGTGTCGGAGGGCATACTATAGTATGTCGTTTTTCACGATTTCGGAGGATTTGAAAAAAAGGTGAAAATCACGCAAAAGCGAAAGGCTATAGTCCATGGTGTCGGAGGGCATACTATAGTATGTCGTTTTTCACGATTTCGGAGGATTTGAAAAAAAGGTGAAAATCACACAAAAGCGAAAGGCTATAGTCCATGGTGTCGGAGGGCATACTATAGTATGTCGTTTTTCACGATTTCGGAGGATTAAAAAAAAAGGTGAAAATCACGCAAAAGGGAAAGGCTATAGTCCATGGTGTCGGAGGGCATACTATAGTATGTCGTTTTTCACGATTTCGGAGGATTTGAAAAAAAGGTGAAAATCACGCAAAAGCGAAAGGCTATAGTCCATGGTGTCGGAGAGCATACTATAGTATGTCGTTTTTAACGATTTCGGAGGATTTTAAAAAAAAGGTGAAAATCACGCAAAAGCAAAAGGCTATAGTCCATGGTGTCAGGGGGCATACTATATAGTATGTCGTTTTTCACGATTTCGGAGGATTAAAAAAAAAGGTGAAAATCACGCAAAAGCGAAAGGCTATAGTCCATGGTGTCGGAGGGCATACTATAGTATGTCGTTTTTCACGATTTCGGAGGATTTGAAAAAAAGGTGAAAATCACGCAAAAGCGAAAGGCTATAGTCCATGGTGTCGGAGGGCATACTATAGTATGTCGTTTTTAACGATTTCGGAGGATTTAAAAAAAAAGTTGAAAATCACGCAAAAGCGAAAGGCTATAGTCCATGGTCTCGGACCGCATACTAGTATGTCGTTTTTCACGATTTCGGAGGATTTAAAAAAAAAAGGTGAAAATCACGCAAAAGCGAAAGGCTATAGTCCATGGTGTCGGAGGGCATACTATAGTATGTCGTTTTTCACGATTTCGGAGGATTAAAAAAAAAGGTGAAAATCACGCAAAAGCGAAAGGCTATAGTCCATGGTGTCGGAGGGCATACTATAGTATGTCGTTTTTCACGATTTCGGAGGATTTGAAAAAAAGGTGAAAATCACGCAAAAGCGAAAGGCTATAGTCCATGGTGTCGGAGGGCATACTATAGTATGTCGTTTTTCACGATTTCGGAGGATTTAAAAAAAAAGGTGAAAATCACGCAAAAGCGAAAGGCTATAGTCCATGGTGTCGGAGGGCATACTATAGTATGTCGTTTTTCACGATTTCGGAGGATTTAAAAAAAAAAGGTGAAAATCACGCAAAAGCGAAAGGCTATAGTCCATGGTGTCGGAGGGCATACTATAGTATGTGGTTTTTCACGATTTCGGAGGATTTAAAAAAAAAGGTGAAAATCACGCAAAAGCGAAAGGCTATCGTCCATGGTGTCGGAGGGCATACTATTGTATGTCGTTTTTCACGATTTCGGAGGATTTGAAAAAAAGGTGAAAATCACGCAAAAGCGAAAGGCTATAGTCCATGGTGTCGGAGAGCATACTATAGTATGTCGTTTTTAACGATTTCGGAGGATTTAAAAAAAAAGGTGAAAATCACGCAAAAGCAAAAGGCTATAGTCCATGGTGTCGGAGGGCATACTATAGTATGTCGTTTTTCACGATTTCGGAGGATTAAAAAAAAAGGTGAAAATCACGCAAAAGCGAAAGGCTATAGTCCATGGTGTCGGAGGGCATACTATAGTATGTCGTTTTTCACGATTTCGGAGGATTTGAAAAAAAGGTGAAAATCACGCAAAAGCGAAAGGCTATAGTCCATGGTGTGGGAGGGCATACTATAGTATGTCGTTTTTCACGATTTCGGAGGATTAAAAAAAAAGGTGAAAATCACGCAAAAGCGAAAGGCTATAGTCCATGGTGTCGGAGGGCATACTATAGTATGTCGTTTTTCACGATTTCGGAGGATTTGAAAAAAAGGTGAAAATCACGCAAAAGCGAAAGGCTATAGTCCATGGTGTCGGAGGGCATACTATAGTATGTCGTTTTTCACGATTTCGGAGGATTAAAAAAAAAAGGTGAAAATCACGCAAAAGCGAAAGGCTATAGTCCATGGTGTCGGAGGGCATACTATAGTATGTCGTTTTTCACGATTTCGGAGGATTTGAAAAAAAGGTGAAAATCACGCAAAAGCGAAAGGCTATAGTCCATGGTGTCGGATTTCGGAGGATTTGAAAAAAAGGTGAAAATCACACAAAAGCGAAAGGCTATAGTCCATGGTGTCGGAGGGCATACTATAGTATGTCGTTTTTCACGATTTCGGAGGATTAAAAAAAAAGGTGAAAATCACGCAAAAGGGAAAGGCTATAGTCCATGGTGTCGGAGGGCATACTATAGTATGTCGTTTTTCACGATTTCGGAGGATTTGAAAAAAAGGTGAAAATCACGCAAAAGCGAAAGGCTATAGTCCATGGTGTCGGAGAGCATACTATAGTATGTCGTTTTTAACGATTTCGGAGGATTTAAAAAAAAAGGTGAAAATCACGCAAAAGCAAAAGGCTATAGTCCATGGTGTCAGGGGGCATACTATATAGTATGTCGTTTTTCACGATTTCGGAGGATTAAAAAAAAAGGTGAAAATCACGCAAAAGCGAAAGGCTATAGTCCATGGTGTCGGAGGGCATACTATAGTATGTCGTTTTTCACGATTTCGGAGGATTTGAAAAAAAGGTGAAAATCACGCAAAAGCGAAAGGCTATAGTCCATGGTGTCGGAGGGCATACTATAGTATGTCGTTTTTAACGATTTCGGAGGATTTAAAAAAAAAGGTGAAAATCACGCAAAAGCGAAAGGCTATAGTCCATGGTCTCGGACCGCATACTAGTATGTCGTTTTTCACGATTTCGGAGGATTTTAAAAAAAAAGGTGAAAATCACGCAAAAGCGAAAGGCTATAGTCCATGGTGTCGGAGGGCATACTATAGTATGTCGTTTTTCACGATTTCGGAGGATTAAAAAAAAAGGTGAAAATCACGCAAAAGCGAAAGGCTATAGTCCATGGTGTCGGAGGGCATACTATAGTATGTCGTTTTTCACGATTTCGGAGGATTTGAAAAAAAGGTGAAAATCACGCAAAAGCGAAAGGCTATAGTCCATGGTGTCGGAGGGCATACTATAGTATGTCGTTTTTCACGATTTCGGAGGATTTAAAAAAAAAGGTGAAAATCACGCAAAAGCGAAAGGCTATAGTCCATGGTGTCGGAGGGCATACTATAGTATGTCGTTTTTCACGATTTCGGAGGATTTTTAAAAAAAAGGTGAAAATCACGCAAAAGCGAAAGGCTATAGTCCATGGTGTCGGAGGGCATACTATAGTATGTGGTTTTTCACGATTTCGGAGGATTTAAAAAAAAAAGGTGAAAATCACGCAAAAGCGAAAGGCTATCGTCCATGGTGTCGGAGGGCATACTATTGTATGTCGTTTTTCACGATTTCGGAGGATTTGAAAAAAAGGTGAAAATCACGCAAAAGCGAAAGGCTATAGTCCATGGTGTCGGAGAGCATACTATAGTATGTCGTTTTTAACGATTTCGGAGGATTTAAAAAAAAAGGTGAAAATCACGCAAAAGCAAAAGGCTATAGTCCATGGTGTCGGAGGGCATACTATAGTATGTAGTTTTTCACGATTTCGGAGGATTAAAAAAAAAGGTGAAAATCACGCAAAAGCGAAAGGCTATAGTCCATGGTGTCGGAGGGCATACTATAGTATGTCGTTTTTCACGATTTCGGAGGATTTGAAAAAAAGGTGAAAATCACGCAAAAGCGAAAGGCTATAGTCCATGGTGTGGGAGGGCATACTATAGTATGTCGTTTTTCACGATTTCGGAGGATTTAAAAAAAAAGGTGAAAATCACGCAAAAGCGAAAGGCTATAGTCCATGTTGTCGGAGGGCATACTATAGTATGTCGTTTTTCACGATTTCGGAGGATTTGAAAAAAAGGTGAAAATCACGCAAAAGCGAAAGGCTATAGTCCATGGTGTCGGAGGGCATACTATAGTATGTCGTTTTTCACGATTTCGGAGGATTTAAAAAAAAAGGTGAAAATCACGCAAAAGCGAAAGGCTATAGTCCATGTTGTCGGAGGGCATACTATAGTATGTCGTTTTTCACGATTTCGGAGGATTTGAAAAAAAGGTGAAAATCACGCAAAAGCGAAAGGCTATAGTCCATGGTGTCGGAGGGCATACTATAGTATGTCGTTTTTCACGATTTTGGAGGATTTAAAAAAAAAGGTGAAAATCACGCAAAAGCGAAAGGCTATAGTCCATGGTGTCGGAGGGCATACTATAGTATGTCGTTTTTCACGATTTCGGAGGATTTGAAAAAAAGGTGAAAATCACGCAAAAGCGAAAGGCTATAGTCCATGGTGTCGGAGAGCATACTATAGTATGTCGTTTTTAACGATTTCGGAGGATTTAAAAAAAAGGTGAAAATCACGCGAAAGCAAAAGGCTATAGTCCATGGTGTCGGAGGGCATACTATAGTATGTCGTTTTTCCACGATTTCGGAGGATTAAAAAAAAAGGTGAAAATCACGCAAAAGCGAAAGGCTATAGTCCATGGTGTCTGAGGGCATACTATAGTATGTCGTTTTTCACGATTTCGGAGGATTTGAAAAAAAGGTGAAAATCACGCAAAAGCGAAAGGCTATAGTCCATGGTGTCGGAGGGCATACTATAGTATGTCGTTTTTCACGATTTCGGAGGATTTAAAAAAAAAGGTGAAAATCACGCAATAGCGAAAGGCTATAGTCCATGGTCTCGGACCGCATACTAGTATGTCGTTTTTCACGATTTCGGAGGATTTAAAAAAAAAAGGTGAAAATCACGCAAAAGCGAAAGGCGTGTCGGAGGGCATACTATAGTATGTCGTTTTTCACGATTTCGGAGGATTAAAAAAAAAGGTGAAAATCACGCAAAAGCGAAAGGCTATAGTCCATGGTGTCGGAGGGCATACTATAGTATGTCGTTTTTCACGATTTCGGAGGATTTGAAAAAAAGGTGAAAATCACGCAAAAGCGAAAGGCTATAGTCCATGGTGTCGGAGGGCATACTATAGTATGTCGTTTTTCACGATTTCGGAGGATTTGAAAAAAAGGTGAAAATCACGCAAAAGCGAAAGGCTATAGTCCATGGGGTCGGAGGGCATACTATAGTATGTCGTTTTTCACGATTTCGGAGGATTAAAAAAAAAGGTGAAAATCACGCAAAAGCGAAAGGCTATAGTCCATGGTGTCGGAGGGCATACTATAGTATGTCGTTTTTCACGATTTCGGAGGATTTGAAAAAAAGGTGAAAATCACGCAAAAGCGAAAGGCTATAGTCCATGGTGTCGGAGGGCATACTATAGTATGTCGTTTTTCACGATTTCGGAGGATTTGAAAAAAAGGTGAAAATCACGCAAAAGCGAAAGGCTATAGTCCATGGTGTCGGAGGGCATACTATAGTATGTCGTTTTTCACGATTTCGGAGGATTTGAAAAAAAGGTGAAAATCACGCAAAAGCGAAAGGCTATAGTCCATGGTGTCGGAGGGCATACTATAGTATGTCGTTTTTCACGATTTCGGAGGATTTAAAAAAAAAGGTGAAAATCACGCAAAAGCGAAAGGCTATAGTCCATGGTGTCGGAGGGCATACTATAGTATGTCGTTTTTCACGATTTCGGAGGATTTGAAAAAAAGGTGAAAATCACGCAAAAGCGAAAGGCTATAGTCCATGGTGTCGGAGGGCATACTATAGTATGTCGTTTTTCACGATTTCGGAGGATTTAAAAAAAAAGGTGAAAATCACGCAAAAGCGAAAGGCTATAGTCCATGGTGTCGGAGGGCATACTATAGTATGTCGTTTTTCACGATTTCGGAGGATTTGAAAAAAAGGTGAAAATCACGCAAAAGCGAAAGGCTATAGTCCATGGTGTCGGAGGGCATACTATAGTATGTCGTTTTTCACGATTTCGGAGGATTTGAAAAAAAGGTGAAAATCACGCAAAAGCGAAAGGCTATAGTCCATGGTGTCGGAGGGCATACTATAGTATGTCGTTTTTAACGATTTCGGAGGATTTAAAAAAAAAAGGTGAAAATCACGCAAAAGCGAAAGGCTATAGTCCATGGTCTCGGACCGCATACTAGTATGTCGTTTTTCACGATTTCGGAGGATTTAAAAAAAAAAGGTGAAAATCACGCAAAAGCGAAAGGCTATAGTCCATGGTGTCGGAGGGCATACTATAGTATGTCGTTTTTCACGATTTCGGAGGATTAAAAAAAAAGGTGAAAATCACGCAAAAGCGAAAGGCTATAGTCCATGGTGTCGGAGGGCATACTATAGTATGTCGTTTTTCACGATTTCGGAGGATTTGAAAAAAAGGTGAAAATCACGCAAAAGCGAAAGGCTATAGTCCATGGTGTCGGAGGGCATACTATAGTATGTCGTTTTTCACGATTTCGGAGGATTTAAAAAAAAAGGTGAAAATCACGCAAAAGCGAAAGGCTATAGTCCATGGTGTCGGAGGGCATACTATAGTATGTCGTTTTTCACGATTTCGGAGGATTTAAAAAAAAAAGGTGAAAATCACGCAAAAGCGAAAGGCTATAGTCCATGGTGTCGGAGGGCATACTATAGTATGTGGTTTTTCACGATTTCGGAGGATTTAAAAAAAAAGGTGAAAATCACGCAAAAGCGAAAGGCTATCGTCCATGGTGTCGGAGGGCATACTATTGTATGTCGTTTTTCACGATTTCGGAGGATTTGAAAAAAAGGTGAAAATCACGCAAAAGCGAAAGGCTATAGTCCATGGTGTCGGAGAGCATACTATAGTATGTCGTTTTTAACGATTTCGGAGGATTTAAAAAAAAAGGTGAAAATCACGCAAAAGCAAAAGGCTATAGTCCATGGTGTCGGAGGGCATACTATAGTATGTCGTTTTTCACGATTTCGGAGGATTAAAAAAAAAGGTGAAAATCACGCAAAAGCGAAAGGCTATAGTCCATGGTGTCGGAGGGCATACTATAGTATGTCGTTTTTCACGATTTCGGAGGATTTGAAAAAAAGGTGAAAATCACGCAAAAGCGAAAGGCTATAGTCCATGGTGTGGGAGGGCATACTATAGTATGTCGTTTTTCACGATTTCGGAGGATTAAAAAAAAAGGTGAAAATCACGCAAAAGCGAAAGGCTATAGTCCATGGTGTCGGAGGGCATACTATAGTATGTCGTTTTTCACGATTTCGGAGGATTTGAAAAAAAGGTGAAAATCACGCAAAAGCGAAAGGCTATAGTCCATGGTGTCGGAGGGCATACTATAGTATGTCGTTTTTCACGATTTCGGAGGATTAAAAAAAAAAGGTGAAAATCACGCAAAAGCGAAAGGCTATAGTCCATGGTGTCGGAGAGCATACTATAGTATGTCGTTTTTAACGATTTCGGAGGATTTAAAAAAAAGGTGAAAATCACGCGAAAGCAAAAGGCTATAGTCCATGGTGTCGGAGGGCATACTATAGTATGTCGTTTTTCACGATTTCGGAGGATTAAAAAAAAAGGTGAAAATCACGCAAAAGCGAAAGGCTATAGTCCATGGTGTCGGAGGGCATACTATAGTATGTCGTTTTTCACGATTTCGGAGGATTTGAAAAAAAGGTGAAAATCACGCAAAAGCGAAAGGCTATAGTCCATGGTGTCGGAGGGCATACTATAGTATGTCGTTTTTCACGATTTCGGAGGATTTAAAAAAAAAGGTGAAAATCACGCAAAAGCGAAAGGCTATAGTCCATGGTCTCGGACCGCATACTAGTATGTCGTTTTTCACGATTTCGGAGGATTTAAAAAAAAAAGGTGAAAATCACGCAAAAGCGAAAGGCTATAGTCCATGGTGTCGGAGGGCATACTATAGTATGTCGTTTTTCACGATTTCGGAGGATTTGAAAAAAAGGTGAAAATCACGCAAAAGCGAAAGGCTATAGTCCATGGTGTCGGAGGGCATACTATAGTATGTCGTTTTTCACGATTTCGGAGGATTTAAAAAAAAAGGTGAAAATCACGCAAAAGCGAAAGGCTATAGTCCATGGTCTCGGACCGCATACTAGTATGTCGTTTTTCACGATTTCGGAGGATTTAAAAAAAAAAGGTGAAAATCACGCAAAAGCGAAAGGCTATAGTCCATGGTGTCGGAGGGCATACTATAGTATGTCGTTTTTCACGATTTCGGAGGATTAAAAAAAAAGGTGAAAATCACGCAAAAGCGAAAGGCTATAGTCCATGGTGTCGGAGGGCATACTATAGTATGTCGTTTTTCACGATTTCGGAGGATTTGAAAAAAAGGTGAAAATCACGCAAAAGCGAAAGGCTATAGTCCATGGTGTCGGAGGGCATACTATAGTATGTCGTTTTTCACGATTTCGGAGGATTTAAAAAAAAAGGTGAAAATCACGCAAAAGCGAAAGGCTATAGTCCATGGTGTCGGAGGGCATACTATAGTATGTCGTTTTTCACGATTTCGGAGGATTTAAAAAAAAAAGGTGAAAATCACGCAAAAGCGAAAGGCTATAGTCCATGGTGTCGGAGGGCATACTATAGTATGTGGTTTTTCACGATTTCGGAGGATTTAAAAAAAAAGGTGAAAATCACGCAAAAGCGAAAGGCTATCGTCCATGGTGTCGGAGGGCATACTATTGTATGTCGTTTTTCACGATTTCGGAGGATTTGAAAAAAAGGTGAAAATCACGCAAAAGCGAAAGGCTATAGTCCATGGTGTCGGAGAGCATACTATAGTATGTCGTTTTTAACGATTTCGGAGGATTTAAAAAAAAAAGGTGAAAATCACGCAAAAGCAAAAGGCTATAGTCCATGGTGTCGGAGGGCATACTATAGTATGTCGTTTTTCACGATTTCGGAGGATTAAAAAAAAAGGTGAAAATCACGCAAAAGCGAAAGGCTATAGTCCATGGTGTCGGAGGGCATACTATAGTATGTCGTTTTTCACGATTTCGGAGGATTTGAAAAAAAGGTGAAAATCACGCAAAAGCGAAAGGCTATAGTCCATGGTGTGGGAGGGCATACTATAGTATGTCGTTTTTCACGATTTCGGAGGATTAAAAAAAAAGGTGAAAATCACGCAAAAGCGAAAGGCTATAGTCCATGGTGTCGGAGGGCATACTATAGTATGTCGTTTTTCACGATTTCGGAGGATTAAAAAAAAAGGTGAAAATCACGCAAAAGCGAAAGGCTATAGTCCATGGTGTCGGAGGGCATACTATAGTATGTAGTTTTTCACGATTTCGGAGGATTTGAAAAAAAGGTGAAAATCACGCAAAAGCGAAAGGCTATAGTCCATGGTGTCGGAGGGCATACTATAGTATGTCGTTTTTCACGATTTCGGAGGATTTAAAAAAAAAGGTGAAAATCACGCAAAAGCGAAAGGCTATAGTCCATGGTCTCGGACCGCATACTAGTATGTCGTTTTTCACGATTTCGGAGGATTTAAAAAAAAAAGGTGAAAATCACGCAAAAGCGAAAGGCTATAGTCCATGGTGTCGGAGGGCATACTATAGTATGTCGTTTTTCACGATTTCGGAGGATTTGAAAAAAAGGTGAAAATCACGCAAAAGCGAAAGGCTATAGTCCATGGTGTCGGAGGGCATACTATAGTATGTCGTTTTTCACGATTTCGGAGGATTTAAAAAAAAAGGTGAAAATCACGCAAAAGCGAAAGGCTATAGTCCATGGTCTCGGACCGCATACTAGTATGTCGTTTTTCACGATTTCGGAGGATTTTAAAAAAAAAGGTGAAAATCACGCAAAAGCGAAAGGCTATAGTCCATGGTGTCGGAGGGCATACTATAGTATGTCGTTTTTCACGATTTCGGAGGATTAAAAAAAAAGGTGAAAATCACGCAAAAGCGAAAGGCTATAGTCCATGGTGTCGGAGGGCATACTATAGTATGTCGTTTTTCACGATTTCGGAGGATTTGAAAAAAAGGTGAAAATCACGCAAAAGCGAAAGGCTATAGTCCATGGTGTCGGAGGGCATACTATAGTATGTCGTTTTTCACGATTTCGGAGGATTTAAAAAAAAAGGTGAAAATCACGCAAAAGCGAAAGGCTATAGTCCATGGTGTCGGAGGGCATACTATAGTATGTCGTTTTTCACGATTTCGGAGGATTTTAAAAAAAAAGGTGAAAATCACGCAAAAGCGAAAGGCTATAGTCCATGGTGTCGGAGGGCATACTATAGTATGTGGTTTTTCACGATTTCGGAGGATTTAAAAAAAAAGGTGAAAATCACGCAAAAGCGAAAGGCTATCGTCCATGGTGTCGGAGGGCATACTATTGTATGTCGTTTTTCACGATTTCGGAGGATTTGAAAAAAAGGTGAAAATCACGCAAAAGCGAAAGGCTATAGTCCATGGTGTCGGAGAGCATACTATAGTATGTCGTTTTTAACGATTTCGGAGGATTTAAAAAAAAAGGTGAAAATCACGCAAAAGCAAAAGGCTATAGTCCATGGTGTCGGAGGGCATACTATAGTATGTCGTTTTTCACGATTTCGGAGGATTAAAAAAAAAGGTGAAAATCACGCAAAAGCGAAAGGCTATAGTCCATGGTGTCGGAGGGCATACTATAGTATGTCGTTTTTCACGATTTCGGAGGATTTGAAAAAAAGGTGAAAATCACGCAAAAGCGAAAGGCTATAGTCCATGGTGTGGGAGGGCATACTATAGTATGTCGTTTTTCACGATTTCGGAGGATTAAAAAAAAAGGTGAAAATCACGCAAAAGCGAAAGGCTATAGTCCATGGTGTCGGAGGGCATACTATAGTATGTCGTTTTTCACGATTTCGGAGGATTTGAAAAAAAGGTGAAAATCACGCAAAAGCGAAAGGCTATAGTCCATGGTGTCGGAGGGCATACTATAGTATGTCGTTTTTCACGATTTCGGAGGATTAAAAAAAAAAGGTGAAAATCACGCAAAAGCGAAAGGCTATAGTCCATGGTGTCGGAGGGCATACTATAGTATGTCGTTTTTCACGATTTCGGAGGATTTGAAAAAAAGGTGAAAATCACGCAAAAGCGAAAGGCTATAGTCCATGGTGTCGGAGGGCATACTATAGTATGTCGTTTTTCACGATTTCGGAGGATTTGAAAAAAAGGTGAAAATCACACAAAAGCGAAAGGCTATAGTCCATGGTGTCGGAGGGCATACTATAGTATGTCGTTTTTCACGATTTCGGAGGATTAAAAAAAAAGGTGAAAATCACGCAAAAGGGAAAGGCTATAGTCCATGGTGTCGGAGGGCATACTATAGTATGTCGTTTTTCACGATTTCGGAGGATTTGAAAAAAAGGTGAAAATCACGCAAAAGCGAAAGGCTATAGTCCATGGTGTCGGAGAGCATACTATAGTATGTCGTTTTTAACGATTTCGGAGGATTTAAAAAAAAAGGTGAAAATCACGCAAAAGCAAAAGGCTATAGTCCATGGTGTCAGGGGGCATACTATATAGTATGTCGTTTTTCACGATTTCGGAGGATTAAAAAAAAAGGTGAAAATCACGCAAAAGCGAAAGGCTATAGTCCATGGTGTCGGAGGGCATACTATAGTATGTCGTTTTTCACGATTTCGGAGGATTTGAAAAAAAGGTGAAAATCACGCAAAAGCGAAAGGCCATAGTCCATGGTGTCGGAGGGCATACTATAGTATGTCGTTTTTAACGATTTCGGAGGATTTAAAAAAAAAGGTGAAAATCACGCAAAAGCGAAAGGCTATAGTCCATGGTCTCGGACCGCATACTAGTATGTCGTTTTTCACGATTTCGGAGGATTTTAAAAAAAAAGGTGAAAATCACGCAAAAGCGAAAGGCTATAGTCCATGGTGTCGGAGGGCATACTATAGTATGTGGTTTTTCACGATTTCGGAGGATTTAAAAAAAAAGGTGAAAATCACGCAAAAGCGAAAGGCTATCGTCCATGGTGTCGGAGGGCATACTATTGTATGTCGTTTTTCACGATTTCGGAGGATTTGAAAAAAAGGTGAAAATCACGCAAAAGCGAAAGGCTATAGTCCATGGTGTCGGAGAGCATACTATAGTATGTCGTTTTTAACGATTTCGGAGGATTTAAAAAAAAAGGTGAAAATCACGCAAAAGCAAAAGGCTATAGTCCATGGTGTCGGAGGGCATACTATAGTATGTCGTTTTTCACGATTTCGGAGGATTAAAAAAAAAGGTGAAAATCACGCAAAAGCGAAAGGCTATAGTCCATGGTGTCGGAGGGCATACTATAGTATGTCGTTTTTCACGATTTCGGAGGATTTGAAAAAAAGGTGAAAATCACGCAAAAGCGAAAGGCTATAGTCCATGGTGTGGGAGGGCATACTATAGTATGTCGTTTTTCACGATTTCGGAGGATTTAAAAAAAAAGGTGAAAACCACGCAAAAGCGAAAGGCTATAGTCCATGTTGTCGGAGGGCATACTATAGTATGTCGTTTTTCACGATTTCGGAGGATTTGAAAAAAAGGTGAAAATCACGCAAAAGCGAAAGGCTATAGTCCATGGTGTCGGAGGGCATACTATAGTATGTCGTTTTTCACGATTTCGGAGGATTTGAAAAAAAGGTGAAAATCACGCAAAAGCGAAAGGCTATAGTCCATGGTGTCGGAGGGCATACTATAGTATGTCGTTTTTCACGATTTCGGAGGATTTGAAAAAAAGGTGAAAATCACACAAAAGCGAAAGGCTATAGTCCATGGTGTCGGAGGGCATACTATAGTATGTCGTTTTTCACGATTTCGGAGGATTTAAAAAAAAGGTGAAAATCACGCGAAAGGGAAAGGCTATAGTCCATGGTGTCGGAGGGCATACTATAGTATGTCGTTTTTCACGATTTCGGAGGATTTGAAAAAAAGGTGAAAATCACGCAGGTGAAAATCACGCAAAAGCGAAAGGCTATAGTCCATGGTGTCGGAGAGCATACTATAGTATGTCGTTTTTAACGATTTCGGAGGATTTAAAAAAAAAGGTGAAAATCACGCAAAAGCAAAAGGCTATAGTCCATGGTGTCAGGGGGCATACTATATAGTATGTCGTTTTTCACGATTTCGGAGGATTATAAAAAAGGTGAAAATCACGCAAAAGCGAAAGGCTATAGTCCATGGTGTCGGAGGGCATACTATAGTATGTCGTTTTTCACGATTCGGAGGATTTGAAAAAAAGGTGAAAATCACGCAAAAGCGAAAGGCTATAGTCCATGGTGTCGGAGGGCATACTATAGTATGTCGTTTTTAAACGATTTCGGAGGATTTAAAAAAAAAGGTGAAAATCACGCAAAAGCGAAAGGCTATAGTCCATGGTCTCGGACCGCATACTAGTATGTCGTTTTTCACGATTTCGGAGGATTTTAAAAAAAAGGTGAAAATCACGCAAAAGCGAAAGGCTATAGTCCATGGTGTCGGAGGGCATACTATAGTATGTCGTTTTTCACGATTTCGGAGGATTTGAAAAAAAGGTGAAAATCACGCAAAAGCGAAAGGCTATAGTCCATGGTGTCGGAGGGCATACTATAGTATGTCGTTTTTCACGATTTCGGAGGATTTGAAAAAAGGTGAAAATCACACAAAAGCGAAAGGCTATAGTCCATGGTGTCGGAGGGCATACTATAGTATGTCGTTTTTCACGATTTCGGAGGATTAAAAAAAAAGGTGAAAATCACGCAAAAGGGAAAGGCTATAGTCCATGGTGTCGGAGGGCATACTATAGTATGTCGTTTTTCACGATTTCGGAGGATTTGAAAAAAAGGTGAAAATCACGCAAAAGCGAAAGGCTATAGTCCATGGAGTCGGAGAGCATACTATAGTATGTCGTTTTTAACGATTTCGGAGGATTTAAAAAAAAGGTGAAAATCACGCAAAAGCAAAAGGCTATAGTCCATGGTGTCAGGGGGCATACTATATAGTATGTCGTTTTTCACGATTTCGGAGGATTAAAAAAAAAGGTGAAAATCACGCAAAAGCGAAAGCTATAGTCCATGGTGTCGGAGGGCATACTATAGTATGTCGTTTTTCACGATTTCGGAGGATTTGAAAAAAAGGTGAAAATCACGCAAAAGCGAAAGGCTATAGTCCATGGTGTCGGAGGCATACTATAGTATGTCGTTTTTAACGATTTCGGAGGATTTAAAAAAAAAGGTGAAAATCACGCAAAAGCGAAAGGCTATAGTCCATGGTCTCGGACCGCATACTAGTATGTCGTTTTTCACGATTTCGGAGGATTTTTAAAAAAAAGGTGAAAATCACGCAAAAGCGAAAGGCTATAGTCCATGGTGTCGGAGGCATACTATAGTATGTCGTTTTTCACGATTTCGGAGGATTAAAAAAAAAGGTGAAAATCACGCAAAAGCGAAAGGCTATAGTCATGGTGTCGGAGGGCATACTATAGTATGTCGTTTTTCACGATATCGGAGGATTTGAAAAAAAAGGTGAAAATCACGCAAAAGCGAAAGGCTATAGTCCATGGTGTCGGAGGGCATACTATAGTATGTCGTTTTTCACGATTTCGGAGGATTTAAAAAAAAAGGTGAAAATCACGCAAAAGCGAAAAGGCTATAGTCCATGGTGTCGGAGGGCATACTATAGTATGTCGTTTTTCACGATTTCGAGGATTTAAAAAAAAAAGGTGAAAATCACGCAAAAGCGAAAGGCTATAGTCCATGTGTCGGAGGGCATACTATAGTATGTGGTTTTCACGATTTCGGAGGATTAAAAAAAAGGTGAAAATCACGCAAAAGCGAAAGGCTATCGTCCATGTGTCGGAGGGCATACTATTGTATGTCGTTTTTCACGATTTCGGAGGATTTGAAAAAAAGGTGAAAATCACGCAAAAGCGAAAGGCTATAGTCCATGGTGTCGGAGAGCATACTATAGTATGTCGTTTTTAACGATTTCGGAGGATTTAAAAAAAAGGTGAAAATCACGCAAAAGCAAAAGGCTATAGTCCATGGTGTCGGAGGGCATACTATAGTATGTCGTTTTTCACGATTTCGGAGGATTAAAAAAAAGGTGAAAATCACGCAAAAGCGAAAGGCTATAGTCCATGGTGTCGGAGGGCATACTATAGTATGTCGTTTTTCACGATTTCGGAGGATTTGAAAAAAAGGTGAAAATCACGCAAAAGCGAAAGGCTATAGTCCATGGTGTGGGAGGGCATACTATAGTATGTCGTTTTTCACGATTTCGGAGGATTAAAAAAAAAGGTGAAAATCACGCAAAAGCGAAAGGCTATAGTCCATGGTGTCGGAGGGCATACTATAGTATGTCGTTTTTCACGATTTCGGAGGATTTGAAAAAAAGGTGAAAATCACGCAAAAGCGAAAGGCTATAGTCCATGGTGTCGGAGGGCATACTATAGTATGTCGTTTTTCACGATTTCGGAGGATTTAAAAAAAAAGGTGAAAATCACGCAAAAGCGAAAGGCTATAGTCCATGGTGTCGGAGGGCATACTATAGTATGTCGTTTTTCACGATTTCGGAGGATTTGAAAAAAAGGTGAAAATCACGCAAAAGCGAAAGGCTATAGTCCATGGTGTCGGAGGGCATACTATAGTATGTCGTTTTTCACGATTTCGGAGGATTTGAAAAAAAGGTGAAAATCACACAAAAGCGAAAGGCTATAGTCCATGGTGTCGGAGGGCATACTATAGTATGTCGTTTTTCACGATTTCGGAGGATTAAAAAAAAAGGTGAAAATCACGCAAAAGGGAAAGGCTATAGTCCATGGTGTCGGAGGGCATACTATAGTATGTCGTTTTTCACGATTTCGGAGGATTTGAAAAAAAGGTGAAAATCACGCAAAAGCGAAAGGCTATAGTCCATGGTGTCGGAGAGCATACTATAGTATGACGTTTTTAACGATTTCGGAGGATTTAAAAAAAAAGGTGAAAATCACGCAAAAGCAAAAGGCTATAGTCCATGGTGTCAGGGGGCATACTATATAGTATGTCGTTTTTCACGATTTCGGAGGATTAAAAAAAAAGGTGAAAATCACGCAAAAGCGAAAGGCTATAGTCCATGGTGTCGGAGGGCATACTATAGTATGTCGTTTTTCACGATTTCGGAGGATTTGAAAAAAAGGTGAAAATCACGCAAAAGCGAAAGGCTATAGTCCATGGTGTCGGAGGGCATACTATAGTATGTCGTTTTTAACGATTTCGGAGGATTTAAAAAAAAAGGTGAAAATCACGCAAAAGCGAAAGGCTATAGTCCATGGTCTCGGACCGCATACTAGTATGTCGTTTTTCACGATTTCGGAGGATTTTTAAAAAAAAGGTGAAAATCACGCAAAAGCGAAAGGCTATAGTCCATGGTGTCGGAGGGCATACTATAGTATGTCGTTTTTCACGATTTCGGAGGATTTGAAAAAAAGGTGAAAATCACGCAAAAGCGAAAGGCTATAGTCCATGGTGTCGGAGGGCATACTATAGTATGTCGTTTTTCACGATTTCGGAGGATTTAAAAAAAAAGGTGAAAATCACGCAAAAGCGAAAGGCTATAGTCCATGGTGTCGGAGGGCATACTATAGTATGTCGTTTTTCACGATTTCGGAGGATTTTAAAAAAAAAGGTGAAAATCACGCAAAAGCGAAAGGCTATAGTCCATGGTGTCGGAGGGCATACTATAGTATGTGGTTTTTCACGATTTCGGAGGATTTAAAAAAAAAGGTGAAAATCACGCAAAAGCGAAAGGCTATCGTCCATGGTGTCGGAGGGCATACTATTGTATGTCGTTTTTCACGATTTCGGAGGATTTGAAAAAAAGGTGAAAATCACACAAAAGCGAAAGGCTATAGTCCATGGTGTCGGAGGGCATACTATAGTATGTCGTTTTTCACGATTTCGGAGGATTAAAAAAAAAGGTGAAAATCACGCAAAAGGGAAAGGCTATAGTCCATGGTGTCGGAGGGCATACTATAGTATGTCGTTTTTCACGATTTCGGAGGATTTGAAAAAAAGGTGAAAATCACGCAAAAGCGAAAGGCTATAGTCCATGGTGTCGGAGAGCATACTATAGTATGACGTTTTTAACGATTTCGGAGGATTTAAAAAAAAAAGGTGAAAATCACGCAAAAGCAAAAGGCTATAGTCCATGGTGTCAGGGGGCATACTATATAGTATGTCGTTTTTCACGATTTCGGAGGATTAAAAAAAAAGGTGAAAATCACGCAAAAGCGAAAGGCTATAGTCCATGGTGTCGGAGGGCATACTATAGTATGTCGTTTTTCACGATTTCGGAGGATTTGAAAAAAAGGTGAAAATCACGCAAAAGCGAAAGGCTATAGTCCATGGTGTCGGAGGGCATACTATAGTATGTCGTTTTTAACGATTTCGGAGGATTTAAAAAAAAAGGTGAAAATCACGCAAAAGCGAAAGGCTATAGTCCATGGTCTCGGACCGCATACTAGTATGTCGTTTTTCACGATTTCGGAGGATTTTTAAAAAAAAGGTGAAAATCACGCAAAAGCGAAAGGCTATAGTCCATGGTGTCGGAGGGCATACTATAGTATGTCGTTTTTCACGATTTCGGAGGATTAAAAAAAAAGGTGAAAATCACGCAAAAGCGAAAGGCTATAGTCCATGGTGTCGGAGGGCATACTATAGTATGTCGTTTTTCACGATTTCGGAGGATTTGAAAAAAAGGTGAAAATCACGCAAAAGCGAAAGGCTATAGTCCATGGTGTCGGAGGGCATACTATAGTATGTCGTTTTTCACGATTTCGGAGGATTTAAAAAAAAAGGTGAAAATCACGCAAAAGCGAAAGGCTATAGTCCATGGTGTCGGAGGGCATACTATAGTATGTCGTTTTTCACGATTTCGGAGGATTTTAAAAAAAAAGGTGAAAATCACGCAAAAGCGAAAGGCTATAGTCCATGGTGTCGGAGGGCATACTATAGTATGTGGTTTTTCACGATTTCGGAGGATTTAAAAAAAAAGGTGAAAATCACGCAAAAGCGAAAGGCTATCGTCCATGGTGTCGGAGGGCATACTATTGTATGTCGTTTTTCACGATTTCGGAGGATTTGAAAAAAAGGTGAAAATCACGCAAAAGCGAAAGGCTATAGTCCATGGTGTCGGAGAGCATACTATAGTATGTCGTTTTTAACGATTTCGGAGGATTTAAAAAAAAAGGTGAAAATCACGCAAAAGCAAAAGGCTATAGTCCATGGTGTCGGAGGGCATACTATAGTATGTCGTTTTTCACGATTTCGGAGGATTAAAAAAAAAGGTGAAAATCACGCAAAAGCGAAAGGCTATAGTCCATGGTGTCGGAGGGCATACTATAGTATGTCGTTTTTCACGATTTCGGAGGATTTGAAAAAAAGGTGAAAATCACGCAAAAGCGAAAGGCTATAGTCCATGGTGTGGGAGGGCATACTATAGTATGTCGTTTTTCACGATTTCGGAGGATTTAAAAAAAAAGGTGAAAATCACGCAAAAGCGAAAGGCTATAGTCCATGTTGTCGGAGGGCATACTATAGTATGTCGTTTTTCACGATTTCGGAGGATTTGAAAAAAAGGTGAAAATCACGCAAAAGCGAAAGGCTATAGTCCATGGTGTCGGAGGGCATACTATAGTATGTCGTTTTTCACGATTTCGGAGGATTAAAAAAAAAGGTGAAAATCACGCAAAAGCGAAAGGCTATAGTCCATGGTGTCGGAGGGCATACTATAGTATGTCGTTTTTCACGATTTCGGAGGATTAAAAAAAAAGGTGAAAATCACGCAAAAGCGAAAGGCTATAGTCCATGGTGTCGGAGGGCATACTATAGTATGTCGTTTTTCACGATTTCGGAGGATTTGAAAAAAAGGTGAAAATCACGCAAAAGCGAAAGGCTATAGTCCATGGTGTCGGAGGGCATACTATAGTATGTCGTTTTTCACGATTTCGGAGGATTTGAAAAAAAGGTGAAAATCACGCAAAAGCGAAAGGCTATAGTCCATGGTGTCGGAGGGCATACTATAGTATGTCGTTTTTCACGATTTCGGAGGATTTGAAAAAAAGGTGAAAATCACGCAAAAGCGAAAGGCTATAGTCCATGGTGTCGGAGGGCATACTATAGTATGTCGTTTTTCACGATTTCGGAGGATTTTTAAAAAAAAGGTGAAAAACACGCAAAAGCGAAAGGCAATAGTCCATGGTGTCGGAGGGCATACTATAGTATGTCGTTTTTCACGATTTCGGAGGATTTGAAAAAAAGGTGAAAATCACGCAAAAGCGAAAGGCTATAGTCCATGGTGTCGGAGGGCATACTATAGTATGTCGTTTTTCACGATTTCGGAGGATTTGAAAAAAAGGTGAAAATCACGCAAAAGCGAAAGGCTATAGTCCATGGTGTCGGAGAGCATACTATAGTATGTCGTTTTTAACGATTTCGGAGGATTTAAAAAAAAAGGTGAAAATCACGCGAAAGCAAAAGGCTATAGTCCATGGTGTCGGAGGGCATACTATAGTATGTCGTTTTTCACGATTTCGGAGGATTAAAAAAAAAGGTGAAAATCACGCAAAAGCGAAAGGCTATAGTCCATGGTGTCGGAGGGCATACTATAGTATGTCGTTTTTCACGATTTCGGAGGATTTGAAAAAAAGGTGAAAATCACGCAAAAGCGAAAGGCTATAGTCCATGGTGTCGGAGGGCATACTATAGTATGTCGTTTTTCACGATTTCGGAGGATTTAAAAAAAAAGGTGAAAATCACGCAAAAGCGAAAGGCTATAGTCCATGGTCTCGGACCGCATACTAGTATGTCGTTTTTCACGATTTCGGAGGATTTAAAAAAAAAAGTGAAAATCACGCAAAAGCGAAAGGCGTGTCGGAGGGCATACTATAGTATGTCGTTTTTCACGATTTCGGAGGATTAAAAAAAAAGGTGAAAATCACGCAAAAGCGAAAGGCTATAGTCCATGGTGTCGGAGGGCATACTATAGTATGTCGTTTTTCACGATTTCGGAGGATTAAAAAAAAAGGTGAAAATCACGCAAAAGCGAAAGGCTATAGTCCATGGTGTCGGAGGGCATACTATAGTATGTCGTTTTTCACGATTTCGGAGGATTTGAAAAAAAGGTGAAAATCACGCAAAAGCGAAAGGCTATAGTCCATGGTGTCGGAGGGCATACTATAGTATGTCGTTTTTCACGATTTCGGAGGATTTGAAAAAAAGGTGAAAATCACGCAAAAGCGAAAGGCTATAGTCCATGGTGTCGGAGGGCATACTATAGTATGTCGTTTTTCACGATTTCGGAGGATTTGAAAAAAAGGTGAAAATCACGCAAAAGCGAAAGGCTATAGTCCATGGTGTCGGAGGGCATACTATAGTATGTCGTTTTTCACGATTTCGGAGGATTTAAAAAAAAAAGGTGAAAAACACGCAAAAGCGAAAGGCAATAGTCCATGGTGTCGGAGGGCATACTATAGTATGTCGTTTTTCACGATTTCGGAGGATTTGAAAAAAAGGTGAAAATCACGCAAAAGCGAAAGGCTATAGTCCATGGTGTCGGAGGGCATACTATAGTATGTCGTTTTTCACGATTTCGGAGGATTTGAAAAAAAGGTGAAAATCACGCAAAAGCGAAAGGCTATAGTCCATGGTGTCGGAGAGCATACTATAGTATGTCGTTTTTAACGATTTCGGAGGATTTAAAAAAAAAGGTGAAAATCACGCGAAAGCAAAAGGCTATAGTCCATGGTGTCGGAGGGCATACTATAGTATGTCGTTTTTCACGATTTCGGAGGATTAAAAAAAAAGGTGAAAATCACGCAAAAGCGAAAGGCTATAGTCCATGGTGTCGGAGGGCATACTATAGTATGTCGTTTTTCACGATTTCGGAGGATTTGAAAAAAAGGTGAAAATCACGCAAAAGCGAAAGGCTATAGTCCATGGTGTCGGAGGGCATACTATAGTATGTCGTTTTTCACGATTTCGGAGGATTTAAAAAAAAAGGTGAAAATCACGCAAAAGCGAAAGGCTATAGTCCATGGTCTCGGACCGCATACTAGTATGTCGTTTTTCACGATTTCGGAGGATTTAAAAAAAAAAGTGAAAATCACGCAAAAGCGAAAGGCGTGTCGGAGGGCATACTATAGTATGTCGTTTTTCACGATTTCGGAGGATTAAAAAAAAAGGTGAAAATCACGCAAAAGCGAAAGGCTATAGTCAATGGTGTCGGAGGGCATACTATAGGATGTCGTTTTTCACGATTTCGGAGGATTTGAAAAAAAGGTGAAAATCACGCAAAAGCGAAAGGCTATAGTCCATGGTGTCGGAGGGCATACTATAGTATGTCGTTTTTCACGATTTCGGAGGATTTAAAAAAAAAAGGTGAAAATCACGCAAAAGCGAAAGTCTATAGTCCATGGTGTCGGAGGGCATACTATAGTATGTCGTTTTTCACGATTTCGGAGGATTTGAAAAAAAGGTGAAAATCACGCAAAAGCGAAAGGCTATAGTCCATGGTGTCGGAGGGCATACTATAGTATGTCGTTTTTCACGATTTCGGAGGATTTGAAAAAAAGGTGAAAATCACACAAAAGCGAAAGGCTATAGTCCATGGTGTCGGAGGGCATACTATAGTATGTCGTTTTTCACGATTTCGGAGGATTAAAAAAAAAGGTGAAAATCACGCAAAAGGGAAAGGCTATAGTCCATGGTGTCGGAGGGCATACTATAGTATGTCGTTTTTCACGATTTCGGAGGATTTGAAAAAAAGGTGAAAATCACGCAAAAGCGAAAGGCTATAGTCCATGGTGTCGGAGAGCATACTATAGTATGTCGTTTTTAACGATTTCGGAGGATTTAAAAAAAAAGGTGAAAATCACGCAAAAGCAAAAGGCTATAGTCCATGGTGTCAGGGGGCATACTATATAGTATGTCGTTTTTCACGATTTCGGAGGATTAAAAAAAAAGGTGAAAATCACGCAAAAGCGAAAGGCTATAGTCCATGGTGTCGGAGGGCATACTATAGTATGTCGTTTTTCACGATTTCGGAGGATTTGAAAAAAAGGTGAAAATCACGCAAAAGCGAAAGGCTATAGTCCATGGTGTCGGAGAGCATACTATAGTATGTCGTTTTTAACGATTTCGGAGGATTTAAAAAAAAAAGGTGAAAATCACGCGAAAGCAAAAGGCTATAGTCCATGGTGTCGGAGGGCATACTATAGTATGTCATTTTTCACGATTTCGGAGGATTAAAAAAAAAGGTGAAAATCACGCAAAAGCGAAAGGCTATAGTCCATGGTGTCGGAGGGCATACTATAGTATGTCGTTTTTCACGATTTCGGAGGATTTGAAAAAAAGGTGAAAATCACGCAAAAGCGAAAGGCTATAGTCCATGGTGTCGGAGGGCATACTATAGTATGTCGTTTTTCACGATTTCGGAGGATTTAAAAAAAAAAGTGAAAATCACGCAAAAGCGAAAGGCTATAGTCCATGGTGTCGGAGGGCATACTATAGTATGTCGTTTTTCACGATTTCGGAGGATTTGAAAAAAAGGTGAAAATCACGCAAAAGCGAAAGGCTATAGTCCATGGTGTCGGAGGGCATACTATAGTATGTCGTTTTTCACGATTTCGGAGGATTTGAAAAAAAGGTGAAAATCACACAAAAGCGAAAGGCTATAGTCCATGGTGTCGGAGGGCATACTATAGTATGTCGTTTTTCACGATTTCGGAGGATTAAAAAAAAAGGTGAAAATCACGCAAAAGGGAAAGGCTATAGTCCATGGTGTCGGAGGGCATACTATAGTATGTCGTTTTTCACGATTTCGGAGGATTTGAAAAAAAGGTGAAAATCACGCAAAAGCGAAAGGCTATAGTCCATGGTGTCGGAGAGCATACTATAGTATGTCGTTTTTAACGATTTCGGAGGATTTTAAAAAAAAGGTGAAAATCACGCAAAAGCAAAAGGCTATAGTCCATGGTGTCAGGGGGCATACTATATAGTATGTCGTTTTTCACGATTTCGGAGGATTAAAAAAAAAGGTGAAAATCACGCAAAAGCGAAAGGCTATAGTCCATGGTGTCGGAGGGCATACTATAGTATGTCGTTTTTCACGATTTCGGAGGATTTGAAAAAAAGGTGAAAATCACGCAAAAGCGAAAGGCTATAGTCCATGGTGTCGGAGAGCATACTATAGTATGTCGTTTTTAACGATTTCGGAGGATTTAAAAAAAAAGGTGAAAATCACGCGAAAGCAAAAGGCTATAGTCCATGGTGTCGGAGGGCATACTATAGTATGTCATTTTTCACGATTTCGGAGGATTAAAAAAAAAGGTGAAAATCACGCAAAAGCGAAAGGCTATAGTCCATGGTGTCGGAGGGCATACTATAGTATGTCGTTTTTCACGATTTCGGAGGATTTGAAAAAAAGGTGAAAATCACGCAAAAGCGAAAGGCTATAGTCCATGGTGTCGGAGGGCATACTATAGTATGTCGTTTTTCACGATTTCGGAGGATTTAAAAAAAAAGGTGAAAATCACGCAAAAGCGAAAGGCTATAGTCCATGGTGTCGGAGGGCATACTATAGTATGTCGTTTTTCACGATTTCGGAGGATTTGAAAAAAAGGTGAAAATCACGCAAAAGCGAAAGGCTATAGTCCATGGTGTCGGAGGGCATACTATAGTATGTCGTTTTTCACGATTTCAGAGGATTTGAAAAAAAGGTGAAAATCACACAAAAGCGAAAGGTTATAGTCCATGGTGTCAGGGGGCATACTATATAGTATGTCGTTTTTCACGATTTCGGAGGATTAAAAAAAAAGGTGAAAATCACGCAAAAGCGAAAGGCTATAGTCCATGGTGTCGGAGGGCATACTATAGTATGTCGTTTTTCACGATTTCGGAGGATTTGAAAAAAAGGTGAAAATCACGCAAAAGCGAAAGGCTATAGTCCATGGTGTCGGAGAGCATACTATAGTATGTCGTTTTTAACGATTTCGGAGGATTTAAAAAAAAAGGTGAAAATCACGCGAAAGCAAAAGGCTATAGTCCATGGTGTCGGAGGGCATACTATAGTATGTCATTTTTCACGATTTCGGAGGATTAAAAAAAAAGGTGAAAATCACGCAAAAGCGAAAGGCTATAGTCCATGGTGTCGGAGGGCATACTATAGTATGTCGTTTTTCACGATTTCGGAGGATTTGAAAAAAAGGTGAAAATCACGCAAAAGCGAAAGGCTATAGTCCATGGTGTCGGAGGGCATACTATAGTATGTCGTTTTTCACGATTTCGGAGGATTTAAAAAAAAAGGTGAAAATCACGCAAAAGCGAAAGGCTATAGTCCATGGTGTCGGAGGGCATACTATAGTATGTCGTTTTTCACGATTTCGGAGGATTTGAAAAAAAGGTGAAAATCACGCAAAAGCGAAAGGCTATAGTCCATGGTGTCGGAGGGCATACTATAGTATCTCGTTTTTCACGATTTCGGAGGATTTGAAAAAAAGGTGAAAATCACACAAAAGCGAAAGGTTATAGTCCATGGTGTCGGAGGGCATACTATAGTATGTCGTTTTTCACGATTTCGGAGGATTAAAAAAAAAGGTGAAAATCACGCAAAAGGGAAAGGCTATAGTCCATGGTGTCGGAGGGCATACTATAGTATGTCGTTTTTCACGATTTCGGAGGATTTGAAAAAAAGGTGAAAATCACGCAAAAGCGAAAGGCTATAGTCCATGGTGTCGGAGAGCATACTATAGTATGTCGTTTTTAACGATTTCGGAGGATTTAAAAAAAAAGGTGAAAATCACGCAAAAGCAAAAGGCTATAGTCCATGGTGTCAGGGGGCATACTATATAGTATGTCGTTTTTCACGATTTCGGAGGATTAAAAAAAAAGGTGAAAATCACGCAAAAGCGAAAGGCTATAGTCCATGGTGTCGGAGGGCATACTATAGTATGTCGTTTTTCACGATTTCGGAGGATTTGAAAAAAAGGTGAAAATCACGCAAAAGCGAAAGGCTATAGTCCATGGTGTCGGAGGGCATACTATAGTATGTCGTTTTTAACGATTTCGGAGGATTTAAAAAAA
Organism: Electrona antarctica; assembly: GCF_951216825.1. Lineage (NCBI taxonomy): Eukaryota > Metazoa > Chordata > Actinopteri > Myctophiformes > Myctophidae > Electrona > Electrona antarctica. The sequence goes on from NW_027637700.1 coordinate 132,977, forward strand.
AAGGTGAAAATCACGCAAAAGCGAAAGGCTATAGTCCATGGTCTCGGACCGCATACTAGTATGTCGTTTTTCACGATTTCGGAGGATTTTAAAAAAAAAGGTGAAAATCACGCAAAAGCGAAAGGCTATCGTCCATGGTGTCGGAGGGCATACTATTGTATGTCGTTTTTCACGATTTCGGAGGATTTGAAAAAAAGGTGAAAATCACGCAAAAGCGAAAGGCTATAGTCCATGGTGTCGGAGGGCATACTATAGTATGTCGTTTTTCACGATTTCGGAGGATTTAAAAAAAAAGGTGAAAATCACGCAAAAGCGAAAGGCTATAGTCCATGGTCTCGGACCGCATACTAGTATGTCGTTTTTCACGATTTTGGAGGATTTAAAAAAAAAAAGGTGAAAATCACGCAAAAGCGAAAGGCTATAGTCCATGGTGTCGGAGGGCATACTATAGTATGTCGTTTTTCACGATTTCGGAGGATTAAAAAAAAAGGTGAAAATCACGCAAAAGCGAAAGGCTATAGTCCATGGTGTCGGAGGGCATACTATAGTATGTCGTTTTTCACGATTTCGGAGGATTTGAAAAAAAGGTGAAAATCACGCAAAAGCGAAAGGCTATAGTCCATGGTGTCGGAGGGCATACTATAGTATGTCGTTTTTCACGATTTCGGAGGATTTAAAAAAAAAGGTGAAAATCACGCAAAAGCGAAAGGCTATAGTCCATGGTGTCGGAGGGCATACTATAGTATGTCGTTTTTCACGATTTCGGAGGATTTAAAAAAAAAGGTGAAAATCACGCAAAAGCGAAAGGCTATAGTCCATGGTCTCGGACCGCATACTAGTATGTCGTTTTTCACGATTTTGGAGGATTTAAAAAAAAAAAGGTGAAAATCACGCAAAAGCGAAAGGCTATAGTCCATGGTGTCGGAGGGCATACTATAGTATGTCGTTTTTCACGATTTCGGAGGATTTGAAAAAAATGTGAAAATCACGCAAAAGCGAAAGGCTATAGTCCATGGTGTCGGAGAGCATACTATAGTATGTCGTTTTTAACGATTTCGGAGGATTAAAAAAAAAGGTGAAAATCACGCAAAAGCGAAAGGCTATAGTCCATGGTGTCGGAGGGCATACTATAGTATGTCGTTTTTCACGATTTCGGAGGATTTGAAAAAAATGTGAAAATCACAGAAAAGCGAAAGGCTATAGTCCATGGTGTCGGAGAGCATACTATAGTATGTCGTTTTTAACGATTTCGGAGGATTAAAAAAAAAGGTGAAAATCACGCAAAAGCGAAAGGCTATAGTCCATGGTGTCGGAGGGCATACTATAGTATGTCGTTTTTCACGATTTCGGAGGATTTGAAAAAAAGGTGAAAATCACGCAAAAGCGAAAGGCTATAGTCCATGGTGTCGGAGGGCATACTATAGTATGTCGTTTTTCACGATTTCGGAGGATTTAAAAAAAAAGGTGAAAATCACGCAAAAGCGAAAGGCTATAGTCCATGGTCTCGGACCGCATACTAGTATGTCGTTTTTCACGATTTTGGAGGATTTAAAAAAAAAAGGTGAAAATCACGCAAAAGCGGAAGGCTATAGTCCATGGTGTCGGAGGGCATACTATAGTATGTCGTTTTTCACGATTTCGGAGGATTTGAAAAAAATGTGAAAATCACGCAAAAGCGAAAGGCTATAGTCCATGGTGTCGGAGAGCATACTATAGTATGTCGTTTTTAACGATTTCGGAGGATTAAAAAAAAAGGTGAAAATCACGCAAAAGCGAAAGGCTATAGTCCATGGTGTCGGAGGGCATACTATAGTATGTCGTTTTTCACGATTTCGGAGGATTTGAAAAAAATGTGAAAATCACGGAAAAGCGAAAGGCTATAGTCCATGGTGTCGGAGAGCATACTATAGTATGTCGTTTTTAACGATTTCGGAGGATTAAAAAAAAAGGTGAAAATCACGCAAAAGCGAAAGGCTATAGTCCATGGTGTCGGAGGGCATACTATAGTATGTCGTTTTTCACGATTTCGGAGGATTTGAAAAAAAGGTGAAAATCACGCAAAAGCGAAAGGCTATAGTCCATGGTGTCGGAGGGCATACTATAGTATGTCGTTTTTCACGATTTCGGAGGATTTAAAAAAAAAGGTGAAAATCACGCAAAAGCGAAAGGCTATAGTCCATGGTCTCGGACCGCATACTAGTATGTCGTTTTTCACGATTTTGGAGGATTTAAAAAAAAAAGGTGAAAATCACGCAAAAGCGAAAGGCTATAGTCCATGGTGTCGGAGGGCATACTATAGTATGTCGTTTTTCACGATTTCGGAGGATTTGAAAAAAATGTGAAAATCACGCAAAAGCGAAAGGCTATAGTCCATGGTGTCGGAGAGCATACTATAGTATGTCGTTTTTAACGATTTCGGAGGATTAAAAAAAAAGGTGAAAATCACGCAAAAGCGAAAGGCTATAGTCCATGGTGTCGGAGGGCATACTATAGTATGTCGTTTTTCACGATTTCGGAGGATTTGAAAAAAAGGTGAAAATCACGCAAAAGCGAAAGGCTATAGTCCATGGTGTCGGAGGGCATACTATAGTATGTCGTTTTTCACGATTTCGGAGGATTTGAAAAAAAGGTGAAAATCACGCAAAAGCGAAAGGCTATAGTCCATGGTGTCGGAGGGCATACTATAGTATGTCGTTTTTAACGATTTCGGAGGATTTAAAAAAAAAGGTGAAAATCACGCAAAAGCAAAAGGCTATAGTCCATGGTGTCGGAGGGCATACTATAGTATGTCGTTTTTCACGATTTCGGAGGATTAAAAAAAAAGGTGAAAATCACGCAAAAGCGAAAGGCTATAGTCCATGGTGTCGGAGGGCATACTATAGTATGTCGTTTTTCACGATTTCGGAGGATTTGAAAAAAAGGTGAAAATCACGCAAAAGCGAAAGGCTATAGTCCATGGTGTGGGAGGGCATACTATAGTATGTCGTTTTTCACGATTTCGGAGGATTTAAAAAAAAAGGTGAAAATCACGCAAAAGCGAAAGGCTATAGTCCATGTTGTCGGAGGGCATACTATAGTATGTCGTTTTTCACGATTTCGGAGGATTTGAAAAAAAGGTGAAAATCACGCAAAAGCGAAAGGCTATAGTCCATGGTGTCGGAGGGCATACTATAGTATGTCGTTTTTCACGATTTCGGAGGATTTGAAAAAAAGGTGAAAATCACGCAAAAGCGAAAGGCTATAGTCCATGGTGTCGGAGGGCATACTATAGTATGTCGTTTTTCACGATTTCGGAGGATTTGAAAAAAAGGTGAAAATCACACAAAAGCGAAAGGCTATAGTCCATGGTGTCGGAGGGCATACTATAGTATGTCGTTTTTCACGATTTCGGAGGATTAAAAAAAAAGGTGAAAATCACGCAAAAGGGAAAGGCTATAGTCCATGGTGTCGGAGGGCATACTATAGTATGTCGTTTTTCACGATTTCGGAGGATTTGAAAAAAAGGTGAAAATCACGCAAAAGCGAAAGGCTATAGTCCATGGTGTCGGAGAGCATACTATAGTATGTCGTTTTTAACGATTTCGGAGGATTTTAAAAAAAAAGGTGAAAATCACGCAAAAGCAAAAGGCTATAGTCCATGGTGTCAGGGGGCATACTATATAGTATGTCGTTTTTCACGATTTCGGAGGATTAAAAAAAAAGGTGAAAATCACGCAAAAGCGAAAGGCTATAGTCCATGGTGTCGGAGGGCATACTATAGTATGTCGTTTTTCACGATTTCGGAGGATTTGAAAAAAAGGTGAAAATCACGCAAAAGCGAAAGGCTATAGTCCATGGTGTCGGAGGGCATACTATAGTATGTCGTTTTTAACGATTTCGGAGGATTTAAAAAAAAAGGTGAAAATCACGCAAAAGCGAAAGGCTATAGTCCATGGTCTCGGACCGCATACTAGTATGTCGTTTTTCACGATTTCGGAGGATTTAAAAAAAAAAGGTGAAAATCACGCAAAAGCGAAAGGCTATAGTCCATGGTGTCGGAGGGCATACTATAGTATGTCGTTTTTCACGATTTCGGAGGATTAAAAAAAAGGTGAAAATCACGCAAAAGCGAAAGGCTATAGTCCATGGTGTCGGAGGGCATACTATAGTATGTCGTTTTTCACGATTTCGGAGGATTTGAAAAAAAGGTGAAAATCACGCAAAAGCGAAAGGCTATAGTCCATGGTGTCGGAGGGCATACTATAGTATGTCGTTTTTCACGATTTCGGAGGATTTAAAAAAAAAGGTGAAAATCACGCAAAAGCGAAAGGCTATAGTCCATGGTGTCGGAGGGCATACTATAGTATGTCGTTTTTCACGATTTCGGAGGATTTTTAAAAAAAAGGTGAAAATCACGCAAAAGCGAAAGGCTATAGTCCATGGTGTCGGAGGGCATACTATAGTATGTGGTTTTTCACGATTTCGGAGGATTTAAAAAAAAAGGTGAAAATCACGCAAAAGCGAAAGGCTATCGTCCATGGTGTCGGAGGGCATACTATTGTATCTCGTTTTTCACGATTTCGGAGGATTTGAAAAAAAGGTGAAAATCACGCAAAAGCGAAAGGCTATAGTCCATGGTGTCGGAGAGCATACTATAGTATGTCGTTTTTAACGATTTCGGAGGATTTAAAAAAAAAGGTGAAAATCACGCAAAAGCAAAAGGCTATAGTCCATGGTGTCGGAGGGCATACTATAGTATGTCGTTTTTCACGATTTCGGAGGATTAAAAAAAAAGGTGAAAATCACGCAAAAGCGAAAGGCTATAGTCCATGGTGTCGGAGGGCATACTATAGTATGTCGTTTTTCACGATTTCGGAGGATTTGAAAAAAAGGTGAAAATCACGCAAAAGCGAAAGGCTATAGTCCATGGTGTGGGAGGGCATACTATAGTATGTCGTTTTTCACGATTTCGGAGGATTTAAAAAAAAAGGTGAAAATCACGCAAAAGCGAAAGGCTATAGTCCATGTTGTCGGAGGGCATACTATAGTATGTCGTTTTTCACGATTTCGGAGGATTTGAAAAAAAGGTGAAAATCACGCAAAAGCGAAAGGCTATAGTCCATGGTGTCGGAGGGCATACTATAGTATGTCGTTTTTCACGATTTCGGAGGATTAAAAAAAAAGGTGAAAATCACGCAAAAGCGAAAGGCTATAGTCCATGGTGTCGGAGGGCATACTATAGTATGTCGTTTTTCACGATTTCGGAGGATTTGAAAAAAAGGTGAAAATCACGCAAAAGCGAAAGGCTATAGTCCATGGTGTCGGAGGGCATACTATAGTATGTCGTTTTTCACGATTTCGGAGGATTTGAAAAAAAGGTGAAAATCACGCAAAAGCGAAAGGCTATAGTCCATGGTGTCGGAGGGCATACTATAGTATGTCGTTTTTCACGATTTCGGAGGATTTGAAAAAAAGGTGAAAATCACGCAAAAGCGAAAGGCTATAGTCCATGGTGTCGGAGGGCATACTATAGTATGTCGTTTTTCACGATTTCGGAGGATTTAAAAAAAAAGGTGAAAATCACGCAAAAGCGAAAGGCTATAGTCCATGGTGTCGGAGGGCATACTATAGTATGTGGTTTTTCACGATTTCGGAGGATTTAAAAAAAAAGGTGAAAATCACGCAAAAGCGAAAGGCTATCGTCCATGGTGTCGGAGGGCATACTATTGTATCTCGTTTTTCACGATTTCGGAGGATTTGAAAAAAAGGTGAAAATCACGCAAAAGCGAAAGGCTATAGTCCATGGTGTCGGAGAGCATACTATAGTATGTCGTTTTTAACGATTTCGGAGGATTTAAAAAAAAAGGTGAAAATCACGCAAAAGCAAAAGGCTATAGTCCATGGTGTCGGAGGGCATACTATAGTATGTCGTTTTTCACGATTTCGGAGGATTAAAAAAAAAGGTGAAAATCACGCAAAAGCGAAAGGCTATAGTCCATGGTGTCGGAGGGCATACTATAGTATGTCGTTTTTCACGATTTCGGAGGATTTGAAAAAAAGGTGAAAATCACGCAAAAGCGAAAGGCTATAGTCCATGGTGTGGGAGGGCATACTATAGTATGTCGTTTTTCACGATTTCGGAGGATTTAAAAAAAAAGGTGAAAATCACGCAAAAGCGAAAGGCTATAGTCCATGTTGTCGGAGGGCATACTATAGTATGTCGTTTTTCACGATTTCGGAGGATTTGAAAAAAAGGTGAAAATCACGCAAAAGCGAAAGGCTATAGTCCATGGTGTCGGAGGGCATACTATAGTATGTCGTTTTTCACGATTTCGGAGGATTAAAAAAAAAGGTGAAAATCACGCAAAAGCGAAAGGCTATAGTCCATGGTGTCGGAGGGCATACTATAGTATGTCGTTTTTCACGATTTCGGAGGATTAAAAAAAAAGGTGAAAATCACGCAAAAGCGAAAGGCTATAGTCCATGGTGTCGGAGGGCATACTATAGTATGTCGTTTTTCACGATTTCGGAGGATTTGAAAAAAAGGTGAAAATCACGCAAAAGCGAAAGGCTATAGTCCATGGTGTCGGAGGGCATACTATAGTATGTCGTTTTTCACGATTTCGGAGGATTTGAAAAAAAGGTGAAAATCACGCAAAAGCGAAAGGCTATAGTCCATGGTGTCGGAGGGCATACTATAGTATGTCGTTTTTCACGATTTCGGAGGATTTGAAAAAAAGGTGAAAATCACGCAAAAGCGAAAGGCTATAGTCCATGGTGTCGGAGGGCATACTATAGTATGTCGTTTTTCACGATTTCGGAGGATTTAAAAAAAAAAGGTGAAAATCACGCAAAAGCGAAAGGCTATAGTCCATGGTGTCGGAGGGCATACTATAGTATGTCGTTTTTCACGATTTCGGAGGATTTGAAAAAAAGGTGAAAATCACACAAAAGCGAAAGGCTATAGTCCATGGTGTCGGAGGGCATACTATAGTATGTCGTTTTTCACGATTTCGGAGGATTTGAAAAAAAGGTGAAAATCACGCAAAAGCGAAAGGCTATAGTCCATGGTGTCGGAGAGCATACTATAGTATGTCGTTTTTAACGATTTCGGAGGATTTAAAAAAAAAGGTGAAAATCACGCGAAAGCAAAAGGCTATAGTCCATGGTGTCGGAGGGCATACTATAGTATGTCGTTTTTCACGATTTCGGAGGATTAAAAAAAAAGGTGAAAATCACGCAAAAGCGAAAGGCTATAGTCCATGGTGTCGGAGGGCATACTATAGTATGTCGTTTTTCACGATTTCGGAGGATTTGAAAAAAAGGTGAAAATCACGCAAAAGCGAAAGGCTATAGTCCATGGTGTCGGAGGGCATACTATAGTATGTCGTTTTTCACGATTTCGGAGGATTTAAAAAAAAAGGTGAAAATCACGCAAAAGCGAAAGGCTATAGTCCATGGTCTCGGACCGCATACTAGTATGTCGTTTTTCACGATTTCGGAGGATTTAAAAAAAAAAGTGAAAATCACGCAAAAGCGAAAGGCGTGTCTGAGGGCATACTATAGTATGTCGTTTTTCACGATTTCGGAGGATTAAAAAAAAAGGTGAAAATCACGCAAAAGCGAAAGGCTATAGTCCATGGTGTCGGAGGGCATACTATAGGATGTCGTTTTTCACGATTTCGGAGGATTTGAAAAAAAGGTTAAAATCACGCAAAAGCGAAAGGCTATAGTCCATGGTGTCGGAGGGCATACTATAGTATGTCGTTTTTCACGATTTCGGAGGATTTGAAAAAAAGGTGAAAATCACGCAAAAGCGAAAGGCTATAGTCCATGGTGTCGGAGGGCATACTATAGTATGTCGTTTTTCACGATTTCGGAGGATTTGAAAAAAAGGTGAAAATCACACAAAAGCGAAAGGCTATAGTCCATGGTGTCGGAGGGCATACTATAGTATGTCGTTTTTCACGATTTCGGAGGATTAAAAAAAAAGGTGAAAATCACGCAAAAGGGAAAGGCTATAGTCCATGGTGTCGGAGGGCATACTATAGTATGTCGTTTTTCACGATTTCGGAGGATTTGAAAAAAAGGTGAAAATCACGCAAAAGCGAAAGGCTATAGTCCATGGTGTCGGAGAGCATACTATAGTATGTCGTTTTTAACGATTTCGGAGGATTAAAAAAAAAAGGTGAAAATCACGCAAAAGCAAAAGGCTATAGTCCATGGTGTCAGGGGGCATACTATATAGTATGTCGTTTTTCACGATTTCGGAGGATTAAAAAAAAAGGTGAAAATCACGCAAAAGCGAAAGGCTATAGTCCATGGTGTCGGAGGGCATACTATAGTATGTCGTTTTTCACGATTTCGGAGGATTTGAAAAAAAGGTGAAAATCACGCAAAAGCGAAAGGCTATAGTCCATGGTGTCGGAGAGCATACTATAGTATGTAGTTTTTAACGATTTCGGAGGATTTAAAAAAAAAGGTGAAAATCACGCGAAAGCAAAAGGCTATAGTCCATGGTGTCGGAGGGCATACTATAGTATGTCGTTTTTCACGATTTCGGAGGATTAAAAAAAAAGGTGAAAATCACGCAAAAGCGAAAGGCTATAGTCCATGGTGTCGGAGGGCATACTATAGTATGTCGTTTTTCACGATTTCGGAGGATTTGAAAAAAAGGTGAAAATCACGCAAAAGCGAAAGGCTATAGTCCATGGTGTCGGAGGGCATACTATAGTATGTCGTTTTTCACGATTTCCGGAGGATTTGAAAAAAAGGTGAAAATCACGCAAAAGCGAAAGGCTATAGTCCATGGTGTCGGAGGGCATACTATAGTATGTCGTTTTTCACGATTTCGGAGGATTTGAAAAAAAGGTGAAAATCACACAAAAGCGAAAGGCTATAGTCCATGGTGTCGGAGGGCATACTATAGTATGTCGTTTTTCACGATTTCGGAGGATTAAAAAAAAAGGTGAAAATCACGCAAAAGGGAAAGGCTATAGTCCATGGTGTCGGAGGGCATACTATAGTATGTCGTTTTTCACGATTTCGGAGGATTTGAAAAAAAGGTGAAAATCACGCAAAAGCGAAAGGCTATAGTCCATGGTGTCGGAGAGCATACTATAGTATGTCGTTTTTAACGATTTCGGAGGATTTAAAAAAAAAGGTGAAAATCACGCAAAAGCAAAAGGCTATAGTCCATGGTGTCAGGGGGCATACTATATAGTATGTCGTTTTTCACGATTTCGGAGGATTAAAAAAAAAGGTGAAAATCACGCAAAAGCGAAAGGCTATAGTCCATGGTGTCGGAGGGCATACTATAGTATGTCGTTTTTCACGATTTCGGAGGATTTGAAAAAAAGGTGAAAATCACGCAAAAGCGAAAGGCTATAGTCCATGGTGTCGGAGGGCATACTATAGTATGTCGTTTTTAACGATTTCGGAGGATTTAAAAAAAAAGGTGAAAATCACGCAAAAGCGAAAGGCTATAGTCCATGGTCTCGGACCGCATACTAGTATGTCGTTTTTCACGATTTCGGAGGATTTTTAAAAAAAAAGGTGAAAATCACGCAAAAGCGAAAGGCTATCGTCCATGGTGTCGGAGGGCATACTATTGTATGTCGTTTTTCACGATTTCGGAGGATTTGAAAAAAAGGTGAAAATCACGCAAAAGCGAAAGGCTATAGTCCATGGTGTCGGAGGGCATACTATAGTATGTAGTTTTTCACGATTTCGGAGGATTTGAAAAAAAGGTGAAAATCACACAAAAGCGAAAGGCTATAGTCCATGGTGTCGGAGGGCATACTATAGTATGTCGTTTTTCACGATTTCGGAGGATTAAAAAAAAAGGTGAAAATCACGCAAAAGGGAAAGGCTATAGTCCATGGTGTCGGAGGGCATACTATAGTATGTCGTTTTTCACGATTTCGGAGGATTTGAAAAAAAGGTGAAAATCACGCAAAAGCGAAAGGCTATAGTCCATGGTGTCGGAGAGCATACTATAGTATGTCGTTTTTAACGATTTCGGAGGATTTAAAAAAAAAGGTGAAAATCACGCAAAAGCAAAAGGCTATAGTCCATGGTGTCAGGGGGCATACTATATAGTATGTCGTTTTTCACGATTTCGGAGGATTAAAAAAAAAGGTGAAAATCACGCAAAAGCGAAAGGCTATAGTCCATGGTGTCGGAGGGCATACTATAGTATGTCGTTTTTCACGATTTCGGAGGATTAAAAAAAAAGGTGAAAATCACGCAAAAGCGAAAGGCTATAGTCCATGGTGTCGGAGGGCATACTATAGTATGTCGTTTTTCACGATTTCGGAGGATTTGAAAAAAAGGTGAAAATCACGCAAAAGCGAAAGGCTATAGTCCATGGTGTCGGAGGGCATACTATAGTATGTCGTTTTTCACGATTTCGGAGGATTTAAAAAAAAAGGTGAAAATCACGCAAAAGCGAAAGGCTATAGTCCATGGTGTCGGAGGGCATACTATAGTATGTCGTTTTTCACGATTTCGGAGGATTTTAAAAAAAAAGGTGAAAATCACGCAAAAGCGAAAGGCTATAGTCCATGGTGTCGGAGGGCATACTATAGTATGTGGTTTTTCACGATTTCGGAGGATTTAAAAAAAAAGGTGAAAATCACGCAAAAGCGAAAGGCTATCGTCCATGGTGTCGGAGGGCATACTATTGTATGTCGTTTTTCACGATTTCGGAGGATTTGAAAAAAAGGTGAAAATCACGCAAAAGCGAAAGGCTATAGTCCATGGTGTCGGAGAGCATACTATAGTATGTCGTTTTTAACGATTTCGGAGGATTTAAAAAAAAAGGTGAAAATCACGCAAAAGCAAAAGGCTATAGTCCATGGTGTCGGAGGGCATACTATAGTATGTCGTTTTTCACGATTTCGGAGGATTAAAAAAAAAGGTGAAAATCACGCAAAAGCGAAAGGCTATAGTCCATGGTGTCGGAGGGCATACTATAGTATGTCGTTTTTCACGATTTCGGAGGATTTGAAAAAAAGGTGAAAATCACGCAAAAGCGAAAGGCTATAGTCCATGGTGTGGGAGGGCATACTATAGTATGTCGTTTTTCACGATTTCGGAGGATTTAAAAAAAAAGGTGAAAATCACGCAAAAGCGAAAGGCTATAGTCCATGTTGTCGGAGGGCATACTATAGTATGTCGTTTTTCACGATTTCGGAGGATTTGAAAAAAAGGTGGAAATCACGCAAAAGCGAAAGGCTATAGTCCATGGTGTCGGAGGGCATACTATAGTATGTCGTTTTTCACGATTTCGGAGGATTAAAAAAAAAGGTGAAAATCACGCAAAAGCGAAAGGCTATAGTCCATGGTGTCGGAGGGCATACTATAGTATGTCGTTTTTCACGATTTCGGAGGATTAAAAAAAAAGGTGAAAATCACGCAAAAGCGAAAGGCTATAGTCCATGGTGTCGGAGGGCATACTATAGTATGTCGTTTTTCACGATTTCGGAGGATTTGAAAAAAAGGTGAAAATCACGCAAAAGCGAAAGGCTATAGTCCATGGTGTCGGAGGGCATACTATAGTATGTCGTTTTTCACGATTTCGGAGGATTTGAAAAAAAGGTGAAAATCACGCAAAAGCGAAAGGCTATAGTCCATGGTGTCGGAGGGCATACTATAGTATGTCGTTTTTCACGATTTCGGAGGATTTGAAAAAAAGGTGAAAATCACGCAAAAGCGAAAGGCTATAGTCCATGGTGTCGGAGGGCATACTATAGTATGTCGTTTTTCACGATTTCGGAGGATTTAAAAAAAAAGGTGAAAATCACGCAAAAGCGAAAGGCTATAGTCCATGGTGTCGGAGGGCATACTATAGTATGTCGTTTTTCACGATTTCGGAGGATTTGAAAAAAAGGTGAAAATCACGCAAAAGCGAAAGGCTATAGTCCATGGTGTCGGAGGGCATACTATAGTATGTCGTTTTTCACGATTTCGGAGGATTTGAAAAAAAGGTGAAAATCACGCAAAAGCGAAAGGCTATAGTCCATGGTGTCGGAGAGCATACTATAGTATGTCGTTTTTAACGATTTCGGAGGATTTAAAAAAAAAGGTGAAAATCACGCGAAAGCAAAAGGCTATAGTCCATGGTGTCGGAGGGCATACTATAGTATGTCGTTTTTCACGATTTCGGAGGATTAAAAAAAAAGGTGAAAATCACGCAAAAGCGAAAGGCTATAGTCCATGGTCTCGGACCGCATACTAGTATGTCGTTTTTCACGATTTCGGAGGATTTAAAAAAAAAAGTGAAAATCACGCAAAAGCGAAAGGCGTGTCGGAGGGCATACTATAGTATGTCGTTTTTCACGATTTCGGAGGATTAAAAAAAAAGGTGAAAATCACGCAAAAGCGAAAGGCTATAGTCCATGGTGTCGGAGGGCATACTATAGGATGTCGTTTTTCACGATTTCGGAGGATTTGAAAAAAAGGTGAAAATCACGCAAAAGCGAAAGGCTATAGTCCATGGTGTCGGAGGGCATACTATAGTATGTCGTTTTTCACGATTTCGGAGGATTTAAAAAAAAAAGGTGAAAATCACGCAAAAGCGAAAGGCTATAGTCCATGGTGTCGGAGGGCATACTATAATATGTCGTTTTTCACGATTTCGGAGGATTTGAAAAAAAGGTGAAAATCACGCAAAAGCGAAAGGCTATAGTCCATGGTGTCGGAGGGCATACTATAGTATGTCGTTTTTCACGATTTCGGAGGATTTGAAAAAAAGGTGAAAATCACACAAAAGCGAAAGGCTATAGTCCATGGTGTCGGAGGGCATACTATAGTATGTCGTTTTTCACGATTTCGGAGGATTAAAAAAAAAGGTGAAAATCACGCAAAAGGGAAAGGCTATAGTCCATGGTGTCGGAGGGCATACTATAGTATGTCGTTTTTCACGATTTCGGAGGATTTGAAAAAAAGGTGAAAATCACGCAAAAGCGAAAGGCTATAGTCCATGGTGTCGGAGAGCATACTATAGTATGTCGTTTTTAACGATTTCGGAGGATTTAAAAAAAAAGGTGAAAATCACGCAAAAGCAAAAGGCTATAGTCCATGGTGTCAGGGGGCATACTATATAGTATGTCGTTTTTCACGATTTCGGAGGATTAAAAAAAAAGGTGAAAATCACGCAAAAGCGAAAGGCTATAGTCCATGGTGTCGGAGGGCATACTATAGTATGTCGTTTTTCACGATTTCGGAGGATTTGAAAAAAAGGTGAAAATCACGCAAAAGCGAAAGGCTATAGTCCATGGTGTCGGAGGGCATACTATAGTATGTCGTTTTTCACGATTTCGGAGGATTTAAAAAAAAAGGTGAAAATCACGCAAAAGCGAAAGGCTATAGTCCATGGTGTCGGAGGGCATACTATAGTATGTCGTTTTTCACGATTTCGGAGGATTTGAAAAAAAGGTGAAAATCACGCAAAAGCGAAAGGCTATAGTCCATGGTGTCGGAGGGCATACTATAGTATGTCGTTTTTCACGATTTCGGAGGATTTGAAAAAAAGGTGAAAATCACACAAAAGCGAAAGGCTATAGTCCATGGTGTCGGAGGGCATACTATAGTATGTCGTTTTTCACGATTTCGGAGGATTAAAAAAAAAGGTGAAAATCACGCAAAAGGGAAAGGCTATAGTCCATGGTGTCGGAGGGCATACTATAGTATGTCGTTTTTCACGATTTCGGAGGATTTGAAAAAAAGGTGAAAATCACGCAAAAGCGAAAGGCTATAGTCCATGGTGTCGGAGAGCATACTATAGTATGTCGTTTTTAACGATTTCGGAGGATTTAAAAAAAAAGGTGAAAATCACGCAAAAGCAAAAGGCTATAGTCCATGGTGTCAGGGGGCATACTATATAGTATGTCGTTTTTCACGATTTCGGAGGATTAAAAAAAAAGGTGAAAATCACGCAAAAGCGAAAGGCTATAGTCCATGGTGTCGGAGGGCATACTATAGTATGTCGTTTTTCACGATTTCGGAGGATTTGAAAAAAAGGTGAAAATCACGCAAAAGCGAAAGGCTATAGTCCATGGTGTCGGAGGGCATACTATAGTATGTCGTTTTTAACGATTTCGGAGGATTTAAAAAAAAAGGTGAAAATCACGCAAAAGCGAAAGGCTATAGTCCATGGTCTCGGACCGCATACTAGTATGTCGTTTTTCACGATTTCGGAGGATTTTTTAAAAAAAAGGTGAAAATCACGCAAAAGCGAAAGGCTATCGTCCATGGTGTCGGAGGGCATACTATTGTATGTCGTTTTTCACGATTTCGGAGGATTTGAAAAAAAGGTGAAAATCACGCAAAAGCGAAAGGCTATAGTCCATGGTGTCGGAGGGCATACTATAGTATGTCGTTTTTCACGATTTCGGAGGATTTGAAAAAAAGGTGAAAATCACACAAAAGCGAAAGGCTATAGTCCATGGTGTCGGAGGGCATACTATAGTATGTCGTTTTTCACGATTTCGGAGGATTAAAAAAAAAGGTGAAAATCACGCAAAAGGGAAAGGCTATAGTCCATGGTGTCGGAGGGCATACTATAGTATGTCGTTTTTCACGATTTCGGAGGATTTGAAAAAAAGGTGAAAATCACGCAAAAGCGAAAGGCTATAGTCCATGGTGTCGGAGAGCATACTATAGTATGTCGTTTTTAACGATTTCGGAGGATTTAAAAAAAAAGGTGAAAATCACGCAAAAGCAAAAGGCTATAGTCCATGGTGTCAGGGGGCATACTATATAGTATGTCGTTTTTCACGATTTCGGAGGATTAAAAAAAAAGGTGAAAATCACGCAAAAGCGAAAGGCTATAGTCCATGGTGTCGGAGGGCATACTATAGTATGTCGTTTTTCACGATTTCGGAGGATTTGAAAAAAAGGTGAAAATCACGCAAAAGCGAAAGGCTATAGTCCATGGTGTCGGAGGGCATACTATAGTATGTCGTTTTTAACGATTTCGGAGGATTTAAAAAAAAAGGTGAAAATCACGCAAAAGCGAAAGGCTATAGTCCATGGTCTCGGACCGCATACTAGTATGTCGTTTTTCACGATTTCGGAGGATTTTTAAAAAAAAAGGTGAAAATCACGCAAAAGCGAAAGGCTATCGTCCATGGTGTCGGAGGGCATACTATTGTATGTCGTTTTTCACGATTTCGGAGGATTTGAAAAAAAGGTGAAAATCACGCAAAAGCGAAAGGCTATAGTCCATGGTGTCGGAGGGCATACTATAGTATGTCGTTTTTCACGATTTCGGAGGATTTGAAAAAAAGGTGAAAATCACGCAAAAGCGAAAGGCTATAGTCCATGGTGTCGGAGGGCATACTATAGTATGTCGTTTTTAACGATTTCGGAGGATTTAAAAAAAAAGGTGAAAATCACGCGAAAGCAAAAGGCTATAGTCCATGGTGTCGGAGGGCATACTATAGTATGTCGTTTTTCACGATTTCGGAGGATTAAAAAAAAAGGTGAAAATCACGCAAAAGCGAAAGGCTATAGTCCATGGTGTCGGAGGGCATACTATAGTATGTCGTTTTTCACGATTTCGGAGGATTTGAAAAAAAGGTGAAAATCACGCAAAAGCGAAAGGCTATAGTCCATGGTGTCGGAGGGCATACTATAGTATGTCGTTTTTCACGATTTCGGAGGATTTAAAAAAAAAAGGTGAAAATCACGCAAAAGCGAAAGGCTATAGTCCATGGTGTCGGAGGGCATACTATAGTATGTCGTTTTTCACGATTTCGGAGGATTTGAAAAAAAGGTGAAAATCACGCAAAAGCGAAAGGCTATAGTCCATGGTGTCGGAGGGCATACTATAGTATGTCGTTTTTCACGATTTCGGAGGATTTGAAAAAAAGGTGAAAATCACACAAAAGCGAAAGGCTATAGTCCATGGTGTCGGAGGGCATACTATAGTATGTCGTTTTTCACGATTTCGGAGGATTTGAAAAAAAGGTGAAAATCACGCAAAAGCGAAAGGCTATAGTCCATGGTGTCGGAGAGCATACTATAGTATGTCGTTTTTAACGATTTCGGAGGATTTAAAAAAAAAGGTGAAAATCACGCAAAAGCAAAAGGCTATAGTCCATGGTGTCAGGGGGCATACTATATAGTATGTCGTTTTTCACGATTTCGGAGGATTAAAAAAAAAGGTGAAAATCACGCAAAAGCGAAAGGCTATAGTCCATGGTGTCGGAGGGCATACTATAGTATGTCGTTTTTCACGATTTCGGAGGATTTGAAAAAAAGGTGAAAATCACGCAAAAGCGAAAGGCTATAGTCCATGGTGTCGGAGGGCATACTATAGTATGTCGTTTTTCACGATTTCGGAGGATTTAAAAAAAAAGGTGAAAATCACGCAAAAGCGAAAGGCTATAGTCCATGGTGTCGGAGGGCATACTATAGTATGTCGTTTTTCACGATTTCGGAGGATTTGAAAAAAAGGTGAAAATCACGCAAAAGCGAAAGGCTATAGTCCATGGTGTCGGAGGGCATACTATAGTATGTCGTTTTTCACGATTTCGGAGGATTTGAAAAAAAGGTGAAAATCACACAAAAGCGAAAGGCTATAGTCCATGGTGTCGGAGGGCATACTATAGTATGTCGTTTTTCACGATTTCGGAGGATTAAAAAAAAAGGTGAAAATCACGCAAAAGGGAAAGGCTATAGTCCATGGTGTCGGAGGGCATACTATAGTATGTCGTTTTTCACGATTTCGGAGGATTTGAAAAAAAGGTGAAAATCACGCAAAAGCGAAAGGCTATAGTCCATGGTGTCGGAGAGCATACTATAGTATGTCGTTTTTAACGATTTCGGAGGATTTAAAAAAAAAGGTGAAAATCACGCAAAAGCAAAAGGCTATAGTCCATGGTGTCAGGGGGCATACTATATAGTATGTCGTTTTTCACGATTTCGGAGGATTAAAAAAAAAGGTGAAAATCACGCAAAAGCGAAAGGCTATAGTCCATGGTGTCGGAGGGCATACTATAGTATGTCGTTTTTCACGATTTCGGAGGATTTGAAAAAAAGGTGAAAATCACACAAAAGCGAAAGGCTATAGTCCATGGTGTCGGAGGGCATACTATAGTATGTCGTTTTTCACGATTTCGGAGGATTAAAAAAAAAGGTGAAAATCACGCAAAAGGGAAAGGCTATAGTCCATGGTGTCGGAGGGCATACTATAGTATGTCGTTTTTCACGATTTCGGAGGATTTGAAAAAAAGGTGAAAATCACGCAAAAGCGAAAGGCTATAGTCCATGGTGTCGGAGAGCATACTATAGTATGTCGTTTTTAACGATTTCGGAGGATTTAAAAAAAAAGGTGAAAATCACGCAAAAGCAAAAGGCTATAGTCCATGGTGTCAGGGGGCATACTATATAGTATGTCGTTTTTCACGATTTCGGAGGATTTAAAAAAAAGGTGAAAATCACGCAAAAGCGAAAGGCTATAGTCCATGGTGTCGGAGGGCATACTATAGTATGTCGTTTTTAACGATTTCGGAGGATTTAAAAAAAAAGGTGAAAATCACGCAAAAGCGAAAGGCTATAGTCCATGGTCTCGGACCGCATACTAGTATGTCGTTTTTCACGATTTCGGAGGATTTTTTAAAAAAAAGGTGAAAATCACGCAAAAGCGAAAGGCTATCGTCCATGGTGTCGGAGGGCATACTATTGTATGTCGTTTTTCACGATTTCGGAGGATTTGAAAAAAAGGTGAAAATCACGCAAAAGCGAAAGGCTATAGTCCATGGTGTCGGAGGGCATACTATAGTATGTCGTTTTTCACGATTTCGGAGGATTTAAAAAAAAAGGTGAAAATCACGCAAAAGCGAAAGGCTATAGTCCATGGTCTCGGACCGCATACTAGTATGTCGTTTTTCACGATTTTGGAGGATTTAAAAAAAAAAGGTGAAAATCACGCAAAAGCGAAAGGCTATAGTCCATGGTGTCGGAGGGCATACTATAGTATGTCGTTTTTAACGATTTCGGAGGATTTAAAAAAAAAGGTGAAAATCACGCAAAAGCAAAAGGCTATAGTCCATGGTGTCGGAGGGCATACTATAGTATGTCGTTTTTCACGATTTCGGAGGATTAAAAAAAAAGGTGAAAATCACGCAAAAGCGAAAGGCTATAGTCCATGGTGTCGGAGGGCATACTATAGTATGTCGTTTTTCACGATTTCGGAGGATTTGAAAAAAAGGTGAAAATCACGCAAAAGCGAAAGGCTATAGTCCATGGTGTGGGAGGGCATACTATAGTATGTCGTTTTTCACGATTTCGGAGGATTTAAAAAAAAAGGTGAAAATCACGCAAAAGCGAAAGGCTATAGTCCATGTTGTCGGAGGGCATACTATAGTATGTCGTTTTTCACGATTTCGGAGGATTTGAAAAAAAGGTGAAAATCACGCAAAAGCGAAAGGCTATAGTCCATGGTGTCGGAGGGCATACTATAGTATGTCGTTTTTCACGATTTCGGAGGATTAAAAAAAAAGGTGAAAATCACGCAAAAGCGAAAGGCTATAGTCCATGGTGTCGGAGGGCATACTATAGTATGTCGTTTTTCACGATTTCGGAGGATTTTTAAAAAAAAAGGTGAAAATCACGCAAAAGCGAAAGGCTATAGTCCATGGTCTCGGACCGCATACTATAGTATGTCGTTTTTCACGATTTCGGAGGATTTGAAAAAAAGGTGAAAATCACGCAAAAGCGAAAGGCTATAGTCCATGGTGTCGGAGGGCATACTATAGTATGTCGTTTTTAACGATTTCGGAGGATTTAAAAAAAAAGGTGAAAATCACGCAAAAGCGAAAGGCTATAGTCCATGGTCTCGGACCGCATACTAGTATGTCGTTTTTCACGATTTCGGAGGATTTTAAAAAAAAAGGTGAAAATCACGCAAAAGCGAAAGGCTATAGTCCATGGTGTCGGAGGGCATACTATAGTATGTCGTTTTTCACGATTTCGGAGGATTAAAAAAAAAGGTGAAAATCACGCAAAAGCGAAAGGCTATCGTCCATGGTGTCGGAGGGCATACTATTGTATGTCGTTTTTCACGATTTCGGAGGATTTGAAAAAAAGGTGAAAATCACGCAAAAGCGAAAGGCTATAGTCCATGGTGTCGGAGGGCATACTATAGTATGTCGTTTTTCACGATTTCGGAGGATTTAAAAAAAAAAGGTGAAAATCACGCAAAAGCGAAAGGCTATAGTCCATGGTGTCGGAGGGCATACTATAGTATGTCGTTTTTCACGATTTCGGAGGATTTAAAAAAAAAGGTGAAAATCACGCAAAAGCGAAAGGCTATAGTCCATGGTGTCGGAGGGCATACTATAGTATGTCGTTTTTCACGATTTCGGAGGATTTGAAAAAAAGGTGAAAATCACGCAAAAGCGAAAGGCTATAGTCCATGGTGTCGGAGGGCATACTATAGTATGTCGTTTTTCACGATTTCGGAGGATTTGAAAAAAAGGTGAAAATCACGCAAAAGCGAAAGGCTATAGTCCATGGTGTCGGAGAGCATACTATAGTATGTCGTTTTTAACGATTTCGGAGGATTTAAAAAAAAAGGTGAAAATCACGCGAAAGCAAAAGGCTATAGTCCATGGTGTCGGAGGGCATACTATAGTATGTCGTTTTTCACGATTTCGGAGGATTAAAAAAAAAGGTGAAAATCACGCAAAAGCGAAAGGCTATAGTCCATGGTGTCGGAGGGCATACTATAGTATGTCGTTTTTCACGATTTCGGAGGATTTGAAAAAAAGGTGAAAATCACGCAAAAGCGAAAGGCTATAGTCCATGGTGTCGGAGGGCATACTATAGTATGTCGTTTTTCACGATTTCGGAGGATTTAAAAAAAAAAGGTGAAAATCACGCAAAAGCGAAAGGCTATAGTCCATGGTGTCGGAGGGCATACTATAGTATGTCGTTTTTCACGATTTCGGAGGATTTGAAAAAAAGGTGAAAATCACGCAAAAGCGAAAGGCTATAGTCCATGGTGTCGGAGGGCATACTATAGTATGTCGTTTTTCACGATTTCGGAGGATTTGAAAAAAAGGTGAAAATCACACAAAAGCGAAAGGCTATAGTCCATGGTGTCGGAGGGCATACTATAGTATGTCGTTTTTCACGATTTCGGAGGATTAAAAAAAAAGGTGAAAATCACGCAAAAGGGAAAGGCTATAGTCCATGGTGTCGGAGGGCATACTATAGTATGTCGTTTTTCACGATTTCGGAGGATTTGAAAAAAAGGTGAAAATCACGCAAAAGCGAAAGGCTATAGTCCATGGTGTCGGAGAGCATACTATAGTATGTCGTTTTTAACGATTTCGGAGGATTTAAAAAAAAAAGGTGAAAATCACGCAAAAGCAAAAGGCTATAGTCCATGGTGTCAGGGGGCATACTATATAGTATGTCGTTTTTCACGATTTCGGAGGATTAAAAAAAAAGGTGAAAATCACGCAAAAGCGAAAGGCTATAGTCCATGGTGTCGGAGGGCATACTATAGTATGTCGTTTTTCACGATTTCGGAGGATTTGAAAAAAAGGTGAAAATCACGCAAAAGCGAAAGGCTATAGTCCATGGTGTCGGAGGGCATACTATAGTATGTCGTTTTTCACGATTTCGGAGGATTTAAAAAAAAAGGTGAAAATCACGCAAAAGCGAAAGGCTATAGTCCATGGTGTCGGAGGGCATACTATAGTATGTCGTTTTTCACGATTTCGGAGGATTTGAAAAAAAGGTGAAAATCACGCAAAAGCGAAAGGCTATAGTCCATGGTGTCGGAGGGCATACTATAGTATGTCGTTTTTCACGATTTCGGAGGATTTGAAAAAAAGGTGAAAATCACACAAAAGCGAAAGGCTATAGTCCATGGTGTCGGAGGGCATACTATAGTATGTCGTTTTTCACGATTTCGGAGGATTAAAAAAAAAGGTGAAAATCACGCAAAAGGGAAAGGCTATAGTCCATGGTGTCGGAGGGCATACTATAGTATGTCGTTTTTCACGATTTCGGAGGATTTGAAAAAAAGGTGAAAATCACGCAAAAGCGAAAGGCTATAGTCCATGGTGTCGGAGAGCATACTATAGTATGTCGTTTTTAACGATTTCGGAGGATTTAAAAAAAAAGGTGAAAATCACGCAAAAGCAAAAGGCTATAGTCCATGGTGTCAGGGGGCATACTATATAGTATGTCGTTTTTCACGATTTCGGAGGATTAAAAAAAAAGGTGAAAATCACGCAAAAGCGAAAGGCTATAGTCCATGGTGTCGGAGGGCATACTATAGTATGTCGTTTTTCACGATTTCGGAGGATTTGAAAAAAAGGTGAAAATCACGCAAAAGCGAAAGGCTATAGTCCATGGTGTCGGAGGGCATACTATAGTATGTCGTTTTTAACGATTTCGGAGGATTTAAAAAAAAAGGTGAAAATCACGCAAAAGCGAAAGGCTATAGTCCATGGTCTCGGACCGCATACTAGTATGTCGTTTTTCACGATTTCGGAGGATTTTTAAAAAAAAAGGTGAAAATCACGCAAAAGCGAAAGGCTATCGTCCATGGTGTCGGAGGGCATACTATTGTATGTCGTTTTTCACGATTTCGGAGGATTTGAAAAAAAGGTGAAAATCACGCAAAAGCGAAAGGCTATAGTCCATGGTGTCGGAGGGCATACTATAGTATGTAGTTTTTCACGATTTCGGAGGATTTGAAAAAAAGGTGAAAATCACACAAAAGCGAAAGGCTATAGTCCATGGTGTCGGAGGGCATACTATAGTATGTCGTTTTTCACGATTTCGGAGGATTAAAAAAAAAGGTGAAAATCACGCAAAAGGGAAAGGCTATAGTCCATGGTGTCGGAGGGCATACTATAGTATGTCGTTTTTCACGATTTCGGAGGATTTGAAAAAAAGGTGAAAATCACGCAAAAGCGAAAGGCTATAGTCCATGGTGTCGGAGAGCATACTATAGTATGTCGTTTTTAACGATTTCGGAGGATTTAAAAAAAAAGGTGAAAATCACGCAAAAGCAAAAGGCTATAGTCCATGGTGTCAGGGGGCATACTATATAGTATGTCGTTTTTCACGATTTCGGAGGATTAAAAAAAAAGGTGAAAATCACGCAAAAGCGAAAGGCTATAGTCCATGGTGTCGGAGGGCATACTATAGTATGTCGTTTTTCACGATTTCGGAGGATTTGAAAAAAAGGTGAAAATCACGCAAAAGCGAAAGGCTATAGTCCATGGTGTCGGAGGGCATACTATAGTATGTCGTTTTTAACGATTTCGGAGGATTTAAAAAAAAAGGTGAAAATCACGCAAAAGCGAAAGGCTATAGTCCATGGTCTCGGACCGCATACTAGTATGTCGTTTTTCACGATTTCGGAGGATTTTTAAAAAAAAAGGTGAAAATCACGCAAAAGCGAAAGGCTATCGTCCATGGTGTCGGAGGGCATACTATTGTATGTCGTTTTTCACGATTTCGGAGGATTTGAAAAAAAGGTGAAAATCACGCAAAAGCGAAAGGCTATAGTCCATGGTGTCGGAGGGCATACTATAGTATGTCGTTTTTCACGATTTCGGAGGATTTAAAAAAAAAGGTGAAAATCACGCAAAAGCGAAAGGCTATAGTCCATGGTCTCGGACCGCATACTAGTATGTCGTTTTTCACGATTTTGGAGGATTTAAAAAAAAAAGGTGAAAATCACGCAAAAGCGAAAGGCTATAGTCCATGGTGTCGGAGGGCATACTATAGTATGTCGTTTTTAACGATTTCGGAGGATTTAAAAAAAAAGGTGAAAATCACGCAAAAGCAAAAGGCTATAGTCCATGGTGTCGGAGGGCATACTATAGTATGTCGTTTTTCACGATTTCGGAGGATTAAAAAAAAAGGTGAAAATCACGCAAAAGCGAAAGGCTATAGTCCATGGTGTCGGAGGGCATACTATAGTATGTCGTTTTTCACGATTTCGGAGGATTTAAAAAAAAGGTGAAAATCACGCAAAAGCGAAAGGCTATAGTCCATGGTGTGGGAGGGCATACTATAGTATGTCGTTTTTCACGATTTCGGAGGATTTAAAAAAAAAGGTGAAAATCACGCAAAAGCGAAAGGCTATAGTCCATGTTGTCGGAGGGCATACTATAGTATGTCGTTTTTCACGATTTCGGAGGATTTGAAAAAAAGGTGAAAATCACGCAAAAGCGAAAGGCTATAGTCCATGGTGTCGGAGGGCATACTATAGTATGTCGTTTTTCACGATTTCGGAGGATTAAAAAAAAAGGTGAAAATCACGCAAAAGCGAAAGGCTATAGTACATGGTGTCGGAGGGCATACTATAGTATGTCGTTTTTCACGATTTCGGAGGATTTAAAAAAAAAAAGGTGAAAATCACGCAAAAGCGAAAGGCTATAGTCCATGGTGTCGGAGGGCATACTATAGTATGTCGTTTTTCACGATTTCGGAGGATTTGAAAAAAAGGTGAAAATCACGCAAAAGCGAAAGGCTATAGTCCATGGTGTCGGAGGGCATACTATAGTATGTCGTTTTTCACGATTTCGGAGGATTTAAAAAAAAAGGTGAAAATCACGCAAAAGCGAAAGGCTATAGTCCATGGTGTCGGAGGGCATACTATAGTATGTCGTTTTTCACGATTTCGGAGGATTTGAAAAAAAGGTGAAAATCACGCAAAAGCGAAAGGCTATAGTCCATGGTGTCGGAGGGCATACTATAGTATGTCGTTTTTCACGATTTCGGAGGATTTGAAAAAAAGGTGAAAATCACACAAAAGCGAAAGGCTATAGTCCATGGTGTCGGAGGGCATACTATAGTATGTCGTTTTTCACGATTTCGGAGGATTAAAAAAAAAGGTGAAAATCACGCAAAAGGGAAAGGCTATAGTCCATGGTGTCGGAGGGCATACTATAGTATGTCGTTTTTCACGATTTCGGAGGATTTGAAAAAAAGGTGAAAATCACGCAAAAGCGAAAGGCTATAGTCCATGGTGTCGGAGAGCATACTATAGTATGTCGTTTTTAACGATTTCGGAGGATTTAAAAAAAAAGGTGAAAATCACGCAAAAGCAAAAGGCTATAGTCCATGGTGTCAGGGGGCATACTATATAGTATGTCGTTTTTCACGATTTCGGAGGATTAAAAAAAAAGGTGAAAATCACGCAAAAGCGAAAGGCTATAGTCCATGGTGTCGGAGGGCATACTATAGTATGTCGTTTTTCACGATTTCGGAGGATTTGAAAAAAAGGTGAAAATCACGCAAAAGCGAAAGGCTATAGTCCATGGTGTCGGAGGGCATACTATAGTATGTCGTTTTTAACGATTTCGGAGGATTTAAAAAAAAAGGTGAAAATCACGCAAAAGCGAAAGGCTATAGTCCATGGTCTCGGACCGCATACTAGTATGTCGTTTTTCACGATTTCGGAGGATTTTTAAAAAAAAAGGTGAAAATCACGCAAAAGCGAAAGGCTATCGTCCATGGTGTCGGAGGGCATACTATTGTATGTCGTTTTTCACGATTTCGGAGGATTTGAAAAAAAGGTGAAAATCACGCAAAAGCGAAAGGCTATAGTCCATGGTGTCGGAGGGCATACTATAGTATGTCGTTTTTCACGATTTCGGAGGATTTGAAAAAAAGGTGAAAATCACACAAAAGCGAAAGGCTATAGTCCATGGTGTCGGAGGGCATACTATAGTATGTCGTTTTTCACGATTTCGGAGGATTAAAAAAAAAGGTGAAAATCACGCAAAAGGGAAAGGCTATAGTCCATGGTGTCGGAGGGCATACTATAGTATGTCGTTTTTCACGATTTCGGAGGATTTGAAAAAAAGGTGAAAATCACGCAAAAGCGAAAGGCTATAGTCCATGGTGTCGGAGAGCATACTATAGTATGTCGTTTTTAACGATTTCGGAGGATTTAAAAAAAAAGGTGAAAATCACGCAAAAGCAAAAGGCTATAGTCCATGGTGTCAGGGGGCATACTATATAGTATGTCGTTTTTCACGATTTCGGAGGATTAAAAAAAAAGGTGAAAATCACGCAAAAGCGAAAGGCTATAGTCCATGGTGTCGGAGGGCATACTATAGTATGTCGTTTTTCACGATTTCGGAGGATTTGAAAAAAAGGTGAAAATCACGCAAAAGCGAAAGGCTATAGTCCATGGTGTCGGAGGGCATACTATAGTATGTCGTTTTTAACGATTTCGGAGGATTTAAAAAAAAAGGTGAAAATCACGCAAAAGCGAAAGGCTATCGTCCATGGTGTCGGAGGGCATACTATTGTATGTCGTTTTTCACGATTTCGGAGGATTTGAAAAAAAGGTGAAAATCACGCAAAAGCGAAAGGCTATAGTCCATGGTGTCGGAGGGCATACTATAGTATGTCGTTTTTCACGATTTCGGAGGATTTAAAAAAAAAGGTGAAAATCACGCAAAAGCGAAAGGCTATAGTCCATGGTCTCGGACCGCATACTAGTATGTCGTTTTTCACGATTTTGGAGGATTTAAAAAAAAAAGGTGAAAATCACGCAAAAGCGAAAGGCTATAGTCCATGGTGTCGGAGGGCATACTATAGTATGTCGTTTTTAACGATTTCGGAGGATTTAAAAAAAAAGGTGAAAATCACGCAAAAGCAAAAGGCTATAGTCCATGGTGTCGGAGGGCATACTATAGTATGTCGTTTTTCACGATTTCGGAGGATTCAAAAAAAAGGTGAAAATCACGCAAAAGCGAAAGGCTATAGTCCATGGTGTCGGAGGGCATACTATAGTATGTCGTTTTTCACGATTTCGGAGGATTTGAAAAAAAGGTGAAAATCACGCAAAAGCGAAAGGCTATAGTCCATGGTGTGGGAGGGCATACTATAGTATGTCGTTTTTCACGATTTCGGAGGATTTAAAAAAAAAAGGTGAAAATCACGCAAAAGCGAAAGGCTATAGTCCATGTTGTCGGAGGGCATACTATAGTATGTCGTTTTTCACGATTTCGGAGGATTTGAAAAAAAGGTGAAAATCACGCAAAAGCGAAAGGCTATAGTCCATGGTGTCGGAGGGCATACTATAGTATGTCGTTTTTCACGATTTCGGAGGATTAAAAAAAAAGGTGAAAATCACGCAAAAGCGAAAGGCTATAGTCCATGGTGTCGGAGGGCATACTATAGTATGTCGTTTTTCACGATTTCGGAGGATTTAAAAAAAAAAAGGTGAAAATCACGCAAAAGCGAAAGGCTATAGTCCATGGTCTCGGACCGCATACTAGTATGTCGTTTTTCACGATTTTGGAGGATTTAAAAAAAAAAGGTGAAAATCACGCAAAAGGGAAAGGCTATAGTCCATGGTGTCGGAGAGCATACTATAGTATGTCGTTTTTAACGATTTCGGAGGATTTAAAAAAAAAGGTGAAAATCACGCAAAAGCAAAAGGCTATAGTCCATGGTGTCAGGGGGCATACTATATAGTATGTCGTTTTTCACGATTTCGGAGGATTAAAAAAAAAGGTGAAAATCACGCAAAAGCGAAAGGCTATAGTCCATGGTGTCGGAGGGCATACTATAGTATGTCGTTTTTCACGATTTCGGAGGATTTGAAAAAAAGGTGAAAATCACGCAAAAGCGAAAGGCTATAGTCCATGGTGTCGGAGGGCATACTATAGTATGTCGTTTTTAACGATTTCGGAGGATTTAAAAAAAAAGGTGAAAATCACGCAAAAGCGAAAGGCTATAGTCCATGGTCTCGGACCGCATACTAGTATGTCGTTTTTCACGATTTCGGAGGATTTTAAAAAAAAAAGGTGAAAATCACGCAAAAGCGAAAGGCTATAGTCCATGGTGTCGGAGGGCATACTATAGTATGTCGTTTTTCACGATTTCGGAGGATTAAAAAAAAAGGTGAAAATCACGCAAAAGCGAAAGGCTATAGTCCATGGTGTCGGAGGGCATACTATAGTATGTCGTTTTTCACGATTTCGGAGGATTTGAAAAAAAGGTGAAAATCACGCAAAAGCGAAAGGCTATAGTCCATGGTGTCGGAGGGCATACTATAGTATGTCGTTTTTCACGATTTCGGAGGATTTAAAAAAAAAGGTGAAAATCACGCAAAAGCGAAAGGCTATAGTCCATGTTGTCGGAGGGCATACTATAGTATGTCGTTTTTCACGATTTCGGAGGATTTGAAAAAAAGGTGAAAATCACGCAAAAGCGAAAGGCTATAGTCCATGGTGTCGGAGGGCATACTATAGTATGTCGTTTTTCACGATTTCGGAGGATTAAAAAAAAAGGTGAAAATCACGCAAAAGCGAAAGGCTATAGTCCATGGTGTCGGAGGGCATACTATAGTATGTCGTTTTTCACGATTTCGGAGGATTTTAAAAAAAAAAGGTGAAAATCACGCAAAAGCGAAAGGCTATAGTCCATGGTGTCGGAGGGCATACTATAGTATGTCGTTTTTCACGATTTCGGAGGATTTGAAAAAAAGGTGAAAATCACGCAAAAGCGAAAGGCTATAGTCCATGGTGTCGGAGGGCATACTATAGTATGTCGTTTTTCACGATTTCGGAGGATTTAAAA
This sequence comes from Electrona antarctica, assembly GCF_951216825.1. Taxonomy (NCBI): domain Eukaryota; kingdom Metazoa; phylum Chordata; class Actinopteri; order Myctophiformes; family Myctophidae; genus Electrona; species Electrona antarctica. The sequence continues at coordinate 160,541 of NW_027637700.1, forward strand.
AAAAAGGTGAAAATCACGCAAAAGCGAAAGGCTATAGTCCATGGTGTCGGAGGGCATACTATAGTATGTCGTTTTTCACGATTTCGGAGGATTTGAAAAAAAGGTGAAAATCACGCAAAAGCGAAAGGCTATAGTCCATGGTGTCGGAGGGCATACTATAGTATGTCGTTTTTCACGATTTCGGAGGATTTGAAAAAAAGGTGAAAATCACACAAAAGCGAAAGGCTATAGTCCATGGTGTCGGAGGGCATACTATAGTATGTCGTTTTTCACGATTTCGGAGGATTAAAAAAAAAGGTGAAAATCACGCAAAAGGGAAAGGCTATAGTCCATGGTGTCGGAGGGCATACTATAGTATGTCGTTTTTCACGATTTCGGAGGATTTGAAAAAAAGGTGAAAATCACGCAAAAGCGAAAGGCTATAGTCCATGGTGTCGGAGAGCATACTATAGTATGTCGTTTTTAACGATTTCGGAGGATTTAAAAAAAAAGGTGAAAATCACGCAAAAGCAAAAGGCTATAGTCCATGGTGTCAGGGGGCATACTATATAGTATGTCGTTTTTCACGATTTCGGAGGATTAAAAAAAAAGGTGAAAATCACGCAAAAGCGAAAGGCTATAGTCCATGGTGTCGGAGGGCATACTATAGTATGTCGTTTTTCACGATTTCGGAGGATTTGAAAAAAAGGTGAAAATCACGCAAAAGCGAAAGGCTATAGTCCATGGTGTCGGAGGGCATACTATAGTATGTCGTTTTTAACGATTTCGGAGGATTTAAAAAAAAAGGTGAAAATCACGCAAAAGCGAAAGGCTATAGTCCATGGTCTCGGACCGCATACTAGTATGTCGTTTTTCACGATTTCGGAGGATTTTTAAAAAAAAAGGTGAAAATCACGCAAAAGCGAAAGGCTATCGTCCATGGTGTCGGAGGGCATACTATTGTATGTCGTTTTTCACGATTTCGGAGGATTTGAAAAAAAGGTGAAAATCACGCAAAAGCGAAAGGCTATAGTCCATGGTGTCGGAGGGCATACTATAGTATGTCGTTTTTCACGATTTCGGAGGATTTGAAAAAAAGGTGAAAATCACACAAAAGCGAAAGGCTATAGTCCATGGTGTCGGAGGGCATACTATAGTATGTCGTTTTTCACGATTTCGGAGGATTAAAAAAAAAGGTGAAAATCACGCAAAAGGGAAAGGCTATAGTCCATGGTGTCGGAGGGCATACTATAGTATGTCGTTTTTCACGATTTCGGAGGATTTGAAAAAAAGGTGAAAATCACGCAAAAGCGAAAGGCTATAGTCCATGGTGTCGGAGAGCATACTATAGTATGTCGTTTTTAACGATTTCGGAGGATTTAAAAAAAAAGGTGAAAATCACGCAAAAGCAAAAGGCTATAGTCCATGGTGTCAGGGGGCATACTATATAGTATGTCGTTTTTCACGATTTCGGAGGATTAAAAAAAAAGGTGAAAATCACGCAAAAGCGAAAGGCTATAGTCCATGGTGTCGGAGGGCATACTATAGTATGTCGTTTTTCACGATTTCGGAGGATTTGAAAAAAAGGTGAAAATCACGCAAAAGCGAAAGGCTATAGTCCATGGTGTCGGAGGGCATACTATAGTATGTCGTTTTTAACGATTTCGGAGGATTTAAAAAAAAAGGTGAAAATCACGCAAAAGCGAAAGGCTATAGTCCATGGTCTCGGACCGCATACTAGTATGTCGTTTTTCACGATTTCGGAGGATTTTTAAAAAAAAAGGTGAAAATCACGCAAAAGCGAAAGGCTATCGTCCATGGTGTCGGAGGGCATACTATTGTATGTCGTTTTTCACGATTTCGGAGGATTTGAAAAAAAGGTGAAAATCACGCAAAAGCGAAAGGCTATAGTCCATGGTGTCGGAGGGCATACTATAGTATGTCGTTTTTCACGATTTCGGAGGATTTAAAAAAAAAGGTGAAAATCACGCAAAAGCGAAAGGCTATAGTCCATGGTCTCGGACCGCATACTAGTATGTCGTTTTTCACGATTTTGGAGGATTTAAAAAAAAAAGGTGAAAATCACGCAAAAGCGAAAGGCTATAGTCCATGGTGTCGGAGGGCATACTATAGTATGTCGTTTTTAACGATTTCGGAGGATTTAAAAAAAAAGGTGAAAATCACGCAAAAGCAAAAGGCTATAGTCCATGGTGTCGGAGGGCATACTATAGTATGTCGTTTTTCACGATTTCGGAGGATTAAAAAAAAAGGTGAAAATCACGCAAAAGCGAAAGGCTATAGTCCATGGTGTCGGAGGGCATACTATAGTATGTCGTTTTTCACGATTTCGGAGGATTTGAAAAAAAGGTGAAAATCACGCAAAAGCGAAAGGCTATAGTCCATGGTGTGGGAGGGCATACTATAGTATGTCGTTTTTCACGATTTCGGAGGATTTAAAAAAAAAAGGTGAAAATCACGCAAAAGCGAAAGGCTATAGTCCATGTTGTCGGAGGGCATACTATAGTATGTCGTTTTTCACGATTTCGGAGGATTTGAAAAAAAGGTGAAAATCACGCAAAAGCGAAAGGCTATAGTCCATGGTGTCGGAGGGCATACTATAGTATGTCGTTTTTCACGATTTCGGAGGATTAAAAAAAAAGGTGAAAATCACGCAAAAGCGAAAGGCTATAGTCCATGGTGTCGGAGGGCATACTATAGTATGTCGTTTTTCACGATTTCGGAGGATTTAAAAAAAAAAAGGTGAAAATCACGCAAAAGCGAAAGGCTATAGTCCATGGTCTCGGACCGCATACTAGTATGTCGTTTTTCACGATTTTGGAGGATTTAAAAAAAAAAGGTGAAAATCACGCAAAAGGGAAAGGCTATAGTCCATGGTGTCGGAGAGCATACTATAGTATGTCGTTTTTAACGATTTCGGAGGATTTAAAAAAAAAGGTGAAAATCACGCAAAAGCAAAAGGCTATAGTCCATGGTGTCAGGGGGCATACTATATAGTATGTCGTTTTTCACGATTTCGGAGGATTAAAAAAAAAGGTGAAAATCACGCAAAAGCGAAAGGCTATAGTCCATGGTGTCGGAGGGCATACTATAGTATGTCGTTTTTCACGATTTCGGAGGATTTGAAAAAAAGGTGAAAATCACGCAAAAGCGAAAGGCTATAGTCCATGGTGTCGGAGGGCATACTATAGTATGTCGTTTTTAACGATTTCGGAGGATTTAAAAAAAAAGGTGAAAATCACGCAAAAGCGAAAGGCTATAGTCCATGGTCTCGGACCGCATACTAGTATGTCGTTTTTCACGATTTCGGAGGATTTTAAAAAAAAAGGTGAAAATCACGCAAAAGCGAAAGGCTATAGTCCATGGTGTCGGAGGGCATACTATAGTATGTCGTTTTTCACGATTTCGGAGGATTAAAAAAAAAGGTGAAAATCACGCAAAAGCGAAAGGCTATAGTCCATGGTGTCGGAGGGCATACTATAGTATGTCGTTTTTCACGATTTCGGAGGATTTGAAAAAAAGGTGAAAATCACGCAAAAGCGAAAGGCTATAGTCCATGGTGTCGGAGGGCATACTATAGTATGTCGTTTTTCACGATTTCGGAGGATTTAAAAAAAAAGGTGAAAATCACGCAAAAGCGAAAGGCTATAGTCCATGGTGTCGGAGGGCATACTATAGTATGTCGTTTTTCACGATTTCGGAGGATTTTAAAAAAAAAAGGTGAAAATCACGCAAAAGCGAAAGGCTATAGTCCATGGTGTCGGAGGGCATACTATAGTATGTGGTTTTTCACGATTTCGGAGGATTTAAAAAAAAAGGTGAAAATCACGCAAAAGCGAAAGGCTATCGTCCATGGTGTCGGAGGGCATACTATTGTATGTCGTTTTTCACGATTTCGGAGGATTTGAAAAAAAGGTGAAAATCACGCAAAAGCGAAAGGCTATAGTCCATGGTGTCGGAGAGCATACTATAGTATGTCGTTTTTAACGATTTCGGAGGATTTAAAAAAAAAGGTGAAAATCACGCAAAAGCAAAAGGCTATAGTCCATGGTGTCGGAGGGCATACTATAGTATGTCGTTTTTCACGATTTCGGAGGATTAAAAAAAAAGGTGAAAATCACGCAAAAGCGAAAGGCTATAGTCCATGGTGTCGGAGGGCATACTATAGTATGTCGTTTTTCACGATTTCGGAGGATTTGAAAAAAAGGTGAAAATCACGCAAAAGCGAAAGGCTATAGTCCATGGTGTGGGAGGGCATACTATAGTATGTCGTTTTTCATGATTTCGGAGGATTTAAAAAAAAAGGTGAAAATCACGCAAAAGCGAAAGGCTATAGTCCATGTTGTCGGAGGGCATACTATAGTATGTCGTTTTTCACGATTTCGGAGGATTTGAAAAAAAGGTGAAAATCACGCAAAAGCGAAAGGCTATAGTCCATGGTGTCGGAGGGCATACTATAGTATGTCGTTTTTCACGATTTCGGAGGATTAAAAAAAAAGGTGAAAATCACGCAAAAGCGAAAGGCTATAGTCCATGGTGTCGGAGGGCATACTATAGTATGTCGTTTTTCACGATTTCGGAGGATTAAAAAAAAAGGTGAAAATCACGCAAAAGCGAAAGGCTATAGTCCATGGTGTCGGAGGGCATACTATAGTATGTCGTTTTTCACGATTTCGGAGGATTTGAAAAAAAGGTGAAAATCACGCAAAAGCGAAAGGCTATAGTCCATGGTGTCGGAGGGCATACTATAGTATGTCGTTTTTCACGATTTCGGAGGATTTGAAAAAAAGGTGAAAATCACGCAAAAGCGAAAGGCTATAGTCCATGGTGTCGGAGGGCATACTATAGTATGTCGTTTTTCACGATTTCGGAGGATTTGAAAAAAAGGTGAAAATCACGCAAAAGCGAAAGGCTATAGTCCATGGTGTCGGAGGGCATACTATAGTATGTCGTTTTTCACGATTTCGGAGGATTTAAAAAAAAAGGTGAAAATCACGCAAAAGCGAAAGGCTATAGTCCATGGTGTCGGAGGGCATACTATAGTATGTCGTTTTTCACGATTTCGGAGGATTTGAAAAAAAGGTGAAAATCACGCAAAAGCGAAAGGCTATAGTCCATGGTGTCGGAGGGCATACTATAGTATGTCGTTTTTCACGATTTCGGAGGATTTGAAAAAAAGGTGAAAATCACGCAAAAGCGAAAGGCTATAGTCCATGGTGTCGGAGAGCATACTATAGTATGTCGTTTTTAACGATTTCGGAGGATTTAAAAAAAAAGGTGAAAATCACGCGAAAGCAAAAGGCTATAGTCCATGGTGTCGGAGGGCATACTATAGTATGTCGTTTTTCACGATTTCGGAGGATTTGAAAAAAAGGTGAAAATCACGCAAAAGCGAAAGGCTATAGTCCATGGTGTCGGAGGGCATACTATAGTATGTCGTTTTTCACGATTTCGGAGGATTTTTAAAAAAAGGTGAAAATCACGCAAAAGCGAAAGGCTATAGTCCATGGTGTCGGAGGGCATACTATAGTATGTCGTTTTTAACGATTTCGGAGGATTTAAAAAAAAAGGTGAAAATCACGCAAAAGCGAAAGGCTATAGTCCATGGTCTCGGACCGCATACTAGTATGTCGTTTTTCACGATTTCGGAGGATTTTTAAAAAAAAGGTGAAAATCACGCAAAAGCGAAAGGCTATAGTCCATGGTGTCGGAGGGCATACTATAGTATGTCGTTTTTCACGATTTCGGAGGATTAAAAAAAAAGGTGAAAATCACGCAAAAGCGAAAGGCTATAGTCCATGGTGTCGGAGGGCATACTATAGTATGTCGTTTTTCACGATTTCGGAGGATTTGAAAAAAAGGTGAAAATCACGCAAAAGCGAAAGGCTATAGTCCATGGTGTCGGAGGGCATACTATAGTATGTCGTTTTTCACGATTTCGGAGGATTTAAAAAAAAAGGTGAAAATCACGCAAAAGCGAAAGGCTATAGTCCATGGTGTCGGAGGGCATACTATAGTATGTCGTTTTTCACGATTTCGGAGGATTTTAAAAAAAAAGGTGAAAATCACGCAAAAGCGAAAGGCTATAGTCCATGGTGTCGGAGGGCATACTATAGTATGTGGTTTTTCACGATTTCGGAGGATTTAAAAAAAAAGGTGAAAATCACGCAAAAGCGAAAGGCTATCGTCCATGGTGTCGGAGGGCATACTATTGTATGTCGTTTTTCACGATTTCGGAGGATTTGAAAAAAAGGTGAAAATCACGCAAAAGCGAAAGGCTATAGTCCATGGTGTCGGAGAGCATACTATAGTATGTCGTTTTTAACGATTTCGGAGGATTTAAAAAAAAAGGTGAAAATCACGCAAAAGCAAAAGGCTATAGTCCATGGTGTCGGAGGGCATACTATAGTATGTCGTTTTTCACGATTTCGGAGGATTAAAAAAAAAGGTGAAAATCACGCAAAAGCGAAAGGCTATAGTCCATGGTGTCGGAGGGCATACTATAGTATGTCGTTTTTCACGATTTCGGAGGATTTGAAAAAAAGGTGAAAATCACGCAAAAGCGAAAGGCTATAGTCCATGGTGTGGGAGGGCATACTATAGTATGTCGTTTTTCACGATTTCGGAGGATTTTAAAAAAAAGGTGAAAATCACGCAAAAGCGAAAGGCTATAGTCCATGTTGTCGGAGGGCATACTATAGTATGTCGTTTTTCACGATTTCGGAGGATTTGAAAAAAAGGTGGAAATCACGCAAAAGCGAAAGGCTATAGTCCATGGTGTCGGAGGGCATACTATAGTATGTCGTTTTTCACGATTTCGGAGGATTAAAAAAAAAGGTGAAAATCACGCAAAAGCGAAAGGCTATAGTCCATGGTGTCGGAGGGCATACTATAGTATGTCGTTTTTCACGATTTCGGAGGATTAAAAAAAAAGGTGAAAATCACGCAAAAGCGAAAGGCTATAGTCCATGGTGTCGGAGGGCATACTATAGTATGTCGTTTTTCACGATTTCGGAGGATTTGAAAAAAAGGTGAAAATCACGCAAAAGCGAAAGGCTATAGTCCATGGTGTCGGAGGGCATACTATAGTATGTCGTTTTTCACGATTTCGGAGGATTTTTAAAAAAAGGTGAAAATCACGCAAAAGCGAAAGGCTATAGTCCATGGTGTCGGAGGGCATACTATAGTATGTCGTTTTTAACGATTTCGGAGGATTTAAAAAAAAAGGTGAAAATCACGCAAAAGCGAAAGGCTATAGTCCATGGTCTCGGACCGCATACTAGTATGTCGTTTTTCACGATTTCGGAGGATTTTTAAAAAAAAGGTGAAAATCACGCAAAAGCGAAAGGCTATAGTCCATGGTGTCGGAGGGCATACTATAGTATGTCGTTTTTCACGATTTCGGAGGATTAAAAAAAAAGGTGAAAATCACGCAAAAGCGAAAGGCTATAGTCCATGGTGTCGGAGGGCATACTATAGTATGTCGTTTTTCACGATTTCGGAGGATTTGAAAAAAAGGTGAAAATCACGCAAAAGCGAAAGGCTATAGTCCATGGTGTCGGAGGGCATACTATAGTATGTCGTTTTTCACGATTTCGGAGGATTTAAAAAAAAAGGTGAAAATCACGCAAAAGCGAAAGGCTATAGTCCATGGTGTCGGAGGGCATACTATAGTATGTCGTTTTTCACGATTTCGGAGGATTTTAAAAAAAAAGGTGAAAATCACGCAAAAGCGAAAGGCTATAGTCCATGGTGTCGGAGGGCATACTATAGTATGTGGTTTTTCACGATTTCGGAGGATTTAAAAAAAAAGGTGAAAATCACGCAAAAGCGAAAGGCTATCGTCCATGGTGTCGGAGGGCATACTATTGTATGTCGTTTTTCACGATTTCGGAGGATTTGAAAAAAAGGTGAAAATCACGCAAAAGCGAAAGGCTATAGTCCATGGTGTCGGAGAGCATACTATAGTATGTCGTTTTTAACGATTTCGGAGGATTTAAAAAAAAAGGTGAAAATCACGCAAAAGCAAAAGGCTATAGTCCATGGTGTCGGAGGGCATACTATAGTATGTCGTTTTTCACGATTTCGGAGGATTAAAAAAAAAGGTGAAAATCACGCAAAAGCGAAAGGCTATAGTCCATGGTGTCGGAGGGCATACTATAGTATGTCGTTTTTCACGATTTCGGAGGATTTGAAAAAAAGGTGAAAATCACGCAAAAGCGAAAGGCTATAGTCCATGGTGTGGGAGGGCATACTATAGTATGTCGTTTTTCACGATTTCGGAGGATTTTAAAAAAAAGGTGAAAATCACGCAAAAGCGAAAGGCTATAGTCCATGTTGTCGGAGGGCATACTATAGTATGTCGTTTTTCACGATTTCGGAGGATTTGAAAAAAAGGTGGAAATCACGCAAAAGCGAAAGGCTATAGTCCATGGTGTCGGAGGGCATACTATAGTATGTCGTTTTTCACGATTTCGGAGGATTAAAAAAAAAGGTGAAAATCACGCAAAAGCGAAAGGCTATAGTCCATGGTGTCGGAGGGCATACTATAGTATGTCGTTTTTCACGATTTCGGAGGATTAAAAAAAAAGGTGAAAATCACGCAAAAGCGAAAGGCTATAGTCCATGGTGTCGGAGGGCATACTATAGTATGTCGTTTTTCACGATTTCGGAGGATTAAAAAAAAGGTGAAAATCACGCAAAAGCGAAAGGCTATAGTCCATGGTGTCGGAGGGCATACTATAGTATGTCGTTTTTCACGATTTCGGAGGATTTGAAAAAAAGGTGAAAATCACGCAAAAGCGAAAGGCTATAGTCCATGGTGTCGGACGGCATACTATAGTATGTCGTTTTTCACGATTTCGGAGGATTTAAAAAAAAAGGTGAAAATCACGCAAAAGCGAAAGGCTATAGTCCATGGTGTCGGAGGGCATACTATAGTATGTCGTTTTTCACGATTTCGGAGGATTTTTAAAAAAAAGGTGAAAATCACGCAAAAGCGAAAGGCTATAGTCCATGGTGTCGGAGGGCATACTATAGTATGTGGTTTTTCACGATTTCGGAGGATTTAAAAAAAAAGGTGAAAATCACGCAAAAGCGAAAGGCTATCGTCCATGGTGTCGGAGGGCATACTATTGTATGTCGTTTTTCACGATTTCGGAGGATTTGAAAAAAAGGTGAAAATCACGCAAAAGCGAAAGGCTATAGTCCATGGTGTCGGAGAGCATACTATAGTATGTCGTTTTTAACGATTTCGGAGGATTTAAAAAAAAAGGTGAAAATCACGCAAAAGCAAAAGGCTATAGTCCATGGTGTCGGAGGGCATACTATAGTATGTCGTTTTTCACGATTTCGGAGGATTAAAAAAAAAGGTGAAAATCACGCAAAAGCGAAAGGCTATAGTCCATGGTGTCGGAGGGCATACTATAGTATGTCGTTTTTCACGATTTCGGAGGATTTGAAAAAAAGGTGAAAATCACGCAAAAGCGAAAGGCTATAGTCCATGGTGTGGGAGGGCATACTATAGTATGTCGTTTTTCACGATTTCGGAGGATTTAAAAAAAAAGGTGAAAATCACGCAAAAGCGAAAGGCTATAGTCCATGTTGTCGGAGGGCATACTATAGTATGTCGTTTTTCACGATTTCGGAGGATTTGAAAAAAAGGTGAAAATCACGCAAAAGCGAAAGGCTATAGTCCATGGTGTCGGAGGGCATACTATAGTATGTCGTTTTTCACGATTTCGGAGGATTAAAAAAAAAGGTGAAAATCACGCAAAAGCGAAAGGCTATAGTCCATGGTGTCGGAGGGCATACTATAGTATGTCGTTTTTCACGATTTCGGAGGATTAAAAAAAAAGGTGAAAATCACGCAAAAGCGAAAGGCTATAGTCCATGGTGTCGGAGGGCATACTATAGTATGTCGTTTTTCACGATTTCGGAGGATTTGAAAAAAAGGTGAAAATCACGCAAAAGCGAAAGGCTATAGTCCATGGTGTCGGAGGGCATACTATAGTATGTCGTTTTTAACGATTTCGGAGGATTTAAAAAAAAAGGTGAAAATCACGCAAAAGCGAAAGGCTATAGTCCATGGTCTCGGACCGCATACTAGTATGTCGTTTTTCACGATTTCGGAGGATTTTAAAAAAAAAGGTGAAAATCACGCAAAAGCGAAAGGCTATCGTCCATGGTGTCGGAGGGCATACTATTGTATGTCGTTTTTCACGATTTCGGAGGATTTGAAAAAAAGGTGAAAATCACGCAAAAGCGAAAGGCTATAGTCCATGGTGTCGGAGGGCATACTATAGTATGTCGTTTTTCACGATTTCGGAGGATTTAAAAAAAAAGGTGAAAATCACGCAAAAGCGAAAGGCTATAGTCCATGGTCTCGGACCGCATACTAGTATGTCGTTTTTCACGATTTTGGAGGATTTAAAAAAAAAAGGTGAAAATCACGCAAAAGCGAAAGGCTATAGTCCATGGTGTCGGAGGGCATACTATAGTATGTCGTTTTTAACGATTTCGGAGGATTTAAAAAAAAAGGTGAAAATCACGCAAAAGCAAAAGGCTATAGTCCATGGTGTCGGAGGGCATACTATAGTATGTCGTTTTTCACGATTTCGGAGGATTAAAAAAAAAGGTGAAAATCACGCAAAAGCGAAAGGCTATAGTCCATGGTGTCGGAGGGCATACTATAGTATGTCGTTTTTCACGATTTCGGAGGATTTGAAAAAAAGGTGAAAATCACGCAAAAGCGAAAGGCTATAGTCCATGGTGTGGGAGGGCATACTATAGTATGTCGTTTTTCACGATTTCGGAGGATTAAAAAAAAAAGGTGAAAATCACGCAAAAGCGAAAGGCTATAGTCCATGTTGTCGGAGGGCATACTATAGTATGTCGTTTTTCACGATTTCGGAGGATTTGAAAAAAAGGTGAAAATCACGCAAAAGCGAAAGGCTATAGTCCATGGTGTCGGAGGGCATACTATAGTATGTCGTTTTTCACGATTTCGGAGGATTTTTAAAAAAAGGTGAAAATCACGCAAAAGCGAAAGGCTATAGTCCATGGTGTCGGAGGGCATACTATAGTATGTCGTTTTTAACGATTTCGGAGGATTTAAAAAAAAAGGTGAAAATCACGCAAAAGCGAAAGGCTATAGTCCATGGTCTCGGACCGCATACTAGTATGTCGTTTTTCACGATTTCGGAGGATTTTTAAAAAAAAGGTGAAAATCACGCAAAAGCGAAAGGCTATAGTCCATGGTGTCGGAGGGCATACTATAGTATGTCGTTTTTCACGATTTCGGAGGATTAAAAAAAAAGGTGAAAATCACGCAAAAGCGAAAGGCTATAGTCCATGGTGTCGGAGGGCATACTATAGTATGTCGTTTTTCACGATTTCGGAGGATTTGAAAAAAAGGTGAAAATCACGCAAAAGCGAAAGGCTATAGTCCATGGTGTCGGAGGGCATACTATAGTATGTCGTTTTTCACGATTTCGGAGGATTTAAAAAAAAAGGTGAAAATCACGCAAAAGCGAAAGGCTATAGTCCATGGTGTCGGAGGGCATACTATAGTATGTCGTTTTTCACGATTTCGGAGGATTTAAAAAAAAAAGGTGAAAATCACGCAAAAGCGAAAGGCTATAGTCCATGGTGTCGGAGGGCATACTATAGTATGTGGTTTTTCACGATTTCGGAGGATTTAAAAAAAAAGGTGAAAATCACGCAAAAGCGAAAGGCTATCGTCCATGGTGTCGGAGGGCATACTATTGTATGTCGTTTTTCACGATTTCGGAGGATTTGAAAAAAAGGTGAAAATCACGCAAAAGCGAAAGGCTATAGTCCATGGTGTCGGAGAGCATACTATAGTATGTCGTTTTTAACGATTTCGGAGGATTTAAAAAAAAAGGTGAAAATCACGCAAAAGCAAAAGGCTATAGTCCATGGTGTCGGAGGGCATACTATAGTATGTCGTTTTTCACGATTTCGGAGGATTAAAAAAAAAGGTGAAAATCACGCAAAAGCGAAAGGCTATAGTCCATGGTGTCGGAGGGCATACTATAGTATGTCGTTTTTCACGATTTCGGAGGATTTGAAAAAAAGGTGAAAATCACGCAAAAGCGAAAGGCTATAGTCCATGGTGTGGGAGGGCATACTATAGTATGTCGTTTTTCACGATTTCGGAGGATTTTAAAAAAAAGGTGAAAATCACGCAAAAGCGAAAGGCTATAGTCCATGTTGTCGGAGGGCATACTATAGTATGTCGTTTTTCACGATTTCGGAGGATTTGAAAAAAAGGTGGAAATCACGCAAAAGCGAAAGGCTATAGTCCATGGTGTCGGAGGGCATACTATAGTATGTCGTTTTTCACGATTTCGGAGGATTAAAAAAAAAGGTGAAAATCACGCAAAAGCGAAAGGCTATAGTCCATGGTGTCGGAGGGCATACTATAGTATGTCGTTTTTCACGATTTCGGAGGATTAAAAAAAAAGGTGAAAATCACGCAAAAGCGAAAGGCTATAGTCCATGGTGTCGGAGGGCATACTATAGTATGCCGTTTTTCACGATTTCGGAGGATTTGAAAAAAAGGTGAAAATCACGCAAAAGCGAAAGGCTATAGTCCATGGTGTCGGAGGGCATACTATAGTATGTCGTTTTTCACGATTTCGGAGGATTTTTAAAAAAAGGTGAAAATCACGCAAAAGCGAAAGGCTATAGTCCATGGTGTCGGAGGGCATACTATAGTATGTCGTTTTTAACGATTTCGGAGGATTTAAAAAAAAAGGTGAAAATCACGCAAAAGCGAAAGGCTATAGTCCATGGTCTCGGACCGCATACTAGTATGTCGTTTTTCACGATTTCGGAGGATTTTTAAAAAAAAGGTGAAAATCACGCAAAAGCGAAAGGCTATAGTCCATGGTGTCGGAGGGCATACTATAGTATGTCGTTTTTCACGATTTCGGAGGATTAAAAAAAAAGGTGAAAATCACGCAAAAGCGAAAGGCTATAGTCCATGGTGTCGGAGGGCATACTATAGTATGTCGTTTTTCACGATTTCGGAGGATTTGAAAAAAAGGTGAAAATCACGCAAAAGCGAAAGGCTATAGTCCATGGTGTCGGAGGGCATACTATAGTATGTCGTTTTTCACGATTTCGGAGGATTTAAAAAAAAAGGTGAAAATCACGCAAAAGCGAAAGGCTATAGTCCATGGTGTCGGAGGGCATACTATAGTATGTCGTTTTTCACGATTTCGGAGGATTTTAAAAAAAAAGGTGAAAATCACGCAAAAGCGAAAGGCTATAGTCCATGGTGTCGGAGGGCATACTATAGTATGTGGTTTTTCACGATTTCGGAGGATTTAAAAAAAAAGGTGAAAATCACGCAAAAGCGAAAGGCTATCGTCCATGGTGTCGGAGGGCATACTATTGTATGTCGTTTTTCACGATTTCGGAGGATTTGAAAAAAAGGTGAAAATCACGCAAAAGCGAAAGGCTATAGTCCATGGTGTCGGAGAGCATACTATAGTATGTCGTTTTTAACGATTTCGGAGGATTTAAAAAAAAAGGTGAAAATCACGCAAAAGCAAAAGGCTATAGTCCATGGTGTCGGAGGGCATACTATAGTATGTCGTTTTTCACGATTTCGGAGGATTAAAAAAAAAGGTGAAAATCACGCAAAAGCGAAAGGCTATAGTCCATGGTGTCGGAGGGCATACTATAGTATGTCGTTTTTCACGATTTCGGAGGATTTGAAAAAAAGGTGAAAATCACGCAAAAGCGAAAGGCTATAGTCCATGGTGTGGGAGGGCATACTATAGTATGTCGTTTTTCACGATTTCGGAGGATTTTAAAAAAAAGGTGAAAATCACGCAAAAGCGAAAGGCTATAGTCCATGTTGTCGGAGGGCATACTATAGTATGTCGTTTTTCACGATTTCGGAGGATTTGAAAAAAAGGTGGAAATCACGCAAAAGCGAAAGGCTATAGTCCATGGTGTCGGAGGGCATACTATAGTATGTCGTTTTTCACGATTTCGGAGGATTAAAAAAAAAGGTGAAAATCACGCAAAAGCGAAAGGCTATAGTCCATGGTGTCGGAGGGCATACTATAGTATGTCGTTTTTCACGATTTCGGAGGATTAAAAAAAAAGGTGAAAATCACGCAAAAGCGAAAGGCTATAGTCCATGGTGTCGGAGGGCATACTATAGTATGTCGTTTTTCACGATTTCGGAGGATTAAAAAAAAGGTGAAAATCACGCAAAAGCGAAAGGCTATAGTCCATGGTGTCGGAGGGCATACTATAGTATGTCGTTTTTCACGATTTCGGAGGATTTGAAAAAAAGGTGAAAATCACGCAAAAGCGAAAGGCTATAGTCCATGGTGTCGGACGGCATACTATAGTATGTCGTTTTTCACGATTTCGGAGGATTTAAAAAAAAAGGTGAAAATCACGCAAAAGCGAAAGGCTATAGTCCATGGTGTCGGAGGGCATACTATAGTATGTCGTTTTTCACGATTTCGGAGGATTTTTAAAAAAAAGGTGAAAATCACGCAAAAGCGAAAGGCTATAGTCCATGGTGTCGGAGGGCATACTATAGTATGTGGTTTTTCACGATTTCGGAGGATTTAAAAAAAAAGGTGAAAATCACGCAAAAGCGAAAGGCTATCGTCCATGGTGTCGGAGGGCATACTATTGTATGTCGTTTTTCACGATTTCGGAGGATTTGAAAAAAAGGTGAAAATCACGCAAAAGCGAAAGGCTATAGTCCATGGTGTCGGAGAGCATACTATAGTATGTCGTTTTTAACGATTTCGGAGGATTTAAAAAAAAAGGTGAAAATCACGCAAAAGCAAAAGGCTATAGTCCATGGTGTCGGAGGGCATACTATAGTATGTCGTTTTTCACGATTTCGGAGGATTAAAAAAAAAGGTGAAAATCACGCAAAAGCGAAAGGCTATAGTCCATGGTGTCGGAGGGCATACTATAGTATGTCGTTTTTCACGATTTCGGAGGATTTGAAAAAAAGGTGAAAATCACGCAAAAGCGAAATGCTATAGTCCATGGTGTGGGAGGGCATACTATAGTATGTCGTTTTTCACGATTTCGGAGGATTTAAAAAAAAAGGTGAAAATCACGCAAAAGCGAAAGGCTATAGTCCATGTTGTCGGAGGGCATACTATAGTATGTCGTTTTTCACGATTTCGGAGGATTTGAAAAAAAGGTGAAAATCACGCAAAAGCGAAAGGCTATAGTCCATGGTGTCGGAGGGCATACTATAGTATGTCGTTTTTCACGATTTCGGAGGATTAAAAAAAAAGGTGAAAATCACGCAAAAGCGAAAGGCTATAGTCCATGGTGTCGGAGGGCATACTATAGTATGTCGTTTTTCACGATTTCGGAGGATTAAAAAAAAAGGTGAAAATCACGCAAAAGCGAAAGGCTATAGTCCATGGTGTCGGAGGGCATACTATAGTATGTCGTTTTTCACGATTTCGGAGGATTTGAAAAAAAGGTGAAAATCACGCAAAAGCGAAAGGCTATAGTCCATGGTGTCGGAGGGCATACTATAGTATGTCGTTTTTCACGATTTCGGAGGATTTGAAAAAAAGGTGAAAATCACGCAAAAGCGAAAGGCTATAGTCCATGGTGTCGGAGGGCATACTATAGTATGTCGTTTTTCACGATTTCGGAGGATTTGAAAAAAAGGTGAAAATCACGCAAAAGCGAAAGGCTATAGTCCATGGTGTCGGAGGGCATACTATAGTATGTCGTTTTTCACGATTTCGGAGGATTTAAAAAAAAAGGTGAAAATCACGCAAAAGCGAAAGGCTATAGTCCATGGTGTCGGAGGGCATACTATAGTATGTCGTTTTTCACGATTTCGGAGGATTTGAAAAAAAGGTGAAAATCACACAAAAGCGAAAGGCTATAGTCCATGGTGTCGGAGGGCATACTATAGTATGTCGTTTTTCACGATTTCGGAGGATTTGAAAAAAAGGTGAAAATCACGCAAAAGCGAAAGGCTATAGTCCATGGTGTCGGAGAGCATACTATAGTATGTCGTTTTTAACGATTTCGGAGGATTTTAAAAAAAAGATGAAAATCACGCGAAAGCAAAAGGCTATAGTCCATGGTGTCGGAGGGCATACTATAGTATGTCGTTTTTCACGATTTCGGAGGATTAAAAAAAAAGGTGAAAATCACGCAAAAGCGAAAGGCTATAGTCCATGGTGTCGGAGGGCATACTATAGTATGTCGTTTTTCACGATTTCGGAGGATTTGAAAAAAAGGTGAAAATCACGCAAAAGCGAAAGGCTATAGTCCATGGTGTCGGAGGGCATACTATAGTATGTCGTTTTTCACGATTTCGGAGGATTTAAAAAAAAAGATGAAAATCACGCGAAAGCAAAAGGCTATAATCCATGGTGTCGGAGGGCATACTATAGTATGTCGTTTTTCACGATTTCGGAGGATTAAAAAAAAAGGTGAAAATCACGCAAAAGCGAAAGGCGTGTCGGAGGGCATACTATAGTATGTCGTTTTTCACGATTTCGGAGGATTAAAAAAAAAGGTGAAAATCACGCAAAAGCGAAAGGCTATAGTCCATGGTGTCGGAGGGCATACTATAGGATGTCGTTTTTCACGATTTCGGAGGATTTGAAAAAAAGGTGAAAATCACGCAAAAGCGAAAGGCTATAGTCCATGGTGTCGGAGGGCATACTATAGTATGTCGTTTTTCACGATTTCGGAGGATTTAAAAAAAAAAGGTGAAAATCACGCAAAAGCGAAAGGCTATAGTCCATGGTGTCGGAGGGCATACTATAGTATGTCGTTTTTCACGATTTCGGAGGATTTGAAAAAAAGGTGAAAATCACGCAAAAGCGAAAGGCTATAGTCCATGGTGTCGGAGGGCATACTATAGTATGTCGTTTTTCACGATTTCGGAGGATTTGAAAAAAAGGTGAAAATCACACAAAAGCGAAAGGCTATAGTCCATGGTGTCGGAGGGCATACTATAGTATGTCGTTTTTCACGATTTCGGAGGATTAAAAAAAAAGGTGAAAATCACGCAAAAGGGAAAGGCTATAGTCCATGGTGTCGGAGGGCATACTATAGTATGTCGTTTTTCACGATTTCGGAGGATTTGAAAAAAAGGTGAAAATCACGCAAAAGCGAAAGGCTATAGTCCATGGTGTCGGAGAGCATACTATAGTATGTCGTTTTTAACGATTTCGGAGGATTTAAAAAAAAAGGTGAAAATCACGCAAAAGCAAAAGGCTATAGTCCATGGTGTCAGGGGGCATACTATATAGTATGTCGTTTTTCACGATTTCGGAGGATTAAAAAAAAAGGTGAAAATCACGCAAAAGCGAAAGGCTATAGTCCATGGTGTCGGAGGGCATACTATAGTATGTCGTTTTTCACGATTTCGGAGGATTTGAAAAAAAGGTGAAAATCACGCAAAAGCGAAAGGCTATAGTCCATGGTGTCGGAGAGCATACTATAGTATGTAGTTTTTAACGATTTCGGAGGATTTAAAAAAAAAGGTGAAAATCACGCGAAAGCAAAAGGCTATAGTCCATGGTGTCGGAGGGCATACTATAGTATGTCGTTTTTCACGATTTCGGAGGATTAAAAAAAAAGGTGAAAATCACGCAAAAGCGAAAGGCTATAGTCCATGGTGTCGGAGGGCATACTATAGTATGTCGTTTTTCACGATTTCGGAGGATTTGAAAAAAAGGTGAAAATCACGCAAAAGCGAAAGGCTATAGTCCATGGTGTCGGAGGGCATACTATAGTATGTCGTTTTTCACGATTTCGGAGGATTTAAAAAAAAAGGTGAAAATCACGCAAAAGCGAAAGGCTATAGTCCATGGTGTCGGAGGGCATACTATAGTATGTCGTTTTTCACGATTTCGGAGGATTTGAAAAAAAGGTGAAAATCACGCAAAAGCGAAAGGCTATAGTCCATGGTGTCGGAGGGCATACTATAGTATGTCGTTTTTCACGATTTCGGAGGATTTGAAAAAAAGGTGAAAATCACACAAAAGCGAAAGGCTATAGTCCATGGTGTCGGAGGGCATACTATAGTATGTCGTTTTTCACGATTTCGGAGGATTAAAAAAAAAGGTGAAAATCACACAAAAGGGAAAGGCTATAGTCCATGGTGTCGGAGGGCATACTATAGTATGTCGTTTTTCACGATTTCGGAGGATTTGAAAAAAAGGTGAAAAGCGAAAGGCTATAGTCCATGGTGTCGGAGAGCATACTATAGTATGTCGTTTTTAACGATTTCGGAGGATTTAAAAAAAAAGGTGAAAATCACGCAAAAGCAAAAGGCTATAGTCCATGGTGTCAGGGGGCATACTATATAGTATGTCGTTTTTCACGATTTCGGAGGATTAAAAAAAAAGGTGAAAATCACGCAAAAGCGAAAGGCTATAGTCCATGGTGTCGGAGGGCATACTATAGTATGTCGTTTTTCACGATTTCGGAGGATTTGAAAAAAAGGTGAAAATCACGCAAAAGCGAAAGGCTATAGTCCATGGTGTCGGAGGGCATACTATAGTATGTCGTTTTTAACGATTTCGGAGGATTTAAAAAAAAAGGTGAAAATCACGCAAAAGCGAAAGGCTATAGTCCATGGTCTCGGACCGCATACTAGTATGTCGTTTTTCACGATTTCGGAGGATTTTAAAAAAAAAGGTGAAAATCACGCAAAAGCGAAAGGCTATCGTCCATGGTGTCGGAGGGCATACTATTGTATGTCGTTTTTCACGATTTCGGAGGATTTGAAAAAAAGGTGAAAATCACGCAAAAGCGAAAGGCTATAGTCCATGGTGTCGGAGGGCATACTATAGTATGTCGTTTTTCACGATTTCGGAGGATTTAAAAAAAAAGGTGAAAATCACGCAAAAGCGAAAGGCTATAGTCCATGGTCTCGGACCGCATACTAGTATGTCGTTTTTCACGATTATGGAGGATTTAAAAAAAAAAGGTGAAAATCACGCAAAAGCGAAAGGCTATAGTCCATGGTGTCGGAGGGCATACTATAGTATGTCGTTTTTAACGATTTCGGAGGATTTAAAAAAAAAGGTGAAAATCACGCAAAAGCAAAAGGCTATAGTCCATGGTGTCGGAGGGCATACTATAGTATGTCGTTTTTCACGATTTCGGAGGATTAAAAAAAAAGGTGAAAATCACGCAAAAGCGAAAGGCTATAGTCCATGGTGTCGGAGGGCATACTATAGTATGTCGTTTTTCACGATTTCGGAGGATTTGAAAAAAAGGTGAAAATCACGCAAAAGCGAAAGGCTATAGTCCATGGTGTGGGAGGGCATACTATAGTATGTCGTTTTTCACGATTTCGGAGGATTAAAAAAAAAAGGTGAAAATCACGCAAAAGCGAAAGGCTATAGTCCATGTTGTCGGAGGGCATACTATAGTATGTCGTTTTTTACGATTTCGGAGGATTTGAAAAAAAGGTGAAAATCACGCAAAAGCGAAAGGCTATAGTCCATGGTGTCGGAGGGCATACTATAGTATGTCGTTTTTCACGATTTCGGAGGATTTTTAAAAAAAGGTGAAAATCACGCAAAAGCGAAAGGCTATAGTCCATGGTGTCGGAGGGCATACTATAGTATGTCGTTTTTAACGATTTCGGAGGATTTAAAAAAAAAGGTGAAAATCACGCAAAAGCGAAAGGCTATAGTCCATGGTCTCGGACCGCATACTAGTATGTCGTTTTTCACGATTTCGGAGGATTTTTAAAAAAAAGGTGAAAATCACGCAAAAGCGAAAGGCTATAGTCCATGGTGTCGGAGGGCATACTATAGTATGTCGTTTTTCACGATTTCGGAGGATTAAAAAAAAAGGTGAAAATCACGCAAAAGCGAAAGGCTATAGTCCATGGTGTCGGAGGGCATACTATAGTATGTCGTTTTTCACGATTTCGGAGGATTTGAAAAAAAGGTGAAAATCACGCAAAAGCGAAAGGCTATAGTCCATGGTGTCGGAGGGCATACTATAGTATGTCGTTTTTCACGATTTCGGAGGATTTAAAAAAAAAGGTGAAAATCACGCAAAAGCGAAAGGCTATAGTCCATGGTGTCGGAGGGCATACTATAGTATGTCGTTTTTCACGATTTCGGAGGATTTTAAAAAAAAAGGTGAAAATCACGCAAAAGCGAAAGGCTATAGTCCATGGTGTCGGAGGGCATACTATAGTATGTGGTTTTTCACGATTTCGGAGGATTTAAAAAAAAAGGTGAAAATCACGCAAAAGCGAAAGGCTATCGTCCATGGTGTCGGAGGGCATACTATTGTATGTCGTTTTTCACGATTTCGGAGGATTTGAAAAAAAGGTGAAAATCACGCAAAAGCGAAAGGCTATAGTCCATGGTGTCGGAGAGCATACTATAGTATGTCGTTTTTAACGATTTCGGAGGATTTAAAAAAAAAGGTGAAAATCACGCAAAAGCAAAAGGCTATAGTCCATGGTGTCGGAGGGCATACTATAGTATGTCGTTTTTCACGATTTCGGAGGATTAAAAAAAAAGGTGAAAATCACGCAAAAGCGAAAGGCTATAGTCCATGGTGTCGGAGGGCATACTATAGTATGTCGTTTTTCACGATTTCGGAGGATTTGAAAAAAAGGTGAAAATCACGCAAAAGCGAAAGGCTATAGTCCATGGTTTGGGAGGGCATACTATAGTATGTCGTTTTTCACGATTTCGGAGGATTAAAAAAAAAAGGTGAAAATCACGCAAAAGCGAAAGGCTATAGTCCATGTTGTCGGAGGGCATACTATAGTATGTCGTTTTTCACGATTTCGGAGGATTTGAAAAAAAGGTGGAAATCACGCAAAAGCGAAAGGCTATAGTCCATGGTGTCGGAGGGCATACTATAGTATGTCGTTTTTCACGATTTCGGAGGATTTTTAAAAAAAGGTGAAAATCACGCAAAAGCGAAAGGCTATAGTCCATGGTGTCGGAGGGCATACTATAGTATGTCGTTTTTAACGATTTCGGAGGATTTAAAAAAAAAGGTGAAAATCACGCAAAAGCGAAAGGCTATAGTCCATGGTCTCGGACCGCATACTAGTATGTCGTTTTTCACGATTTCGGAGGATTAAAAAAAAAGGTGAAAATCACGCAAAAGCGAAAGGCTATAGTCCATGGTGTCGGAGGGCATACTATAGTATGTCGTTTTTCACGATTTCGGAGGATTTGAAAAAAAGGTGAAAATCACGCAAAAGCGAAAGGCTATAGTCCATGGTGTGGGAGGGCATACTATAGTATGTCGTTTTTCACGATTTCGGAGGATTAAAAAAAAAAGGTGAAAATCACGCAAAAGCGAAAGGCTATAGTCCATGTTGTCGGAGGGCATACTATAGTATGTCGTTTTTCACGATTTCGGACGATTTGAAAAAAAGGTGAAAATCACGCAAAAGCGAAAGGCTATAGTCCATGGTGTCGGAGGGCATACTATAGTATGTCGTTTTTCACGATTTCGGAGGATTTTTAAAAAAAGGTGAAAATCACGCAAAAGCGAAAGGCTATAGTCCATGGTGTCGGAGGGCATACTATAGTATGTCGTTTTTAACGATTTCGGAGGATTTAAAAAAAAAGGTGAAAATCACGCAAAAGCGAAAGGCTATAGTCCATGGTCTCGGACCGCATACTAGTATGTCGTTTTTCACGATTTCGGAGGATTTTTAAAAAAAAGGTGAAAATCACGCAAAAGCGAAAGGCTATAGTCCATGGTGTCGGAGGGCATACTATAGTATGTCGTTTTTCACGATTTCGGAGGATTAAAAAAAAAGGTGAAAATCACGCAAAAGCGAAAGGCTATAGTCCATGGTGTCGGAGGGCATACTATAGTATGTCGTTTTTCACGATTTCGGAGGATTTGAAAAAAAGGTGAAAATCACGCAAAAGCGAAAGGCTATAGTCCATGGTGTCGGAGGGCATACTATAGTATGTCGTTTTTCACGATTTCGGAGGATTTAAAAAAAAAGGTGAAAATCACGCAAAAGCGAAAGGCTATAGTCCATGGTGTCGGAGGGCATACTATAGTATGTCGTTTTTCACGATTTCGGAGGATTTTAAAAAAAAAAGGTGAAAATCACGCAAAAGCGAAAGGCTATAGTCCATGGTGTCGGAGGGCATACTATAGTATGTGGTTTTTCACGATTTCGGAGGATTTAAAAAAAAAGGTGAAAATCACGCAAAAGCGAAAGGCTATCGTCCATGGTGTCGGAGGGCATACTATTGTATGTCGTTTTTCACGATTTCGGAGGATTTGAAAAAAAGGTGAAAATCACGCAAAAGCGAAAGGCTATAGTCCATGGTGTCGGAGAGCATACTATAGTATGTCGTTTTTAACGATTTCGGAGGATTTAAAAAAAAAGGTGAAAATCACGCAAAAGCAAAAGGCTATAGTCCATGGTGTCGGAGGGCATACTATAGTATGTCGTTTTTCACGATTTCGGAGGATTAAAAAAAAAGGTGAAAATCACGCAAAAGCGAAAGGCTATAGTCCATGGTGTCGGAGGGCATACTATAGTATGTCGTTTTTCACGATTTCGGAGGATTTGAAAAAAAGGTGAAAATCACGCAAAAGCGAAAGGCTATAGTCCATGGTGTGGGAGGGCATACTATAGTATGTCGTTTTTCACGATTTCGGAGGATTAAAAAAAAAAGGTGAAAATCACGCAAAAGCGAAAGGCTATAGTCCATGTTGTCGGAGGGCATACTATAGTATGTCGTTTTTCACGATTTCGGAGGATTTGAAAAAAAGGTGGAAATCACGCAAAAGCGAAAGGCTATAGTCCATGGTGTCGGAGGGCATACTATAGTATGTCGTTTTTCACGATTTCGGAGGATTTTTAAAAAAAAGGTGAAAATCACGCAAAAGCGAAAGGCTATAGTCCATGGTGTCGGAGGGCATACTATAGTATGTCGTTTTTCACGATTTCGGAGGATTAAAAAAAAAGGTGAAAATCACGCAAAAGCGAAAGGCTATAGTCCATGGTGTCGGAGGGCATACTATAGTATGTCGTTTTTCACGATTTCGGAGGATTTAAAAAAAAAGGTGAAAATCACGCAAAAGCGAAAGGCTATAGTCCATGGTGTCGGAGGGCATACTATAGTATGTCGTTTTTCACGATTTCGGAGGATTTTAAAAAAAAAGGTGAAAATCACGCAAAAGCGAAAGGCTATAGTCCATGGTGTCGGAGGGCATACTATAGTATGTGGTTTTTCACGATTTCGGAGGATTTAAAAAAAAAGGTGAAAATCACGCAAAAGCGAAAGGCTATCGTCCATGGTGTCGGAGGGCATACTATTGTATGTCGTTTTTCACGATTTCGGAGGATTTGAAAAAAAGGTGAAAATCACGCAAAAGCGAAAGGCTATAGTCCATGGTGTCGGAGAGCATACTATAGTATGTCGTTTTTAACGATTTCGGAGGATTTAAAAAAAAAGGTGAAAATCACGCAAAAGCAAAAGGCTATAGTCCATGGTGTCGGAGGGCATACTATAGTATGTCGTTTTTCACGATTTCGGAGGATTAAAAAAAAAGGTGAAAATCACGCAAAAGCGAAAGGCTATAGTCCATGGTGTCGGAGGGCATACTATAGTATGTCGTTTTTCACGATTTCGGAGGATTTGAAAAAAAGGTGAAAATCACGCAAAAGCGAAAGGCTATAGTCCATGGTGTGGGAGGGCATACTATAGTATGTCGTTTTTCACGATTTCGGAGGATTAAAAAAAAAAGGTGAAAATCACGCAAAAGCGAAAGGCTATAGTCCATGTTGTCGGAGGGCATACTATAGTATGTCGTTTTTCACGATTTCGGAGGATTTGAAAAAAAGGTGGAAATCACGCAAAAGCGAAAGGCTATAGTCCATGGTGTCGGAGGGCATACTATAGTATGTCGTTTTTCACGATTTCGGAGGATTTTTAAAAAAAAGGTGAAAATCACGCAAAAGCGAAAGGCTATAGTCCATGGTGTCGGAGGGCATACTATAGTATGTCGTTTTTCACGATTTCGGAGGATTAAAAAAAAAGGTGAAAATCACGCAAAAGCGAAAGGCTATAGTCCATGGTGTCGGAGGGCATACTATAGTATGTCGTTTTTCACGATTTCGGAGGATTTGAAAAAAAGGTGAAAATCACGCAAAAGCGAAAGGCTATAGTCCATGGTGTCGGAGGGCATACTATAGTATGTCGTTTTTCACGATTTCGGAGGATTTAGAAAAAAAGGTGAAAATCACGCAAAAGCGAAAGGCTATAGTCCATGGTGTCGGAGGGCATACTATAGTATGTCGTTTTTCACGATTTCGGAGGATTTTAAAAAAAAAGGTGAAAATCACGCAAAAGCGAAAGGCTATAGTCCATGGTGTCGGAGGGCATACTATAGTATGTGGTTTTTCACGATTTCGGAGGATTTAAAAAAAAAGGTGAAAATCACGCAAAAGCGAAAGGCTATCGTCCATGGTGTCGGAGGGCATACTATAGTATGTCGTTTTTCACGATTTCGGAGGATTTGAAAAAAAGGTGAAAATCACGCAAAAGCGAAAGGCTATAGTCCATGGTGTCGGAGGGCATACTATAGTATGTCGTTTTTCACGATTTCGGAGGATTTAAAAAAAAAGGTGAAAATCACGCAAAAGCGAAAGGCTATAGTCCATGGTGTCGGAGGGCATACTATAGTATGTCGTTTTTCACGATTTCGGAGGATTTGAAAAAAAGGTGAAAATCACGCAAAAGCGAAAGGCTATAGTCCATGGTGTCGGAGGGCATACTATAGTATGTCGTTTTTCACGATTTCGGAGGATTTGAAAAAAAGGTGAAAATCACGCAAAAGCGAAAGGCTATAGTCCATGGTGTCGGAGAGCATACTATAGTATGTCGTTTTTAACGATTTCGGAGGATTTAAAAAAAAAGGTGAAAATCACGCGAAAGCAAAAGGCTATAGTCCATGGTGTCGGAGGGCATACTATAGTATGTCGTTTTTCACGATTTCGGAGGATTTAAAAAAAAAGGTGAAAATCACGCAAAAGCGAAAGGCTATAGTCCATGGTGTCGGAGGGCATACTATAGTATGTCGTTTTTCACGATTTCGGAGGATTTAAAAAAAAAGGTGAAAATCACGCAAAAGCGAAAGGCTATAGTCCATGGTGTCGGAGGGCATACTATAGTATGTCGTTTTTCACGATTTCGGAGGATTTGAAAAAAAGGTGAAAATCACGCAAAAGCGAAAGGCTATAGTCCATGGTGTCGGAGGGCATACTATAGTATGTCGTTTTTCACGATTTCGGAGGATTTGAAAAAAAGGTGAAAATCACGCAAAAGCGAAAGGCTATAGTCCATGGTGTCGGAGGGCATACTATAGTATGTCGTTTTTAACGATTTCGGAGGATTTAAAAAAAAAGGTGAAAATCACGCAAAAGCGAAAGGCTATAGTCCATGGTCTCGGACCGCATACTAGTATGTCGTTTTTCACGATTTCGGAGGATTTTTTAAAAAAAAGGTGAAAATCACGCAAAAGCGAAAGGCTATCGTCCATGGTGTCGGAGGGCATACTATTGTATGTCGTTTTTCACGATTTCGGAGGATTTGAAAAAAAGGTGAAAATCACGCAAAAGCGAAAGGCTATAGTCCATGGTGTCGGAGGGCATACTATAGTATGTCGTTTTTCACGATTTCGGAGGATTTGAAAAAAAGGTGAAAATCACACAAAAGCGAAAGGCTATAGTCCATGGTGTCGGAGGGCATACTATAGTATGTCGTTTTTCACGATTTCGGAGGATTAAAAAAAAAGGTGAAAATCACGCAAAAGGGAAAGGCTATAGTCCATGGTGTCGGAGGGCATACTATAGTATGTCGTTTTTCACGATTTCGGAGGATTTGAAAAAAAGGTGAAAATCACGCAAAAGCGAAAGGCTATAGTCCATGGTGTCGGAGAGCATACTATAGTATGTCGTTTTTAACGATTTCGGAGGATTTAAAAAAAAAGGTGAAAATCACGCAAAAGCAAAAGGCTATAGTCCATGGTGTCAGGGGGCATACTATATAGTATGTCGTTTTTCACGATTTCGGAGGATTAAAAAAAAAGGTGAAAATCACGCAAAAGCGAAAGGCTATAGTCCATGGTGTCGGAGGGCATACTATAGTATGTCGTTTTTCACGATTTCGGAGGATTTGAAAAAAAGGTGAAAATCACGCAAAAGCGAAAGGCTATAGTCCATGGTGTCGGAGGGCATACTATAGTATGTCGTTTTTAACGATTTCGGAGGATTTAAAAAAAAAGGTGAAAATCACGCAAAAGCGAAAGGCTATAGTCCATGGTCTCGGACCGCATACTAGTATGTCGTTTTTCACGATTTCGGAGGATTTTTAAAAAAAAAGGTGAAAATCACGCAAAAGCGAAAGGCTATCGTCCATGGTGTCGGAGGGCATACTATTGTATGTCGTTTTTCACGATTTCGGAGGATTTGAAAAAAAGGTGAAAATCACGCAAAAGCGAAAGGCTATAGTCCATGGTGTCGGAGGGCATACTATAGTATGTCGTTTTTCACGATTTCGGAGGATTTGAAAAAAAGGTGAAAATCACGCAAAAGCGAAAGGCTATAGTCCATGGTGTCGGAGGGCATACTATAGTATGTCGTTTTTAACGATTTCGGAGGATTTAAAAAAAAAGGTGAAAATCACGCGAAAGCAAAAGGCTATAGTCCATGGTGTCGGAGGGCATACTATAGTATGTCGTTTTTCACGATTTCGGAGGATTAAAAAAAAAGGTGAAAATCACGCAAAAGCGAAAGGCTATAGTCCATGGTGTCGGAGGGCATACTATAGTATGTCGTTTTTCACGATTTCGGAGGATTTGAAAAAAAGGTGAAAATCACGCAAAAGCGAAAGGCTATAGTCCATGGTGTCGGAGGGCATACTATAGTATGTCGTTTTTCACGATTTCGGAGGATTTAAAAAAAAAAGGTGAAAATCACGCAAAAGCGAAAGGCTATAGTCCATGGTGTCGGAGGGCATACTATAGTATGTCGTTTTTCACGATTTCGGAGGATTTGAAAAAAAGGTGAAAATCACGCAAAAGCGAAAGGCTATAGTCCATGGTGTCGGAGGGCATACTATAGTATGTCGTTTTTCACGATTTCGGAGGATTTGAAAAAAAGGTGAAAATCACACAAAAGCGAAAGGCTATAGTCCATGGTGTCGGAGGGCATACTATAGTATGTCGTTTTTCACGATTTCGGAGGATTTGAAAAAAAGGTGAAAATCACGCAAAAGCGAAAGGCTATAGTCCATGGTGTCGGAGAGCATACTATAGTATGTCGTTTTTAACGATTTCGGAGGATTTAAAAAAAAAGGTGAAAATCACGCAAAAGCAAAAGGCTATAGTCCATGGTGTCAGGGGGCATACTATATAGTATGTCGTTTTTCACGATTTCGGAGGATTAAAAAAAAAGGTGAAAATCACGCAAAAGCGAAAGGCTATAGTCCATGGTGTCGGAGGGCATACTATAGTATGTCGTTTTTCACGATTTCGGAGGATTTGAAAAAAAGGTGAAAATCACGCAAAAGCGAAAGGCTATAGTCCATGGTGTCGGAGGGCATACTATAGTATGTCGTTTTTCACGATTTCGGAGGATTTAAAAAAAAAGGTGAAAATCACGCAAAAGCGAAAGGCTATAGTCCATGGTGTCGGAGGGCATACTATAGTATGTCGTTTTTCACGATTTCGGAGGATTTGAAAAAAAGGTGAAAATCACGCAAAAGCGAAAGGCTATAGTCCATGGTGTCGGAGGGCATACTATAGTATGTCGTTTTTCACGATTTCGGAGGATTTGAAAAAAAGGTGAAAATCACACAAAAGCGAAAGGCTATAGTCCATGGTGTCGGAGGGCATACTATAGTATGTCGTTTTTCACGATTTCGGAGGATTAAAAAAAAAGGTGAAAATCACGCAAAAGGGAAAGGCTATAGTCCATGGTGTCGGAGGGCATACTATAGTATGTCGTTTTTCACGATTTCGGAGGATTTGAAAAAAAGGTGAAAATCACGCAAAAGCGAAAGGCTATAGTCCATGGTGTCGGAGAGCATACTATAGTATGTCGTTTTTAACGATTTCGGAGGATTTAAAAAAAAAGGTGAAAATCACGCAAAAGCAAAAGGCTATAGTCCATGGTGTCAGGGGGCATACTATATAGTATGTCGTTTTTCACGATTTCGGAGGATTAAAAAAAAAGGTGAAAATCACGCAAAAGCGAAAGGCTATAGTCCATGGTGTCGGAGGGCATACTATAGTATGTCGTTTTTCACGATTTCGGAGGATTTGAAAAAAAGGTGAAAATCACGCAAAAGCGAAAGGCTATAGTCCATGGTGTCGGAGGGCATACTATAGTATGTCGTTTTTAACGATTTCGGAGGATTTAAAAAAAAAGGTGAAAATCACGCAAAAGCGAAAGGCTATAGTCCATGGTCTCGGACCGCATACTAGTATGTCGTTTTTCACGATTTCGGAGGATTTTTTAAAAAAAAGGTGAAAATCACGCAAAAGCGAAAGGCTATCGTCCATGGTGTCGGAGGGCATACTATTGTATGTCGTTTTTCACGATTTCGGAGGATTTGAAAAAAAGGTGAAAATCACGCAAAAGCGAAAGGCTATAGTCCATGGTGTCGGAGGGCATACTATAGTATGTCGTTTTTCACGATTTCGGAGGATTTGAAAAAAAGGTGAAAATCACACAAAAGCGAAAGGCTATAGTCCATGGTGTCGGAGGGCATACTATAGTATGTCGTTTTTCACGATTTCGGAGGATTAAAAAAAAAGGTGAAAATCACGCAAAAGGGAAAGGCTATAGTCCATGGTGTCGGAGGGCATACTATAGTATGTCGTTTTTCACGATTTCGGAGGATTTGAAAAAAAGGTGAAAATCACGCAAAAGCGAAAGGCTATAGTCCATGGTGTCGGAGAGCATACTATAGTATGTCGTTTTTAACGATTTCGGAGGATTTAAAAAAAAAGGTGAAAATCACGCAAAAGCAAAAGGCTATAGTCCATGGTGTCAGGGGGCATACTATATAGTATGTCGTTTTTCACGATTTCGGAGGATTAAAAAAAAAGGTGAAAATCACGCAAAAGCGAAAGGCTATAGTCCATGGTGTCGGAGGGCATACTATAGTATGTCGTTTTTAACGATTTCGGAGGATTTAAAAAAAAAGGTGAAAATCACGCAAAAGCGAAAGGCTATAGTCCATGGTCTCGGACCGCATACTAGTATGTCGTTTTTCACGATTTCGGAGGATTTTTTAAAAAAAAGGTGAAAATCACGCAAAAGCGAAAGGCTATCGTCCATGGTGTCGGAGGGCATACTATTGTATGTCGTTTTTCACGATTTCGGAGGATTTGAAAAAAAGGTGAAAATCACGCAAAAGCGAAAGGCTATAGTCCATGGTGTCGGAGGGCATACTATAGTATGTCGTTTTTCACGATTTCGGAGGATTTAAAAAAAAAGGTGAAAATCACGCAAAAGCGAAAGGCTATAGTCCATGGTCTCGGACCGCATACTAGTATGTCGTTTTTCACGATTTTGGAGGATTTAAAAAAAAAAGGTGAAAATCACGCAAAAGCGAAAGGCTATAGTCCATGGTGTCGGAGGGCATACTATAGTATGTCGTTTTTAACGATTTCGGAGGATTTAAAAAAAAAGGTGAAAATCACGCAAAAGCAAAAGGCTATAGTCCATGGTGTCGGAGGGCATACTATAGTATGTCGTTTTTCACGATTTCGGAGGATTAAAAAAAAAGGTGAAAATCACGCAAAAGCGAAAGGCTATAGTCCATGGTGTCGGAGGGCATACTATAGTATGTCGTTTTTCACGATTTCGGAGGATTTGAAAAAAAGGTGAAAATCACGCAAAAGCGAAAGGCTATAGTCCATGGTGTGGGAGGGCATACTATAGTATGTCGTTTTTCACGATTTCGGAGGATTTAAAAAAAAAGGTGAAAATCACGCAAAAGCGAAAGGCTATAGTCCATGTTGTCGGAGGGCATACTATAGTATGTCGTTTTTCACGATTTCGGAGGATTTGAAAAAAAGGTGAAAATCACGCAAAAGCGAAAGGCTATAGTCCATGGTGTCGGAGGGCATACTATAGTATGTCGTTTTTCACGATTTCGGAGGATTAAAAAAAAAGGTGAAAATCACGCAAAAGCGAAAGGCTATAGTCCATGGTGTCGGAGGGCATACTATAGTATGTCGTTTTTCACGATTTCGGAGGATTTTTTAAAAAAAAGGTGAAAATCACGCAAAAGCGAAAGGCTATAGTCCATGGTCTCGGACCGCATACTATAGTATGTCGTTTTTCACGATTTCGGAGGATTTGAAAAAAAGGTGAAAATCACGCAAAAGCGAAAGGCTATAGTCCATGGTGTCGGAGGGCATACTATAGTATGTCGTTTTTAACGATTTCGGAGGATTTAAAAAAAAAGGTGAAAATCACGCAAAAGCGAAAGGCTATAGTCCATGGTCTCGGACCGCATACTAGTATGTCGTTTTTCACGATTTCGGAGGATTTTAAAAAAAAAGGTGAAAATCACGCAAAAGCGAAAGGCTATAGTCCATGGTGTCGGAGGGCATACTATAGTATGTCGTTTTTCACGATTTCGGAGGATTAAAAAAAAAGGTGAAAATCACGCAAAAGCGAAAGGCTATCGTCCATGGTGTCGGAGGGCATACTATTGTATGTCGTTTTTCACGATTTCGGAGGATTTGAAAAAAAGGTGAAAATCACGCAAAAGCGAAAGGCTATAGTCCATGGTGTCGGAGGGCATACTATAGTATGTCGTTTTTCACGATTTCGGAGGATTTAAAAAAAAAAGGTGAAAATCACGCAAAAGCGAAAGGCTATAGTCCATGGTGTCGGAGGGCATACTATAGTATGTCGTTTTTCACGATTTCGGAGGATTTAAAAAAAAAGGTGAAAATCACGCAAAAGCGAAAGGCTATAGTCCATGGTGTCGGAGGGCATACTATAGTATGTCGTTTTTCACGATTTCGGAGGATTTGAAAAAAAGGTGAAAATCACGCAAAAGCGAAAGGCTATAGTCCATGGTGTCGGAGGGCATACTATAGTATGTCGTTTTTCACGATTTCGGAGGATTTGAAAAAAAGGTGAAAATCACGCAAAAGCGAAAGGCTATAGTCCATGGTGTCGGAGAGCATACTATAGTATGTCGTTTTTAACGATTTCGGAGGATTTAAAAAAAAAGGTGAAAATCACGCGAAAGCAAAAGGCTATAGTCCATGGTGTCGGAGGGCATACTATAGTATGTCGTTTTTCACGATTTCGGAGGATTAAAAAAAAAGGTGAAAATCACGCAAAAGCGAAAGGCTATAGTCCATGGTGTCGGAGGGCATACTATAGTATGTCGTTTTTCACGATTTCGGAGGATTTGAAAAAAAGGTGAAAATCACGCAAAAGCGAAAGGCTATAGTCCATGGTGTCGGAGGGCATACTATAGTATGTCGTTTTTCACGATTTCGGAGGATTTAAAAAAAAAAGGTGAAAATCACGCAAAAGCGAAAGGCTATAGTCCATGGTGTCGGAGGGCATACTATAGTATGTCGTTTTTCACGATTTCGGAGGATTTGAAAAAAAGGTGAAAATCACGCAAAAGCGAAAGGCTATAGTCCATGGTGTCGGAGGGCATACTATAGTATGTCGTTTTTCACGATTTCGGAGGATTTGAAAAAAAGGTGAAAATCACACAAAAGCGAAAGGCTATAGTCCATGGTGTCGGAGGGCATACTATAGTATGTCGTTTTTCACGATTTCGGAGGATTAAAAAAAAAGGTGAAAATCACGCAAAAGGGAAAGGCTATAGTCCATGGTGTCGGAGGGCATACTATAGTATGTCGTTTTTCACGATTTCGGAGGATTTGAAAAAAAGGTGAAAATCACGCAAAAGCGAAAGGCTATAGTCCATGGTGTCGGAGAGCATACTATAGTATGTCGTTTTTAACGATTTCGGAGGATTTAAAAAAAAAAGGTGAAAATCACGCAAAAGCAAAAGGCTATAGTCCATGGTGTCAGGGGGCATACTATATAGTATGTCGTTTTTCACGATTTCGGAGGATTAAAAAAAAAGGTGAAAATCACGCAAAAGCGAAAGGCTATAGTCCATGGTGTCGGAGGGCATACTATAGTATGTCGTTTTTCACGATTTCGGAGGATTTGAAAAAAAGGTGAAAATCACGCAAAAGCGAAAGGCTATAGTCCATGGTGTCGGAGGGCATACTATAGTATGTCGTTTTTCACGATTTCGGAGGATTTAAAAAAAAAGGTGAAAATCACGCAAAAGCGAAAGGCTATAGTCCATGGTGTCGGAGGGCATACTATAGTATGTCGTTTTTCACGATTTCGGAGGATTTGAAAAAAAGGTGAAAATCACGCAAAAGCGAAAGGCTATAGTCCATGGTGTCGGAGGGCATACTATAGTATGTCGTTTTTCACGATTTCGGAGGATTTGAAAAAAAGGTGAAAATCACACAAAAGCGAAAGGCTATAGTCCATGGTGTCGGAGGGCATACTATAGTATGTCGTTTTTCACGATTTCGGAGGATTAAAAAAAAAGGTGAAAATCACGCAAAAGGGAAAGGCTATAGTCCATGGTGTCGGAGGGCATACTATAGTATGTCGTTTTTCACGATTTCGGAGGATTTGAAAAAAAGGTGAAAATCACGCAAAAGCGAAAGGCTATAGTCCATGGTGTCGGAGAGCATACTATAGTATGTCGTTTTTAACGATTTCGGAGGATTTAAAAAAAAAGGTGAAAATCACGCAAAAGCAAAAGGCTATAGTCCATGGTGTCAGGGGGCATACTATATAGTATGTCGTTTTTCACGATTTCGGAGGATTAAAAAAAAAGGTGAAAATCACGCAAAAGCGAAAGGCTATAGTCCATGGTGTCGGAGGGCATACTATAGTATGTCGTTTTTCACGATTTCGGAGGATTTGAAAAAAAGGTGAAAATCACGCAAAAGCGAAAGGCTATAGTCCATGGTGTCGGAGGGCATACTATAGTATGTCGTTTTTAACGATTTCGGAGGATTTAAAAAAAAAGGTGAAAATCACGCAAAAGCGAAAGGCTATAGTCCATGGTCTCGGACCGCATACTAGTATGTCGTTTTTCACGATTTCGGAGGATTTTTAAAAAAAAAGGTGAAAATCACGCAAAAGCGAAAGGCTATCGTCCATGGTGTCGGAGGGCATACTATTGTATGTCGTTTTTCACGATTTCGGAGGATTTGAAAAAAAGGTGAAAATCACGCAAAAGCGAAAGGCTATAGTCCATGGTGTCGGAGGGCATACTATAGTATGTAGTTTTTCACGATTTCGGAGGATTTGAAAAAAAGGTGAAAATCACACAAAAGCGAAAGGCTATAGTCCATGGTGTCGGAGGGCATACTATAGTATGTCGTTTTTCACGATTTCGGAGGATTAAAAAAAAAGGTGAAAATCACGCAAAAGGGAAAGGCTATAGTCCATGGTGTCGGAGGGCATACTATAGTATGTCGTTTTTCACGATTTCGGAGGATTTGAAAAAAAGGTGAAAATCACGCAAAAGCGAAAGGCTATAGTCCATGGTGTCGGAGAGCATACTATAGTATGTCGTTTTTAACGATTTCGGAGGATTTAAAAAAAAAGGTGAAAATCACGCAAAAGCAAAAGGCTATAGTCCATGGTGTCAGGGGGCATACTATATAGTATGTCGTTTTTCACGATTTCGGAGGATTAAAAAAAAAGGTGAAAATCACGCAAAAGCGAAAGGCTATAGTCCATGGTGTCGGAGGGCATACTATAGTATGTCGTTTTTCACGATTTCGGAGGATTTGAAAAAAAGGTGAAAATCACGCAAAAGCGAAAGGCTATAGTCCATGGTGTCGGAGGGCATACTATAGTATGTCGTTTTTAACGATTTCGGAGGATTTAAAAAAAAAGGTGAAAATCACGCAAAAGCGAAAGGCTATAGTCCATGGTCTCGGACCGCATACTAGTATGTCGTTTTTCACGATTTCGGAGGATTTTTAAAAAAAAAGGTGAAAATCACGCAAAAGCGAAAGGCTATCGTCCATGGTGTCGGAGGGCATACTATTGTATGTCGTTTTTCACGATTTCGGAGGATTTGAAAAAAAGGTGAAAATCACGCAAAAGCGAAAGGCTATAGTCCATGGTGTCGGAGGGCATACTATAGTATGTCGTTTTTCACGATTTCGGAGGATTTAAAAAAAAAGGTGAAAATCACGCAAAAGCGAAAGGCTATAGTCCATGGTCTCGGACCGCATACTAGTATGTCGTTTTTCACGATTTTGGAGGATTTAAAAAAAAAAGGTGAAAATCACGCAAAAGCGAAAGGCTATAGTCCATGGTGTCGGAGGGCATACTATAGTATGTCGTTTTTAACGATTTCGGAGGATTTAAAAAAAAAGGTGAAAATCACGCAAAAGCAAAAGGCTATAGTCCATGGTGTCGGAGGGCATACTATAGTATGTCGTTTTTCACGATTTCGGAGGATTAAAAAAAAAGGTGAAAATCACGCAAAAGCGAAAGGCTATAGTCCATGGTGTCGGAGGGCATACTATAGTATGTCGTTTTTCACGATTTCGGAGGATTTAAAAAAAAGGTGAAAATCACGCAAAAGCGAAAGGCTATAGTCCATGGTGTGGGAGGGCATACTATAGTATGTCGTTTTTCACGATTTCGGAGGATTTAAAAAAAAAGGTGAAAATCACGCAAAAGCGAAAGGCTATAGTCCATGTTGTCGGAGGGCATACTATAGTATGTCGTTTTTCACGATTTCGGAGGATTTGAAAAAAAGGTGAAAATCACGCAAAAGCGAAAGGCTATAGTCCATGGTGTCGGAGGGCATACTATAGTATGTCGTTTTTCACGATTTCGGAGGATTAAAAAAAAAGGTGAAAATCACGCAAAAGCGAAAGGCTATAGTACATGGTGTCGGAGGGCATACTATAGTATGTCGTTTTTCACGATTTCGGAGGATTTTAAAAAAAAAAGGTGAAAATCACGCAAAAGCGAAAGGCTATAGTCCATGGTGTCGGAGGGCATACTATAGTATGTCGTTTTTCACGATTTCGGAGGATTTGAAAAAAAGGTGAAAATCACGCAAAAGCGAAAGGCTATAGTCCATGGTGTCGGAGGGCATACTATAGTATGTCGTTTTTCACGATTTCGGAGGATTTAAAAAAAAAGGTGAAAATCACGCAAAAGCGAAAGGCTATAGTCCATGGTGTCGGAGGGCATACTATAGAATGTCGTTTTTCACGATTTCGGAGGATTTGAAAAAAAGGTGAAAATCACGCAAAAGCGAAAGGCTATAGTCCATGGTGTCGGAGGGCATACTATAGTATGTCGTTTTTCACGATTTCGGAGGATTTGAAAAAAAGGTGAAAATCACACAAAAGCGAAAGGCTATAGTCCATGGTGTCGGAGGGCATACTATAGTATGTCGTTTTTCACGATTTCGGAGGATTAAAAAAAAAGGTGAAAATCACGCAAAAGGGAAAGGCTATAGTCCATGGTGTCGGAGGGCATACTATAGTATGTCGTTTTTCACGATTTCGGAGGATTTGAAAAAAAGGTGAAAATCACGCAAAAGCGAAAGGCTATAGTCCATGGTGTCGGAGAGCATACTATAGTATGTCGTTTTTAACGATTTCGGAGGATTTAAAAAAAAAGGTGAAAATCACGCAAAAGCAAAAGGCTATAGTCCATGGTGTCAGGGGGCATACTATATAGTATGTCGTTTTTCACGATTTCGGAGGATTAAAAAAAAAGGTGAAAATCACGCAAAAGCGAAAGGCTATAGTCCATGGTGTCGGAGGGCATACTATAGTATGTCGTTTTTCACGATTTCGGAGGATTTGAAAAAAAGGTGAAAATCACGCAAAAGCGAAAGGCTATAGTCCATGGTGTCGGAGGGCATACTATAGTATGTCGTTTTTAACGATTTCGGAGGATTTAAAAAAAAAGGTGAAAATCACGCAAAAGCGAAAGGCTATAGTCCATGGTCTCGGACCGCATACTAGTATGTCGTTTTTCACGATTTCGGAGGATTTAAAAAAAAAAAGGTGAAAATCACGCAAAAGCGAAAGGCTATCGTCCATGGTGTCGGAGGGCATACTATTGTATGTCGTTTTTCACGATTTCGGAGGATTTGAAAAAAAGGTGAAAATCACGCAAAAGCGAAAGGCTATAGTCCATGGTGTCGGAGGGCATACTATAGTATGTCGTTTTTCACGATTTCGGAGGATTTGAAAAAAAGGTGAAAATCACACAAAAGCGAAAGGCTATAGTCCATGGTGTCGGAGGGCATACTATAGTATGTCGTTTTTCACGATTTCGGAGGATTAAAAAAAAAGGTGAAAATCACGCAAAAGGGAAAGGCTATAGTCCATGGTGTCGGAGGGCATACTATAGTATGTCGTTTTTCACGATTTCGGAGGATTTGAAAAAAAGGTGAAAATCACGCAAAAGCGAAAGGCTATAGTCCATGGTGTCGGAGAGCATACTATAGTATGTCGTTTTTAACGATTTCGGAGGATTTAAAAAAAAAGGTGAAAATCACGCAAAAGCAAAAGGCTATAGTCCATGGTGTCAGGGGGCATACTATATAGTATGTCGTTTTTCACGATTTCGGAGGATTAAAAAAAAAGGTGAAAATCACGCAAAAGCGAAAGGCTATAGTCCATGGTGTCGGAGGGCATACTATAGTATGTCGTTTTTCACGATTTCGGAGGATTTGAAAAAAAGGTGAAAATCACGCAAAAGCGAAAGGCTATAGTCCATGGTGTCGGAGGGCATACTATAGTATGTCGTTTTTAACGATTTCGGAGGATTTAAAAAAAAAAGGTGAAAATCACGCAAAAGCGAAAGGCTATCGTCCATGGTGTCGGAGGGCATACTATTGTATGTCGTTTTTCACGATTTCGGAGGATTTGAAAAAAAGGTGAAAATCACGCAAAAGCGAAAGGCTATAGTCCATGGTGTCGGAGGGCATACTATAGTATGTCGTTTTTCACGATTTCGGAGGATTTAAAAAAAAAGGTGAAAATCACGCAAAAGCGAAAGGCTATAGTCCATGGTCTCGGACCGCATACTAGTATGTCGTTTTTCACGATTTTGGAGGATTTAAAAAAAAAAGGTGAAAATCACGCAAAAGCGAAAGGCTATAGTCCATGGTGTCGGAGGGCATACTATAGTATGTCGTTTTTAACGATTTCGGAGGATTTAAAAAAAAAGGTGAAAATCACGCAAAAGCAAAAGGCTATAGTCCATGGTGTCGGAGGGCATACTATAGTATGTCGTTTTTCACGATTTCGGAGGATTCAAAAAAAAGGTGAAAATCACGCAAAAGCGAAAGGCTATAGTCCATGGTGTCGGAGGGCATACTATAGTATGTCGTTTTTCACGATTTCGGAGGATTTGAAAAAAAGGTGAAAATCACGCAAAAGCGAAAGGCTATAGTCCATGGTGTGGGAGGGCATACTATAGTATGTCGTTTTTCACGATTTCGGAGGATTTAAAAAAAAAAGGTGAAAATCACGCAAAAGCGAAAGGCTATAGTCCATGTTGTCGGAGGGCATACTATAGTATGTCGTTTTTCACGATTTCGGAGGATTTGAAAAAAAGGTGAAAATCACGCAAAAGCGAAAGGCTATAGTCCATGGTGTCGGAGGGCATACTATAGTATGTCGTTTTTCACGATTTCGGAGGATTAAAAAAAAAGGTGAAAATCACGCAAAAGCGAAAGGCTATAGTCCATGGTGTCGGAGGGCATACTATAGTATGTCGTTTTTCACGATTTCGGAGGATTTAAAAAAAAAAAGGTGAAAATCACGCAAAAGCGAAAGGCTATAGTCCATGGTCTCGGACCGCATACTAGTATGTCGTTTTTCACGATTTTGGAGGATTTAAAAAAAAAAGGTGAAAATCACGCAAAAGGGAAAGGCTATAGTCCATGGTGTCGGAGAGCATACTATAGTATGTCGTTTTTAACGATTTCGGAGGATTTAAAAAAAAAGGTGAAAATCACGCAAAAGCAAAAGGCTATAGTCCATGGTGTCAGGGGGCATACTATATAGTATGTCGTTTTTCACGATTTCGGAGGATTAAAAAAAAAGGTGAAAATCACGCAAAAGCGAAAGGCTATAGTCCATGGTGTCGGAGGGCATACTATAGTATGTCGTTTTTCACGATTTCGGAGGATTTGAAAAAAAGGTGA
The DNA here is from genome assembly GCF_951216825.1 of Electrona antarctica. Taxonomy (NCBI): domain Eukaryota; kingdom Metazoa; phylum Chordata; class Actinopteri; order Myctophiformes; family Myctophidae; genus Electrona; species Electrona antarctica. Next base: position 198,859 of record NW_027637700.1, read on the forward strand.
AAATCACGCAAAAGCGAAAGGCTATAGTCCATGGTGTCGGAGGGCATACTATAGTATGTCGTTTTTAACGATTTCGGAGGATTTAAAAAAAAAGGTGAAAATCACGCAAAAGCGAAAGGCTATAGTCCATGGTCTCGGACCGCATACTAGTATGTCGTTTTTCACGATTTCGGAGGATTTTTAAAAAAAAAGGTGAAAATCACGCAAAAGCGAAAGGCTATAGTCCATGGTGTCGGAGGGCATACTATAGTATGTCGTTTTTCACGATTTCGGAGGATTAAAAAAAAAGGTGAAAATCACGCAAAAGCGAAAGGCTATAGTCCATGGTGTCGGAGGGCATACTATAGTATGTCGTTTTTCACGATTTCGGAGGATTTGAAAAAAAGGTGAAAATCACGCAAAAGCGAAAGGCTATAGTCCATGGTGTCGGAGGGCATACTATAGTATGTCGTTTTTCACGATTTCGGAGGATTTAAAAAAAAAGGTGAAAATCACGCAAAAGCGAAAGGCTATAGTCCATGTTGTCGGAGGGCATACTATAGTATGTCGTTTTTCACGATTTCGGAGGATTTGAAAAAAAGGTGAAAATCACGCAAAAGCGAAAGGCTATAGTCCATGGTGTCGGAGGGCATACTATAGTATGTCGTTTTTCACGATTTCGGAGGATTAAAAAAAAAGGTGAAAATCACGCAAAAGCGAAAGGCTATAGTCCATGGTGTCGGAGGGCATACTATAGTATGTCGTTTTTCACGATTTCGGAGGATTTTAAAAAAAAAAGGTGAAAATCACGCAAAAGCGAAAGGCTATAGTCCATGGTGTCGGAGGGCATACTATAGTATGTCGTTTTTCACGATTTCGGAGGATTTGAAAAAAAGGTGAAAATCACGCAAAAGCGAAAGGCTATAGTCCATGGTGTCGGAGGGCATACTATAGTATGTCGTTTTTCACGATTTCGGAGGATTTAAAAAAAAAGGTGAAAATCACGCAAAAGCGAAAGGCTATAGTCCATGGTGTCGGAGGGCATACTATAGTATGTCGTTTTTCACGATTTCGGAGGATTTGAAAAAAAGGTGAAAATCACGCAAAAGCGAAAGGCTATAGTCCATGGTGTCGGAGGGCATACTATAGTATGTCGTTTTTCACGATTTCGGAGGATTTGAAAAAAAGGTGAAAATCACACAAAAGCGAAAGGCTATAGTCCATGGTGTCGGAGGGCATACTATAGTATGTCGTTTTTCACGATTTCGGAGGATTAAAAAAAAAGGTGAAAATCACGCAAAAGGGAAAGGCTATAGTCCATGGTGTCGGAGGGCATACTATAGTATGTCGTTTTTCACGATTTCGGAGGATTTGAAAAAAAGGTGAAAATCACGCAAAAGCGAAAGGCTATAGTCCATGGTGTCGGAGAGCATACTATAGTATGTCGTTTTTAACGATTTCGGAGGATTTAAAAAAAAAGGTGAAAATCACGCAAAAGCAAAAGGCTATAGTCCATGGTGTCAGGGGGCATACTATATAGTATGTCGTTTTTCACGATTTCGGAGGATTAAAAAAAAAGGTGAAAATCACGCAAAAGCGAAAGGCTATAGTCCATGGTGTCGGAGGGCATACTATAGTATGTCGTTTTTCACGATTTCGGAGGATTTGAAAAAAAGGTGAAAATCACGCAAAAGCGAAAGGCTATAGTCCATGGTGTCGGAGGGCATACTATAGTATGTCGTTTTTAACGATTTCGGAGGATTTAAAAAAAAAGGTGAAAATCACGCAAAAGCGAAAGGCTATAGTCCATGGTCTCGGACCGCATACTAGTATGTCGTTTTTCACGATTTCGGAGGATTTTTAAAAAAAAAGGTGAAAATCACGCAAAAGCGAAAGGCTATCGTCCATGGTGTCGGAGGGCATACTATTGTATGTCGTTTTTCACGATTTCGGAGGATTTGAAAAAAAGGTGAAAATCACGCAAAAGCGAAAGGCTATAGTCCATGGTGTCGGAGGGCATACTATAGTATGTCGTTTTTCACGATTTCGGAGGATTTGAAAAAAAGGTGAAAATCACACAAAAGCGAAAGGCTATAGTCCATGGTGTCGGAGGGCATACTATAGTATGTCGTTTTTCACGATTTCGGAGGATTAAAAAAAAAGGTGAAAATCACGCAAAAGGGAAAGGCTATAGTCCATGGTGTCGGAGGGCATACTATAGTATGTCGTTTTTCACGATTTCGGAGGATTTGAAAAAAAGGTGAAAATCACGCAAAAGCGAAAGGCTATAGTCCATGGTGTCGGAGAGCATACTATAGTATGTCGTTTTTAACGATTTCGGAGGATTTAAAAAAAAAGGTGAAAATCACGCAAAAGCAAAAGGCTATAGTCCATGGTGTCAGGGGGCATACTATATAGTATGTCGTTTTTCACGATTTCGGAGGATTAAAAAAAAAGGTGAAAATCACGCAAAAGCGAAAGGCTATAGTCCATGGTGTCGGAGGGCATACTATAGTATGTCGTTTTTCACGATTTCGGAGGATTTGAAAAAAAGGTGAAAATCACGCAAAAGCGAAAGGCTATAGTCCATGGTGTCGGAGGGCATACTATAGTATGTCGTTTTTAACGATTTCGGAGGATTTAAAAAAAAAGGTGAAAATCACGCAAAAGCGAAAGGCTATAGTCCATGGTCTCGGACCGCATACTAGTATGTCGTTTTTCACGATTTCGGAGGATTTTTTAAAAAAAAGGTGAAAATCACGCAAAAGCGAAAGGCTATCGTCCATGGTGTCGGAGGGCATACTATTGTATGTCGTTTTTCACGATTTCGGAGGATTTGAAAAAAAGGTGAAAATCACGCAAAAGCGAAAGGCTATAGTCCATGGTGTCGGAGGGCATACTATAGTATGTCGTTTTTCACGATTTCGGAGGATTTAAAAAAAAAGGTGAAAATCACGCAAAAGCGAAAGGCTATAGTCCATGGTCTCGGACCGCATACTAGTATGTCGTTTTTCACGATTTTGGAGGATTTAAAAAAAAAAGGTGAAAATCACGCAAAAGCGAAAGGCTATAGTCCATGGTGTCGGAGGGCATACTATAGTATGTCGTTTTTAACGATTTCGGAGGATTTAAAAAAAAAGGTGAAAATCACGCAAAAGCAAAAGGCTATAGTCCATGGTGTCGGAGGGCATACTATAGTATGTCGTTTTTCACGATTTCGGAGGATTAAAAAAAAAGGTGAAAATCACGCAAAAGCGAAAGGCTATAGTCCATGGTGTCGGAGGGCATACTATAGTATGTCGTTTTTCACGATTTCGGAGGATTTGAAAAAAAGGTGAAAATCACGCAAAAGCGAAAGGCTATAGTCCATGGTGTGGGAGGGCATACTATAGTATGTCGTTTTTCACGATTTCGGAGGATTTAAAAAAAAAAGGTGAAAATCACGCAAAAGCGAAAGGCTATAGTCCATGTTGTCGGAGGGCATACTATAGTATGTCGTTTTTCACGATTTCGGAGGATTTGAAAAAAAGGTGAAAATCACGCAAAAGCGAAAGGCTATAGTCCATGGTGTCGGAGGGCATACTATAGTATGTCGTTTTTCACGATTTCGGAGGATTAAAAAAAAAGGTGAAAATCACGCAAAAGCGAAAGGCTATAGTCCATGGTGTCGGAGGGCATACTATAGTATGTCGTTTTTCACGATTTCGGAGGATTTAAAAAAAAAAAGGTGAAAATCACGCAAAAGCGAAAGGCTATAGTCCATGGTCTCGGACCGCATACTAGTATGTCGTTTTTCACGATTTTGGAGGATTTAAAAAAAAAAGGTGAAAATCACGCAAAAGGGAAAGGCTATAGTCCATGGTGTCGGAGAGCATACTATAGTATGTCGTTTTTAACGATTTCGGAGGATTTAAAAAAAAAGGTGAAAATCACGCAAAAGCAAAAGGCTATAGTCCATGGTGTCAGGGGGCATACTATATAGTATGTCGTTTTTCACGATTTCGGAGGATTAAAAAAAAAGGTGAAAATCACGCAAAAGCGAAAGGCTATAGTCCATGGTGTCGGAGGGCATACTATAGTATGTCGTTTTTCACGATTTCGGAGGATTTGAAAAAAAGGTGAAAATCACGCAAAAGCGAAAGGCTATAGTCCATGGTGTCGGAGGGCATACTATAGTATGTCGTTTTTAACGATTTCGGAGGATTTAAAAAAAAAGGTGAAAATCACGCAAAAGCGAAAGGCTATAGTCCATGGTCTCGGACCGCATACTAGTATGTCGTTTTTCACGATTTCGGAGGATTTTAAAAAAAAAGGTGAAAATCACGCAAAAGCGAAAGGCTATAGTCCATGGTGTCGGAGGGCATACTATAGTATGTCGTTTTTCACGATTTCGGAGGATTAAAAAAAAAGGTGAAAATCACGCAAAAGCGAAAGGCTATAGTCCATGGTGTCGGAGGGCATACTATAGTATGTCGTTTTTCACGATTTCGGAGGATTTGAAAAAAAGGTGAAAATCACGCAAAAGCGAAAGGCTATAGTCCATGGTGTCGGAGGGCATACTATAGTATGTCGTTTTTCACGATTTCGGAGGATTTAAAAAAAAAGGTGAAAATCACGCAAAAGCGAAAGGCTATAGTCCATGGTGTCGGAGGGCATACTATAGTATGTCGTTTTTCACGATTTCGGAGGATTTTAAAAAAAAAAGGTGAAAATCACGCAAAAGCGAAAGGCTATAGTCCATGGTGTCGGAGGGCATACTATAGTATGTGGTTTTTCACGATTTCGGAGGATTTAAAAAAAAAGGTGAAAATCACGCAAAAGCGAAAGGCTATCGTCCATGGTGTCGGAGGGCATACTATTGTATGTCGTTTTTCACGATTTCGGAGGATTTGAAAAAAAGGTGAAAATCACGCAAAAGCGAAAGGCTATAGTCCATGGTGTCGGAGAGCATACTATAGTATGTCGTTTTTAACGATTTCGGAGGATTTAAAAAAAAAGGTGAAAATCACGCAAAAGCAAAAGGCTATAGTCCATGGTGTCGGAGGGCATACTATAGTATGTCGTTTTTCACGATTTCGGAGGATTAAAAAAAAAGGTGAAAATCACGCAAAAGCGAAAGGCTATAGTCCATGGTGTCGGAGGGCATACTATAGTATGTCGTTTTTCACGATTTCGGAGGATTTGAAAAAAAGGTGAAAATCACGCAAAAGCGAAAGGCTATAGTCCATGGTGTGGGAGGGCATACTATAGTATGTCGTTTTTCATGATTTCGGAGGATTTAAAAAAAAAGGTGAAAATCACGCAAAAGCGAAAGGCTATAGTCCATGTTGTCGGAGGGCATACTATAGTATGTCGTTTTTCACGATTTCGGAGGATTTGAAAAAAAGGTGAAAATCACGCAAAAGCGAAAGGCTATAGTCCATGGTGTCGGAGGGCATACTATAGTATGTCGTTTTTCACGATTTCGGAGGATTAAAAAAAAAGGTGAAAATCACGCAAAAGCGAAAGGCTATAGTCCATGGTGTCGGAGGGCATACTATAGTATGTCGTTTTTCACGATTTCGGAGGATTAAAAAAAAAGGTGAAAATCACGCAAAAGCGAAAGGCTATAGTCCATGGTGTCGGAGGGCATACTATAGTATGTCGTTTTTCACGATTTCGGAGGATTTGAAAAAAAGGTGAAAATCACGCAAAAGCGAAAGGCTATAGTCCATGGTGTCGGAGGGCATACTATAGTATGTCGTTTTTCACGATTTCGGAGGATTTGAAAAAAAGGTGAAAATCACGCAAAAGCGAAAGGCTATAGTCCATGGTGTCGGAGGGCATACTATAGTATGTCGTTTTTCACGATTTCGGAGGATTTGAAAAAAAGGTGAAAATCACGCAAAAGCGAAAGGCTATAGTCCATGGTGTCGGAGGGCATACTATAGTATGTCGTTTTTCACGATTTCGGAGGATTTAAAAAAAAAGGTGAAAATCACGCAAAAGCGAAAGGCTATAGTCCATGGTGTCGGAGGGCATACTATAGTATGTCGTTTTTCACGATTTCGGAGGATTTGAAAAAAAGGTGAAAATCACGCAAAAGCGAAAGGCTATAGTCCATGGTGTCGGAGGGCATACTATAGTATGTCGTTTTTCACGATTTCGGAGGATTTGAAAAAAAGGTGAAAATCACGCAAAAGCGAAAGGCTATAGTCCATGGTGTCGGAGAGCATACTATAGTATGTCGTTTTTAACGATTTCGGAGGATTTAAAAAAAAAGGTGAAAATCACGCGAAAGCAAAAGGCTATAGTCCATGGTGTCGGAGGGCATACTATAGTATGTCGTTTTTCACGATTTCGGAGGATTAAAAAAAAAGGTGAAAATCACGCAAAAGCGAAAGGCTATAGTCCATGGTGTCGGAGGGCATACTATAGGATGTCGTTTTTCACGATTTCGGAGGATTTGAAAAAAAGGTGAAAATCACGCAAAAGCGAAAGGCTATAGTCCATGGTGTCGGAGGGCATACTACACGATTTCGGAGGATTTAAAAAAAAAAGGTGAAAATCACGCGAAAGCGAAAGGCGTGTCGGAGGGCATACTATAGTATGTCGTTTTTCACGATTTCGGAGGATTAAAAAAAAAGGTGAAAATCACGCAAAAGCGAAAGGCTATAGTCCATGGTCTCGGACCGCATACTAGTATGTCGTTTTTCACGATTTCGGAGGATTTAAAAAAAAAAGGTGAAAATCACGCAAAAGCGAAAGGCGTGTCGGAGGGCATACTATAGTATGTCGTTTTTCACGATTTCGGAGGATTAAAAAAAAAGGTGAAAATCACGCAAAAGCGAAAGGCTATAGTCCATGGTGTCGGAGGGCATACTATAGGATGTCGTTTTTCACGATTTCGGAGGATTTGAAAAAAAGGTGAAAATCACGCAAAAGCGAAAGGCTATAGTCCATGGTGTCGGAGGGCATACTATAGTATGTCGTTTTTCACGATTTCGGAGGATTTTAAAAAAAAAGGTGAAAATCACGCAAAAGCGAAAGGCTATAGTCCATGGTGTCGGAGGGCATACTATAGTATGTCGTTTTTCACGATTTCGGAGGATTTGAAAAAAAGGTGAAAATCACGCAAAAGCGAAAGGCTATAGTCCATGGTGTCGGAGGGCATACTATAGTATGTCGTTTTTCACGATTTCGGAGGATTTGAAAAAAAGGTGAAAATCACACAAAAGCGAAAGGCTATAGTCCATGGTGTCGGAGGGCATACTATAGTATGTCGTTTTTCACGATTTCGGAGGATTAAAAAAAAAGGTGAAAATCACGCAAAAGGGAAAGGCTATAGTCCATGGTGTCGGAGGGCATACTATAGTATGTCGTTTTTCACGATTTCGGAGGATTTGAAAAAAAGGTGAAAATCACGCAAAAGCGAAAGGCTATAGTCCATGGTGTCGGAGAGCATACTATAGTATGTCGTTTTTAACGATTTCGGAGGATTTAAAAAAAAAGGTGAAAATCACGCAAAAGCAAAAGGCTATAGTCCATGGTGTCAGGGGGCATACTATATAGTATGTCGTTTTTCACGATTTCGGAGGATTAAAAAAAAAGGTGAAAATCATGCAAAAGCGAAAGGCTATAGTCCATGGTGTCGGAGGGCATACTATAGTATGTCGTTTTTCACGATTTCGGAGGATTTGAAAAAAAGGTGAAAATCACGCAAAAGCGAAAGGCTATAGTCCATGGTGTCGGAGGGCATACTATAGTATGTCGTTTTTAACGATTTCGGAGGATTTAAAAAAAAAGGTGAAAATCACGCAAAAGCAAAAGGCTATAGTCCATGGTGTCGGAGGGCATACTATAGTATGTCGTTTTTCACGATTTCGGAGGATTAAAAAAAAAGGTGAAAATCACGCAAAAGCGAAAGGCTATAGTCCATGGTGTCGGAGGGCATACTATAGTATGTCGTTTTTCACGATTTCGGAGGATTTGAAAAAAAGGTGAAAATCACGCAAAAGCGAAAGGCTATAGTCCATGGTGTGGGAGGGCATACTATAGTATGTCGTTTTTCACGATTTCGGAGGATTTAAAAAAAAAGGTGAAAATCACGCAAAAGCGAAAGGCTATAGTCCATGTTGTCGGAGGGCATACTATAGTATGTCGTTTTTCACGATTTCGGAGGATTTGAAAAAAAGGTGAAAATCACGCAAAAGCGAAAGGCTATAGTCCATGGTGTCGGAGGGCATACTATAGTATGTCGTTTTTCACGATTTCGGAGGATTAAAAAAAAAGGTGAAAATCACGCAAAAGCGAAAGGCTATAGTCCATGGTGTCGGAGGGCATACTATAGTATGTCGTTTTTCACGATTTCGGAGGATTTAAAAAAAAAAAGGTGAAAATCACGCAAAAGCGAAAGGCTATAGTCCATGGTCTCGGACCGCATACTAGTATGTCGTTTTTCACGATTTTGGAGGATTTAAAAAAAAAAGGTGAAAATCACGCAAAAGCGAAAGGCTATAGTCCATGGTGTCGGAGGGCATACTATAGTATGTCGTTTTTCACGATTTCGGAGGATTTAAAAAAAAAAGGTGAAAATCACGCAAAAGCGAAAGGCTATAGTCCATGGTGTCGGAGGGCATACTATAGTATGTGGTTTTTCACGATTTTGGAGGATTTAAAAAAAAAGGTGAAAATCACGCAAAAGCGAAAGGCTATAGTCCATGGTGTCGGAGGGCATACTATAGTATGTCGTTTTTCACGATTTCGGAGGATTTGAAAAAAAGGTGAAAATCACGCAAAAGCGAAAGGCTATAGTCCATGGTGTCGGAGAGCATACTATAGTATGTCGTTTTTAACGATTTCGGAGGATTTAAAAAAAAGGTGAAAATCACGCGAAAGCAAAAGGCTATAGTCCATGGTGTCGGAGGGCATACTATAGTATGTCGTTTTTCCACGATTTCGGAGGATTAAAAAAAAAGGTGAAAATCACGCAAAAGCGAAAGGCTATAGTCCATGGTGTCGGAGGGCATACTATAGTATGTCGTTTTTCACGATTTCGGAGGATTTGAAAAAAAGGTGAAAATCACGCAAAAGCGAAAGGCTATAGTCCATGGTGTCGGAGGGCATACTATAGTATGTCGTTTTTCACGATTTCGGAGGATTTGAAAAAAAGGTGAAAATCACGCAAAAGCGAAAGGCTATAGTCCATGGTGTGGGAGGGCATACTATAGTATGTCGTTTTTCACGATTTCGGAGGATTTAAAAAAAAAGGTGAAAATCACGCAAAAGCGAAAGGCTATAGTCCATGTTGTCGGAGGGCATACTATAGTATGTCGTTTTTCACGATTTCGGAGGATTTGAAAAAAAGGTGAAAATCACGCAAAAGCGAAAGGCTATAGTCCATGGTGTCGGAGGGCATACTATAGTATGTCGTTTTTCACGATTTCGGAGGATTAAAAAAAAAGGTGAAAATCACGCAAAAGCGAAAGGCTATAGTCCATGGTGTCGGAGGGCATACTATAGTATGTCGTTTTTCACGATTTCGGAGGATTTAAAAAAAAAAAGGTGAAAATCACGCAAAAGCGAAAGGCTATAGTCCATGGTCTCGGACCGCATACTAGTATGTCGTTTTTCACGATTTTGGAGGATTTAAAAAAAAAAGGTGAAAATCACGCAAAAGCGAAAGGCTATAGTCCATGGTGTCGGAGGGCATACTATAGTATGTCGTTTTTCACGATTTCGGAGGATTTAAAAAAAAAGGTGAAAATCACGCAAAAGCGAAAGGCTATAGTCCATGGTGTCGGAGGGCATACTATAGTATGTGGTTTTTCACGATTTTGGAGGATTTAAAAAAAAAGGTGAAAATCACTCAAAAGCGAAAGGCTATAGTCCATGGTGTCGGAGGGCATACTATAGTATGTCGTTTTTCACGATTTCGGAGGATTTGAAAAAAAGGTGAAAATCACGCAAAAGCGAAAGGCTATAGTCCATGGTGTCGGAGAGCATACTATAGTATGTCGTTTTTAACGATTTCGGAGGATTTAAAAAAAAGGTGAAAATCACGCGAAAGCAAAAGGCTATAGTCCATGGTGTCGGAGGGCATACTATAGTATGTCGTTTTTCCACGATTTCGGAGTATTAAAAAAAAAGGTGAAAATCACGCAAAAGCGAAAGGCTATAGTCCATGGTGTCGGAGGGCATACTATAGTATGTCGTTTTTCACGATTTCGGAGGATTTAAAAAAAAAGGTGAAAATCACGCAAAAGCGAAAGGCTATAGTCCATGGTCTCGGACCGCATACTAGTATGTCGTTTTTCACGATTTCGGAGGATTTTAAAAAAAAAGGTGAAAATCAGGCAAAAGCGAAAGGCGTGTCGGAGGGCATACTATAGTATGTCGTTTTTCACGATTTCGGAGGATTAAAAAAAAAGGTGAAAATCACGCAAAAGCGAAAGGCTATAGTCCATGGTGTCGGAGGGCATACTATAGTATGTCGTTTTTCACGATTTCGGAGGATTAAAAAAAAAGGTGAAAATCACGCAAAAGCGAAAGGCTATAGTCCATGGTGTCGGAGGGCATACTATAGTATGTCGTTTTTCACGATTTCGGAGGATTTGAAAAAAAGGTGAAAATCACGCAAAAGCGAAAGGCTATAGTCCATGGTGTCGGAGGGCATACTATAGTATGTCGTTTTTCACGATTTCGGAGGATTTGAAAAAAAGGTGAAAATCACGCAAAAGCGAAAGGCTATAGTCCATGGTGTCGGAGGGCATACTATAGTATGTCGTTTTTCACGATTTCGGAGGATTTGAAAAAAAGGTGAAAATCACGCAAAAGCGAAAGGCTATAGTCCATGGTGTCGGAGGGCATACTATAGTATGTCGTTTTTCACGATTTCGGAGGATTTAAAAAAAAAGGTGAAAATCACGCAAAAGCGAAAGGCTATAGTCCATGGTGTCGGAGGGCATACTATAGTATGTCGTTTTTAACGATTTCGGAGGATTTAAAAAAAAGGTGAAAATCACGCGAAAGCAAAAGGCTATAGTCCATGGTGTCGGAGGGCATACTATAGTATGTCGTTTTTCACGATTTCGGAGGATTAAAAAAAAAGGTGTAAATCACGCAAAAGCGAAAGGCTATAGTCCATGGTGTCGGAGGGCATACTATAGTATGTCGTTTTTCACGATTTCGGAGGATTTGAAAAAAAGGTGAAAATCACGCAAAAGCGAAAGGCTATAGTCCATGGTGTCGGAGGGCATACTATAGTATGTCGTTTTTCACGATTTCGGAGGATTTAAAAAAAAAGGTGAAAATCACGCAAAAGCGAAAGGCTATAGTCCATGGTCTCGGACCGCATACTAGTATGTCGTTTTTCACGATTTCGGAGGATTTAAAAAAAAAAGGTGAAAATCACGCAAAAGCGAAAGGCGTGTCGGAGGGCATACTATAGTATGTCGTTTTTCACGATTTCGGAGGATTAAAAAAAAAGGTGAAAATCACGCAAAAGCGAAAGGCTATAGTCCATGGTGTCGGAGGGCATACTATAGTATGTCGTTTTTCACGATTTCGGAGGATTTGAAAAAAAGGTGAAAATCACGCAAAAGCGAAAGGCTATAGTCCATGGTGTCGGAGGGCATACTATAGTATGTCGTTTTTCACGATTTCGGAGGATTTAAAAAAAAAGGTGAAAATCACGCAAAAGCGAAAGGCTATAGTCCATGGTGTCGGAGGGCATACTATAGTATGTCGTTTTTCACGATTTCGGAGGATTTGAAAAAAAGGTGAAAATCACGCAAAAGCGAAAGGCTATAGTCCATGGTGTCGGAGGGCATACTATAGTATGTCGTTTTTCACAATTTCGGAGGATTTGAAAAAAAGGTGAAAATCACGCAAAAGCGAAAGGCTATAGTCCATGGTGTCGGAGGGCATACTATAGTATGTCGTTTTTCACGATTTCGGAGGATTTAAAAAAAAAGGTGAAAATCACGCAAAAGCGAAAGGCTATAGTCCATGGTGTCGGAGGGCATACTATAGTATGTCGTTTTTCACGATTTCGGAGGATTTGAAAAAAAGGTGAAAATCACGCAAAAGCGAAAGGCTATAGTCCATGGTGTCGGAGGGCATACTATAGTATGTCGTTTTTCACGATTTCGGAGGATTTGAAAAAAAGGTGAAAATCACGCAAAAGCGAAAGGCTATAGTCCATGGTGTCGGAGGGCATACTATAGTATGTCGTTTTTCACGATTTCGGAGGATTTAAAAAAAAAGGTGAAAATCACGCAAAAGCGAAAGGCTATAGTCCATGGTGTCGGAGGGCATACTATAGTATGTGGTTTTTCACGATTTTGGAGGATTTAAAAAAAAAGGTGAAAATCACGCAAAAGCGAAAGGCTATAGTCCATGGTGTCGGAGGGCATACTATAGTATGTCGTTTTTCACGATTTCGGAGGATTTGAAAAAAAGGTGAAAATCACGCAAAAGCGAAAGGCTATAGTCCATGGTGTCGGAGAGCATACTATAGTATGTCGTTTTTAACGATTTCGGAGGATTTAAAAAAAAGGTGAAAATCACGCGAAAGCAAAAGGCTATAGTCCATGGTGTCGGAGGGCATACTATAGTATGTCGTTTTTCACGATTTCGGAGGATTAAAAAAAAAGGTGAAAATCACGCAAAAGCGAAAGGCTATAGTCCATGGTGTCGGAGGGCATACTATAGTATGTCGTTTTTCACGATTTCGGAGGATTTGAAAAAAAGGTGAAAATCACGCAAAAGCGAAAGGCTATAGTCCATGGTGTCGGAGGGCATACTATAGTATGTCGTTTTTCACGATTTCGGAGGATTTAAAAAAAAAGGTGAAAATCACGCAAAAGCGAAAGGCTATAGTCCATGGTCTCGGACCGCATACTAGTATGTCGTTTTTCACGATTTCGGAGGATTTAAAAAAAAAAGGTGAAAATCACGCAAAAGCGAAAGGTGTGTCGGAGGGCATACTATAGTATGTCGTTTTTCACGATTTCGGAGGATTAAAAAAAAAGGTGAAAATCACGCAAAAGCGAAAGGCTATAGTCCATGGTGTCGGAGGGCATACTATAGTATGTCGTTTTTCACGATTTCGGAGGATTTGAAAAAAAGGTGAAAATCACGCAAAAGCGAAAGGCTATAGTCCATGGTGTCGGAGGGCATACTATAGTATGTCGTTTTTCACGATTTCGGAGGATTTAAAAAAAAAGGTGAAAATCACGCAAAAGCGAAAGGCTATAGTCCATGGTGTCGGAGGGCATACTATAGTATGTCGTTTTTCACGATTTCGGAGGATTTGAAAAAAAGGTGAAAATCACGCAAAAGCGAAAGGCTATAGTCCATGGTGTCGGAGGGCATACTATAGTATGTCGTTTTTCACGATTTCGGAGGATTTGAAAAAAAGGTGAAAATCACGCAAAAGCGAAAGGCTATAGTCCATGGTGTCGGAGGGCATACTATAGTATGTCGTTTTTCACGATTTCGGAGGATTAAAAAAAAAGGTGAAAATCACGCAAAAGCGAAAGGCTATAGTCCATGGTGTCGGAGGGCATACTATAGTATGTCGTTTTTCACGATTTCGGAGGATTTAAAAAAAAAGGTGAAAATCACGCAAAAGCGAAAGGCTATAGTCCATGGTCTCGGACCGCATACTAGTATGTCGTTTTTCACGATTTTGGAGGATTTAAAAAAAAAAGGTGAAAATCACGCAAAAGCGAAAGGCTATTGTCCATGGTGTCGGAGGGCATACTATAGTATGTCGTTTTTCACGATTTCGGAGGATTTAAAAAAAAAAGGTGAAAATCACGCAAAAGCGAAAGGCTATAGTCCATGGTGTCGGAGGGCATACTATAGTATGTCGTTTTTCACGATTTCGGAGGATTAAAAAAAAAGGTGAAAATCACGCAAAAGCGAAAGGCTATAGTCCATGGTGTCGGAGGGCATACTATAGTATGTCGTTTTTCACGATTTCGGAGGATTTAAAAAAAAAGGTGAAAATCACGCAAAAGCGAAAGGCTATAGTCCATGGTCTCGGACCGCATACTAGTATGTCGTTTTTCACGATTTTGGAGGATTTTAAAAAAAAAAGGTGAAAATCACGCAAAAGCGAAAGGCTATAGTCCATGGTGTCGGAGGGCATACTATAGTATGTCGTTTTTCACGATTTCGGAGGATTTGAAAAAAATGTGAAAATCACGGAAAAGCGAAAGGCTATAGTCCATGGTGTCGGAGAGCATACTATAGTATGTCGTTTTTAACGATTTCGGAGGATTAAAAAAAAAGGTGAAAATCACGCAAAAGCGAAAGGCTATAGTCCATGGTGTCGGAGGGCATACTATAGTATGTCGTTTTTCACGATTTCGGAGGATTTGAAAAAAATGTGAAAATCACGGAAAAGCGAAAGGCTATAGTCCATGGTGTCGGAGAGCATACTATAGTATGTCGTTTTTAACGATTTCGGAGGATTAAAAAAAAAGGTGAAAATCACGCAAAAGCGAAAGGCTATAGTCCATGGTGTCGGAGGGCATACTATAGTATGTCGTTTTTCACGATTTCGGAGGATTTGAAAAAAAGGTGAAAATCACGCAAAAGCGAAAGGCTATAGTCCATGGTGTCGGAGGGCATACTATAGTATGTCGTTTTTCACGATTTCGGAGGATTTAAAAAAAAAGGTGAAAATCACGCAAAAGCGAAAGGCTATAGTCCATGGTCTCGGACCGCATACTAGTATGTCGTTTTTCACGATTTTGGAGGATTTAAAAAAAAAAGGTGAAAATCACGCAAAAGCGAAAGGCTATAGTCCATGGTGTCGGAGGGCATACTATAGTATGTCGTTTTTCACGATTTCGGAGGATTTGAAAAAAATGTGAAAATCACGCAAAAGCAAAAGGCTATAGTCCATGGTGTCGGAGAGCATACTATAGTATGTCGTTTTTAACGATTTCGGAGGATTAAAAAAAAAGGTGAAAATCACGCAAAAGCGAAAGGCTATAGTCCATGGTGTCGGAGGGCATACTATAGTATGTCGTTTTTCACGATTTCGGAGGATTTGAAAAAAAGGTGAAAATCACGCAAAAGCGAAAGGCTATAGTCCATGGTGTCGGAGGGCATACTATAGTATGTCGTTTTTCACGATTTCGGAGGATTTGAAAAAAAGGTGAAAATCACGCAAAAGCGAAAGGCTATAGTCCATGGTGTCGGAGGGCATACTATAGTATGTCGTTTTTCACGATTTCGGAGGATTTGAAAAAAAGGTGAAAATCACGCAAAAGCGAAAGGCTATAGTCCATGGTGTCGGAGGGCATACTATAGTATGTCGTTTTTCACGATTTCGGAGGATTTAAAAAAAAAGGTGAAAATCACGCAAAAGCGAAAGGCTATAGTCCATGGTGTCGGAGGGCATACTATAGTATGTCGTTTTTCACGATTTCGGAGGATTTGAAAAAAAGGTGAAAATCACGCAAAAGCGAAAGGCTATAGTCCATGGTGTCGGAGGGCATACTATAGTATGTCGTTTTTCACGATTTCGGAGGATTTGAAAAAAAGGTGAAAATCACGCAAAAGCGAAAGGCTATAGTCCATGGTGTCGGAGAGCATACTATAGTATGTCGTTTTTAACGATTTTGGAGGATTTAAAAAAAAGGTGAAAATCACGCGAAAGCAAAAGGCTATAGTCCATGGTGTCGGAGGGCATACTATAGTATGTCGTTTTTCACGATTTCGGAGGATTAAAAAAAAAGGTGAAAATCACGCAAAAGCGAAAGGCTATAGTCCATGGTCTCGGACCGCATACTAGTATGTCGTTTTTCACGATTTCGGAGGATTTAAAAAAAAAAAGGTGAAAATCACGCAAAAGCGAAAGGCGTGTCGGAGGGCATACTATAGTATGTCGTTTTTCACGATTTCGGAGGATTAAAAAAAAGGTGAAAATCACGCAAAAGCGAAAGGCTATAGTCCATGGTGTCGGAGGGCATACTATAGTATGTCGTTTTTCACGATTTCGGAGGATTTGAAAAAAAGGTGAAAATCACGCAAAAGCGAAAGGCTATAGTCCATGGTGTCGGAGGGCATACTATAGTATGTCGTTTTTCACAATTTCGGAGGATTTGAAAAAAAGGTGAAAATCACGCAAAAGCGAAAGGCTATAGTCCATGGTGTCGGAGGGCATACTATAGTATGTCGTTTTTCACGATTTCGGAGGATTTAAAAAAAAAGGTGAAAATCACGCAAAAGCGAAAGGCTATAGTCCATGGTGTCGGAGGGCATACTATAGTATGTCGTTTTTCACGATTTTGGAGGATTTTAAAAAAAAAAGGTGAAAATCACGCAAAAGCGAAAGGCTATAGTCCATGGTGTCGGAGGGCATACTATAGTATGTCGTTTTTCACGATTTCGGAGGATTTGAAAAAAATGTGAAAATCACGGAAAAGCGAAAGGCTATAGTCCATGGTGTCGGAGAGCATACTATAGTATGTCGTTTTTAACGATTTCGGAGGATTAAAAAAAAGGTGAAAATCACGCAAAAGCGAAAGGCTATAGTCCATGGTGTCGGAGGGCATACTATAGTATGTCGTTTTTCACGATTTCGGAGGATTTGAAAAAAATGTGAAAATCACGGAAAAGCGAAAGGCTATAGTCCATGGTGTCGGAGAGCATACTATAGTATGTCGTTTTTAACGATTTCGGAGGATTAAAAAAAAAGGTGAAAATCACGCAAAAGCGAAAGGCTATAGTCCATGGTGTCGGAGGGCATACTATAGTATGTCGTTTTTCACGATTTCGGAGGATTTGAAAAAAAGGTGAAAATCACGCAAAAGCGAAAGGCTATAGTCCATGGTGTCGGAGGGCATACTATAGTATGTCGTTTTTCACGATTTCGGAGGATTTAAAAAAAAAGGTGAAAATCACGCAAAAGCGAAAGGCTATAGTCCATGGTCTCGGACCGCATACTAGTATGTCGTTTTTCACGATTTTGGAGGATTTAAAAAAAAAAGGTGAAAATCACGCAAAAGCGAAAGGCTATAGTCCATGGTGTCGGAGGGCATACTATAGTATGTCGTTTTTCACGATTTCGGAGGATTTGAAAAAAATGTGAAAATCACGCAAAAGCAAAAGGCTATAGTCCATGGTGTCGGAGAGCATACTATAGTATGTCGTTTTTAACGATTTCGGAGGATTAAAAAAAAAGGTGAAAATCACGCAAAAGCGAAAGGCTATAGTCCATGGTGTCGGAGGGCATACTATAGTATGTCGTTTTTCACGATTTCGGAGGATTTGAAAAAAAGGTGAAAATCACGCAAAAGCGAAAGGCTATAGTCCATGGTGTCGGAGGGCATACTATAGTATGTCGTTTTTCACGATTTCGGAGGATTTGAAAAAAAGGTGAAAATCACGCAAAAGCGAAAGGCTATAGTCCATGGTGTCGGAGGGCATACTATAGTATGTCGTTTTTCACGATTTCGGAGGATTTAAAAAAAAAGGTGAAAATCACGCAAAAGCGAAAGGCTATAGTCCATGGTGTCGGAGGGCATACTATAGTATGTCGTTTTTCACGATTTCGGAGGATTTGAAAAAAAGGTGAAAATCACGCAAAAGCGAAAGGCTATAGTCCATGGTGTCGGAGGGCATACTATAGTATGTCGTTTTTCACGATTTCGGAGGATTTGAAAAAAAGGTGAAAATCACGGAAAAGCGAAAGGCTATAGTCCATGGTGTCGGAGAGCATACTATAGTATGTCGTTTTTAACGATTTCGGAGGATTAAAAAAAAAGGTGAAAATCACGCAAAAGCGAAAGGCTATAGTCCATGGTGTCGGAGGGCATACTATAGTATGTCGTTTTTCACGATTTCGGAGGATTTGAAAAAAAGGTGAAAATCACGCAAAAGCGAAAGGCTATAGTCCATGGTGTCGGAGGGCATACTATAGTATGTCGTTTTTCACGATTTCGGAGGATTTAAAAAAAAAGGTGAAAATCACGCAAAAGCGAAAGGCTATAGTCCATGGTCTCGGACCGCATACTAGTATGTCGTTTTTCACGATTTTGGAGGATTTAAAAAAAAAAGGTGAAAATCACGCAAAAGCGAAAGGCTATAGTCCATGGTGTCGGAGGGCATACTATAGTATGTCGTTTTTCACGATTTCGGAGGATTTGAAAAAAATGTGAAAATCACGCAAAAGCAAAAGGCTATAGTCCATGGTGTCGGAGAGCATACTATAGTATGTCGTTTTTAACGATTTCGGAGGATTAAAAAAAAAGGTGAAAATCACGCAAAAGCGAAAGGCTATAGTCCATGGTGTCGGAGGGCATACTATAGTATGTCGTTTTTCACGATTTCGGAGGATTTGAAAAAAAGGTGAAAATCACGCAAAAGCGAAAGGCTATAGTCCATGGTGTCGGAGGGCATACTATAGTATGTCGTTTTTCACGATTTCGGAGGATTTGAAAAAAAGGTGAAAATCACGCAAAAGCGAAAGGCTATAGTCCATGGTGTCGGAGGGCATACTATAGTATGTCGTTTTTCACGATTTCGGAGGATTTAAAAAAAAAGGTGAAAATCACGCAAAAGCGAAAGGCTATAGTCCATGGTGTCGGAGGGCATACTATAGTATGTCGTTTTTCACGATTTCGGAGGATTTGAAAAAAAGGTGAAAATCACGCAAAAGCGAAAGGCTATAGTCCATGGTGTCGGAGGGCATACTATAGTATGTCGTTTTTCACGATTTCGGAGGATTTGAAAAAAAGGTGAAAATCACGCAAAAGCGAAAGGCTATAGTCCATGGTGTCGGAGAGCATACTATAGTATGTCGTTTTTAACGATTTCGGAGGATTTAAAAAAAAGGTGAAAATCACGCGAAAGCAAAAGGCTATAGTCCATGGTGTCGGAGGGCATACTATAGTATGTCGTTTTTCACGATTTCGGAGGATTAAAAAAAAAGGTGAAAATCACGCAAAAGCGAAAGGCTATAGTCCATGGTCTCGGACCGCATACTAGTATGTCGTTTTTCACGATTTCGGAGGATTTAAAAAAAAAAGGTGAAAATCACGCAAAAGCGAAAGGCTATAGTCCATGGTGTCGGAGGGCATACTATAGTATGTCGTTTTTCACGATTTCGGAGGATTTGAAAAAAAGGTGAAAATCACGCAAAAGCGAAAGGCTATAGTCCATGGTGTCGGAGGGCATACTATAGTATGTCGTTTTTCACAATTTCGGAGGATTTGAAAAAAAGGTGAAAATCACGCAAAAGCGAAAGGCTATAGTCCATGGTGTCGGAGGGCATACTATAGTATGTCGTTTTTCACGATTTCGGAGGATTTAAAAAAAAAGGTGAAAATCACGCAAAAGCGAAAGGCTATAGTCCATGGTGTCGGAGGGCATACTATAGTATGTCGTTTTTCACGATTTCGGAGGATTTGAAAAAAAGGTGAAAATCACGCAAAAGCGAAAGGCTATAGTCCATGGTGTCGGAGGGCATACTATAGTATGTCGTTTTTCACGATTTCGGAGGATTTGAAAAAAAGGTGAAAATCACGCAAAAGCGAAAGGCTATAGTCCATGGTGTCGGAGGGCATACTATAGTATGTCGTTTTTCACGATTTCGGAGGATTAAAAAAAAAGGTGAAAATCACGCAAAAGCGAAAGGCTATAGTCCATGGTGTCGGAGGGCATACTATAGTATGTCGTTTTTCACGATTTCGGAGGATTTTAAAAAAAAGGTGAAAATCACGCAAAAGCGAAAGGCTATAGTCCATGGTCTCGGACCGCATACTAGTATGTCGTTTTTCACGATTTCGGAGGATTTTTAAAAAAAAAGGTGAAAATCACGCAAAAGCGAAAGGCGTGTCGGAGGGCATACTATAGTATGTCGTTTTTCACGATTTCGGAGGATAAAAAAAAAGGTGAAAATCACGCAAAAGCGAAAGGCTATAGTCCATGGTCTCGGACCGCATACTAGTATGTCGTTTTTCACGATTTCGGAGGATTTAAAAAAAAAAAGGTGAAAATCACGCAAAAGTGAAAGGCGTGTCGGAGGGCATACTATAGTATGTCGTTTTTCACGATTTCGGAGGATAAAAAAAAAGGTGAAAATCACGCAAAAGCGAAAGGCTATAGTCCATGGTGTCGGAGGGCATACTATAGTATGTCGTTTTTCACGATTTCGGAGGATTTGAAAAAAAGGTGAAAATCACGCAAAAGCGAAAGGCTATAGTCCATGGTGTCGGAGGGCATACTATAGTATGTCGTTTTTCACAATTTCGGAGGATTTGAAAAAAAGGTGAAAATCACGCAAAAGCGAAAGGCTATAGTCCATGGTGTCGGAGGGCATACTATAGTATGTCGTTTTTCACGATTTCGGAGGATTTAAAAAAAAAGGTGAAAATCACGCAAAAGCGAAAGGCTATAGTCCATGGTGTCGGAGGGCATACTATAGTATGTCGTTTTTCACGATTTCGGAGGATTTGAAAAAAAGGTGAAAATCACGCAAAAGCGAAAGGCTATAGTCCATGGTCTCGGACCGCATACTAGTATGTCGTTTTTCACGATTTTGGAGGATTTTAAAAAAAAAAGGTGAAAATCACGCAAAAGCGAAAGGCTATAGTCCATGGTGTCGGAGGGCATACTATAGTATGTCGTTTTTCACGATTTCGGAGGATTTGAAAAAAATTTGAAAATCACGCAAAAGCGAAAGGCTATAGTCCATGGTGTCGGAGAGCATACTATAGTATGTCGTTTTTAACGATTTCGGAGGATTAAAAAAAAAGGTGAAAATCACGCAAAAGCGAAAGGCTATAGTCCATGGTGTCGGAGGGCATACTATAGTATGTCGTTTTTCACGATTTCGGAGGATTTGAAAAAAATGTGAAAATCACGGAAAAGCGAAAGGCTATAGTCCATGGTGTCGGAGAGCATACTAGTATGTCGTTTTTCACGATTTTGGAGGATTTAAAAAAAAAAGGTGAAAATCACGCAAAAGCGAAAGGCTATAGTCCATGGTGTCGGAGGGCATACTATAGTATGTCGTTTTTCACGATTTCGGAGGATTTGAAAAAAAGGTGAAAATCACGCAAAAGCGAAAGGCTATAGTCCATGGTGTCGGAGGGCATACTATAGTATGTCGTTTTTCACGATTTCGGAGGATTTAAAAAAAAAGGTGAAAATCACGCAAAAGCGAAAGGCTATAGTCCATGGTCTCGGACCGCATACTAGTATGTCGTTTTTCACGATTTTGGAGGATTTTAAAAAAAAAGGTGAAAATCACGCAAAAGCGAAAGGCTATAGTCCATGGTGTTGGAGGGCATACTATAGTATGTCGTTTTTCACGATTTCGGAGGATTTAAAAAAAAAAAGGTGAAAATCACGCAAAAGCGAAAGGCTATAGTCCATGGTGTCGGAGGGCATACTATAGTATGTCGTTTTTCACGATTTCGGAGGATTTAAAAAAAAAGGTGAAAATCACGCAAAAGCGAAAGGCTATAGTCCATGGTCTCGGACCGCATACTAGTATGTCGTTTTTCACGATTTTGGAGGATTTAAAAAAAAAAGTGAAAATCACGCAAAAGCGAAAGGCTATAGTCCATGGTGTCGGAGGGCATACTATAGTATGTCGTTTTTCAAGATTTCGGAGGATTTAAAAAAAAAAGGTGAAAATCACGCAAAAGCGAAAGGCTATAGTCCATGGTGTCGGAGGGCATACTATAGTATGTCGTTTTTCACGATTTTGGAGGATTAAAAAAAAAGGTGAAAATCACGCAAAAGCGAAAGGCTATAGTCCATGGTCTCGGACCGCATACTAGTATGTCGTTTTTCACGATTTTGGAGGATTTAAAAAAAAAAGGTGAAAATCACGCAAAAGCGAAAGGCTATAGTCCATGGTGTCGGAGGGCATACTATAGTATGTCGTTTTTCACGATTTCGGAGGATTTGAAAAAAATGTGAAAATCACGCAAAAGCGAAAGGCTATAGTCCATGGTGTCGGAGAGCATACTATAGTATGTCGTTTTTAACGATTTCGGAGGATTAAAAAAAAAGGTGAAAATCACGCAAAAGCGAAAGGCTATAGTCCATGGTGTCGGAGGGCATACTATAGTATGTCGTTTTTCACGATTTCGGAGGATTTGAAAAAAAGGTGAAAATCACGCAAAAGCGAAAGGCTATAGTCCATGGTGTCGGAGGGCATACTATAGTATGTCGTTTTTCACGATTTCGGAGGATTTGAAAAAAAGGTGAAAATCACGCAAAAGCGAAAGGCTATAGTCCATGGTGTCGGAGGGCATACTATAGTATGTCGTTTTTCACGATTTCGGAGGATTTGAAAAAAAGGTGAAAATCACGCAAAAGCGAAAGGCTATAGTCCATGGTGTCGGAGGGCTTTTTTTCAAATCCTCCGAAATCGTGAAAAACGACATACTATAGTATGCCCTCCGACACCATGGACTATAGCCTTTCGCTTTTGCGTGATTTTCACCTTTTTTTTTAAATCCTCCGAAATCGTGAAAAACGACATACTATAGTATGCCCTCCGACACCATGGACTATAGCCTTTCGCTTTTGCGTGATTTTCACCTTTTTTTCAAATCCTCCGAAATCGTGAAAAACGACATACTATAGTATGCCCTCCGACACCATGGACTATAGCCTTTCGCTTTTGCGTGATTTTCACCTTTTTTTCAAATCCTCCGAAATCGTGAAAAACGACATACTATAGTATGCCCTCCGACACCATGGACTATAGCCTTTCGCTTTTGCGTGATTTTCACCTTTTTTTCAAATCCTCCGAAATCGTGAAAAACGACATACTATAGTATGCCCTCCGACACCATGGACTATAGCCTTTCGCTTTTGCGTGATTTTCACCTTTTTTTTTAATCCTCCGAAATCGTTAAAAACGACATACTATAGTATGCTCTCCGACACCATGGACTATAGCCTTTCGCTTTTGCGTGATTTTCACATTTTTTTCAAATCCTCCGAAATCGTGAAAAACGACATACTATAGTATGCCCTCCGACACCATGGACTATAGCCTTTCGCTTTTGCGTGATTTTCACCTTTTTTTTTAAATCCTCCGAAATCGTGAAAAACGACATACTATAGTATGCCCTCCGACACCATGGACTATAGCCTTTCGCTTTTGCGTGATTTTCACCTTTTTTTTTAATCCTCCGAAATCGTGAAAAACGACATACTATAGTATGCCCTCCGACACCATGGACTATAGCCTTTCGCTTTTGCGTGATTTTCACCTTTTTTTCAAATCCTCCGAAATCGTGAAAAACGACATACTATAGTATGCCCTCCGACACCATGGACTATAGCCTTTCGCTTTTGCGTGATTTTCACCTTTTTTTCAAATCCTCCGAAATCGTGAAAAACGACATACTATAGTATGCCCTCCGACACCATGGACTATAGCCTTTCGCTTTTGCGTGATTTTCACCTTTTTTTTTAAATCCTCCGAAATCGTGAAAAACGACATACTATAGTATGCCCTCCGACACCATGGACTATAGCCTTTCGCTTTTGCGTGATTTTCACCTTTTTTTCAAATCCTCCGAAATTGTGAAAAACGACATACTATAGTATGCCCTCCGACACCATGGACTATAGCCTTTCGCTTTTGCGTGATTTTCACCTTTTTTTCAAATCCTCCGAAATCGTGAAAAACGACATACTATAGTATGCCCTCCGACACCATGGACTATAGCCTTTCGCTTTTGCGTGATTTTCACCTTTTTTTTTATCCTCCGAAATCGTGAAAAACGACATACTATAGTATGCCCTCCGACACGCCTTTCGCTTTTGCGTGATTTTCACCTTTTTTTTTTAAATCCTCCGAAATCGTGAAAAACGACATACTAGTATGCGGTCCGAGACCATGGACTATAGCCTTTCGCTTTTGCGTGATTTTCACCTTTTTTTTTAATCCTCCGAAATCGTGAAAAACGACATACTATAGTATGCCCTCCGACACCATGGACTATAGCCTTTTGCTTTCGCGTGATTTTCACCTTTTTTTTAAATCCTCCGAAATCGTTAAAAACGACATACTATAGTATGCTCTCCGACACCATGGACTATAGCCTTTCGCTTTTGCGTGATTTTCACCTTTTTTTCAAATCCTCCGAAATCGTGAAAAACGACATACTATAGTATGCCCTCCGACACCATGGACTATAGCCTTTCGCTTTTGCGTGATTTTCACCTTTTTTTCAAATCCTCCGAAATCGTGAAAAACGACATACTATAGTATGCCCTCCGACACCATGGACTATAGCCTTTCGCTTTTGCGTGATTTTAACCTTTTTTTTTAAATCCTCCGAAATCGTGAAAAACGACATACTATAGTATGCCCTCCGACACCATGGACTATAGCCTTTCGCTTTTGCGTGATTTTCACCTTTTTTTCAAATCCTCCGAAATCGTGAAAAACGACATACTATAGTATGCCCTCCGACACCATGGACTATAGCCTTTCGCTTTTGCGTGATTTTCACCTTTTTTTCAAATCCTCCGAAATCATGAAAAACGACATACTATAGTATGCCCTCCGACACCATGGACTATAGCCTTTCGCTTTTGCGTGATTTTCACCTTTTTTTCAAATCCTCCGAAATCGTGAAAAACGACATACTATAGTATGCCCTCCGACACCATGGACTATAGCCTTTCGCTTTTGCGTGATTTTCACCTTTTTTTCAAATCCTCCGAAATCGTGAAAAACGACATACTATAGTATGCCCTCCGACACCATGGACTATAGCCTTTCGCTTTTGCGTGATTTTCACCTTTTTTTCAAATCCTCCGAAATCGTGAAAAACGACATACTATAGTATGCCCTCCGACACCATGGACTATAGCCTTTCGCTTTTGCGTGATTTTCACCTTTTTTTTTAATCCTCCGAAATCGTTAAAAACGACATACTATAGTATGCTCTCCGACACCATGGACTATAGCCTTTCGCTTTTGCGTGATTTTCACATTTTTTTCAAATCCTCCGAAATCGTGAAAAACGACATACTATAGTATGCCCTCCGACACCATGGACTATAGCCTTTCGCTTTTGCGTGATTTTCACCTTTTTTTTTTAAATCCTCCAAAATCGTGAAAAACGACATACTAGTATGCGGTCCGAGACCATGGACTATAGCCTTTCGCTTTTGCGTGATTTTCACCTTTTTTTTTAAATCCTCCGAAATCGTGAAAAACGACATACTATAGTATGCCCTCCGACACCATGGACTATAGCCTTTCGCTTTTGCGTGATTTTCACCTTTTTTTCAAATCCTCCGAAATCGTGAAAAACGACATACTATAGTATGCCCTCCGACACCATGGACTATAGCCTTTCGCTTTTGCGTGATTTTCACCTTTTTTTTTAATCCTCCGAAATCGTTAAAAACGACATACTATAGTATGCTCTCCGACACCATGGACTATAGCCTTTCGCTTTTCCGTGATTTTCACATTTTTTTCAAATCCTCCGAAATCGTGAAAAACGACATACTATAGTATGCCCTCCGACACCATGGACTATAGCCTTTCGCTTTTGCGTGATTTTCACCTTTTTTTTTAATCCTCCGAAATCGTTAAAAACGACATACTATAGTATGCTCTCCGACACCATGGACTATAGCCTTTCGCTTTTGCGTGATTTTCACATTTTTTTCAAATCCTCCGAAATCGTGAAAAACGACATACTATAGTATGCCCTCCGACACCATGGACTATAGCCTTTCGCTTTTGCGTGATTTTCACCTTTTTTTTTTTAAATCCTCCAAAATCGTGAAAAACGACATACTAGTATGCGGTCCGAGACCATGGACTATAGCCTTTCGCTTTTGCGTGATTTTCACCTTTTTTTTTAAATCCTCCGAAATCGTGAAAAACGACATACTATAGTATGCCCTCCGACACCATGGACTATAGCCTTTCGCTTTTGCGTGATTTTCACCTTTTTTTTTAATCCTCCGAAATCGTGAAAAACGACATACTATAGTATGCCCTCCGACACCATGGACTATAGCCTTTCGCTTTTGCGTGATTTTCACCTTTTTTTTTTAAATCCTCCGAAATCGTGAAAAACGACATACTATAGTATGCCCTCCGACACCATGGACTATAGCCTTTCGCTTTTGCGTGATTTTCACTTTTTTTTTTAAATCCTCCAAAATCGTGAAAAACGACATACTAGTATGCGGTCCGAGACCATGGACTATAGCCTTTCGCTTTTGCGTGATTTTCACCTTTTTTTTTAAATCCTCCGAAATCGTGAAAAACGACATACTATAGTATGCCCTCCGACACCATGGACTATAGCCTTTCGCTTTTGCGTGATTTTCACCTTTTTTTCAAATCCTCCGAAATCGTGAAAAACGACATACTATAGTATGCCCTCCGACACCATGGACTATAGCCTTTCGCTTTTGCGTGATTTTCACCTTTTTTTCAAATCCTCCGAAATCGTGAAAAACGACATACTATAGTATGCCCTCCGACACCATGGACTATAGCCTTTCGCTTTTGCGTGATTTTCACCTTTTTTTTTAAATCCTCCGAAATCGTGAAAAACGACATACTATAGTATGCCCTCCGACACCATGAACTATAGCCTTTCGCTTTTGCGTGATTTTCACCTTTTTTTCAAATCCTCCGAAATCGTGAAAAACAACATACTATAGTATGCCCTCCGACACCATGGACTATAGCCTTTCGCTTTTGCGTGATTTTCACCTTTTTTTTTAATCCTCCGAAATCGTGAAAAACGACATACTAGTATGCGGTCCGAGACCATGGACTATAGCCTTTCGCTTTTGCGTGATTTTCACCTTTTTTTTTTAAATCCTCCGAAATCGTGAAAAACGACATACTAGTATGCGGTCCGAGACCATGGACTATAGCCTTTCGCTTTTGCGTGATTTTCACCTTTTTTTTTAAATCCTCCGAAATCGTGAAAAACGACATACTATAGTATGCCCTCCGACACCATGGACTATAGCCTTTCGCTTTTGCGTGATTTTCACCTTTTTTTCAAATCCTCCGAAATCGTGAAAAACGACATACTATAGTATGCCCTCCGACACCATGGACTATAGCCTTTCGCTTTTGCGTGATTTTCACCTTTTTTTTTAATCCTCCGAAATCGTGAAAAACGACATACTATAGTATGCCCTCCGACACCATGGACTATAGCCTTTTGCTTTCGCGTGATTTTCACCTTTTTTTTAAATCCTCCGAAATCGTTAAAAACGACATACTATAGTATGCCCTCCGACACCATGGACTATAGCCTTTCGCTTTTGCGTGATTTTCACCTTTTTTTTTAAATCCTCCAAAATCGTGAAAAACCACATACTATAGTATGCCCTCCGACACCATGGACTATAGCCTTTCGCTTTTGCGTGATTTTCACCTTTTTTTCAAATCCTCCGAAATCGTGAAAAACGACATACTATAGTATGCCCTCCGACACCATGGACTATAGCCTTTCGCTTTTGCGTGATTTTCACCTTTTTTTTTAAATCCTCCGAAATCGTGAAAAACGACATACTATAGTATGCCCTCCGACACCATGGACTATAGCCTTTCGCTTTTGCGTGATTTTCACCTTTTTTTCAAATCCTCCGAAATCGTGAAAAACGACATACTATAGTATGCCCTCCGACACCATGGACTATAGCCTTTCGCTTTTGCGTGATTTTCACCTTTTTTTCAAATCCTCCGAAATCGTGAAAAACGACATACTATAGTATGCCCTCCGACACCATGGACTATAGCCTTTCGCTTTTGCGTGATTTTCACCTTTTTTTTAAATCCTCCGAAATCGTGAAAAACGACATACTATAGTATGCCCTCCGACACCATGGACTATAGCCTTTCGCTTTTGCGTGATTTTCACCTTTTTTTCAAATCCTCCGAAATCGTGAAAAACGACATACTATAGTATGCCCTCCGACACCATGGACTATAGCCTTTCGCTTTTGCGTGATTTTCACCTTTTTTTTTAATCCTCCGAAATCGTGAAAAACGACATACTATAGTATGCCCTCCGACACGCCTTTCGCTTTTGCGTGATTTTCACCTTTTTTTTTTAAATCCTCCGAAATCGTGAAAAACGACATACTAGTATGCGGTCCGAGACCATGGACTATAGCCTTTCGCTTTTGCGTGATTTTCACCTTTTTTTTTAAATCCTCCGAAATCGTGAAAAACGACATACTATAGTATGCCCTCCGACACCATGGACTATAGCCTTTCGCTTTTGCGTGATTTTCACCTTTTTTTCAAATCCTCCGAAATCGTGAAAAACGACATACTATAGTATGCCCTCCGACACCATGGACTATAGCCTTTCGCTTTTGCGTGATTTTCACCTTTTTTTTTAATCCTCCGAAATCGTGAAAAACGACATACTATAGTATGCCCTCCGACACCATGGACTATAGCCTTTTGCTTTCGCGTGATTTTCACATTTTTTTTAAATCCTCCGAAATCGTTAAAAACGACATACTATAGTATGCCCTCCGACACCATGGACTATAGCCTTTCGCTTTTGCGTGATTTTCACCTTTTTTTTTAAATCCTCCGAAATCGTGAAAAACGACATACTATAGTATGCCCTCCGACACCATGGACTATAGCCTTTCGCTTTTGCGTGATTTTCACCTTTTTTTCAAATCCTCCGAAATCGTGAAAAACGACATACTATAGTATGCCCTCCGACACCATGGACTATAGCCTTTCGCTTTTGCGTGATTTTCACCTTTTTTTCAAATCCTCCGAAATCGTGAAAAACGACATACTATAGTATGCCCTCCGACACCATGGACTATAGCCTTTCGCTTTTGCGTGATTTTCACCTTTTTTTCAAATCCTCCGAAATCGTGAAAAACGACATACTATAGTATGCCCTCCGACACCATGGACTATAGCCTTTCGCTTTTGCGTGATTTTCACCTTTTTTTCAAATCCTCCGAAATCGTGAAAAACGACATACTATAGTATGCCCTCCGACACCATGGACTATAGCCTTTCGCTTTTGCGTGATTTTCACCTTTTTTTTTAATCCTCCGAAATCGTGAAAAACGACATACTATAGTATGCCCTCCGACACGCCTTTCGCTTTTGCGTGATTTTCACCTTTTTTTTAAATCCTCCGAAATCGTGGAAAAACGACATACTATAGTATGCCCTCCGACACCATGGACTATAGCCTTTTGCTTTCGCGTGATTTTCACCTTTTTTTTAAATCCTCCGAAATCGTTAAAAACGACATACTATAGTATGCTCTCCGACACCATGGACTATAGCCTTTCGCTTTTGCGTGATTTTCACCTTTTTTTCAAATCCTCCGAAATCGTGAAAAACGACATACTATAGTATGCCCTCCGACACCATGGACTATAGCCTTTCGCTTTTGCGTGATTTTCACCTTTTTTTTTAAATCCTCCAAAATCGTGAAAAACCACATACTATAGTATGCCCTCCGACACCATGGACTATAGCCTTTCGCTTTTGTGTGATTTTCACTTTTTTTTTTAAATCCTCCGAAATCGTGAAAAACGACATACTATAGTATGCCCTCCGACACCATGGACTATAGCCTTTCGCTTTTGCGTGATTTTCACCTTTTTTTTTAAAATCCTCCAAAATCGTGAAAAACGACATACTAGTATGCGGTCCGAGACCATGGACTATAGCCTTTCGCTTTTGCGTGATTTTCACCTTTTTTTTTAAAAATCCTCCGAAATCGTGAAAAACGACATACTATAGTATGCCCTCCGACACCATGGACTATAGCCTTTCGCTTTTGCGTGATTTTCACCTTTTTTTTTAATCCTCCGAAATCGTGAAAAACGACATACTATAGTATGCCCTCCGACACCATGGACTATAGCCTTTCGCTTTTGCGTGATTTTCACCTTTTTTTCAAATCCTCCGAAATCGTGAAAAACGACATACTATAGTATGCCCTCCGACAACATGGACTATAGCCTTTCGCTTTTGCGTGATTTTCACCTTTTTTTTAAAATCCTCCGAAATCGTGAAAAACGACATACTATAGTATGCCCTCCCACACCATGGACTATAGCCTTTCGCTTTTGCGTGATTTTCACCTTTTTTTCAAATCCTCCGAAATCGTGAAAAACGACATACTATAGTATGCCCTCCGACACCATGGACTATAGCCTTTCGCTTTTGCGTGATTTTCACCTTTTTTTTTAATCCTCCGAAATCGTGAAAAACGACATACTATAGTATGC
The DNA here is from genome assembly GCF_951216825.1 of Electrona antarctica. Taxonomy (NCBI): domain Eukaryota; kingdom Metazoa; phylum Chordata; class Actinopteri; order Myctophiformes; family Myctophidae; genus Electrona; species Electrona antarctica. Next base: position 229,096 of record NW_027637700.1, read on the forward strand.
CCTCCGACACCATGGACTATAGCCTTTCGCTTTTGCGTGATTTTCACCTTTTTTTTTAATCCTCCGAAATCGTGAAAAACGACATACTATAGTATGCCCTCCGACACCATGGACTATAGCCTTTCGCTTTTGCGTGATTTTCACCTTTTTTTTTAATCCTCCGAAATCGTGAAAAACGACATACTATATAGTATGCCCCCTGACACCATGGACTATAGCCTTTTGCTTTTGCGTGATTTTCACCTTTTTTTTTAAATCCTCCGAAATCGTTTAAAACGACATACTATAGTATGCTCTCCGACACCATGGACTATAGCCTTTCGCTTTTGCGTGATTTTCACCTTTTTTTCAAATCCTCCGAAATCGTGAAAAACGACATACTATAGTATGCCCTCCGACACCATGGACTATAGCCTTTCCCTTTTGCGTGATTTTCACCTTTTTTTTTAATCCTCCGAAATCGTGAAAAACGACATACTATAGTATGCCCTCCGACACCATGGACTATAGCCTTTCGCTTTTGTGTGATTTTCACCTTTTTTTCAAATCCTCCGAAATCGTGAAAAACGACATACTATAGTATGCCCTCCGACACCATGGACTATAGCCTTTCGCTTTTGCGTGATTTTCACCTTTTTTTCAAATCCTCCGAAATCGTGAAAAACGACATACTATAGTATGCCCTCCGACACCATGGACTATAGCCTTTCGCTTTTGCGTGATTTTCACCTTTTTTTTTTAAATCCTCCGAAATCGTGAAAAACGACATACTATAGTATGCCCTCCGACACCATGGACTATAGCCTTTCGCTTTTGCGTGATTTTCACCTTTTTTTCAAATCCTCCGAAATCGTGAAAAACGACATACTATAGTATGCCCTCCGACACCATGGACTATAGCCTTTCGCTTTTGCGTGATTTTCACCTTTTTTTTTAATCCTCCGAAATCGTGAAAAACGACATACTATAGTATGCCCTCCGACACGCCTTTCGCTTTTGCGTGATTTTCACCTTTTTTTTTAAAATCCTCCGAAATCGTGAAAAACGACATACTAGTATGCGGTCCGAGACCATGGACTATAGCCTTTCGCTTTTGCGTGATTTTCACCTTTTTTTTTAAATCCTCCGAAATCGTGAAAAACGACATACTATAGTATGCCCTCCGACACCATGGACTATAGCCTTTCGCTTTTGCGTGATTTTCACCTTTTTTTCAAATCCTCCGAAATCGTGAAAAACGACATACTATATAGTATGCCCTCCGACACCATGGACTATAGCCTTTCGCTTTTGCGTGATTTTCACCTTTTTTTTTAATCCTCCGAAATCGTGAAAAACGACATACTATAGTATGCCCTCCGACACCATGGACTATAGCCTTTTGCTTTCGCGTGATTTTCACCTTTTTTTTAAATCCTCCGAAATCGTTAAAAACGACATACTATAGTATGCTCTCCGACACCATGGACTATAGCCTTTCGCTTTTGCGTGATTTTCACCTTTTTTTCAAATCCTCCGAAATCGTGAAAAACGACATACTATAGTATGCCCTCCGACACCATGGACTATAGCCTTTCGCTTTTGCGTGATTTTCACCTTTTTTTTTTAAATCCTCCGAAATCGTGAAAAACGACATACTATAGTATGCCCTCCGACACCATGGACTATAGCCTTTCGCTTTTGCGTGATTTTCACCTTTTTTTCAAATCCTCCGAAATCGTGAAAAACGACATACTATAGTATGCCCTCCGACACCATGGACTATAGCCTTTCGCTTTTGCGTGATTTTCACCTTTTTTTTTAATCCTCCGAAATCGTGAAAAACGACATACTATAGTATGCCCTCCGACACGCCTTTCGCTTTTGCGTGATTTTCACCTTTTTTTTTAAAATCCTCCGAAATCGTGAAAAACGACATACTAGTATGCGGTCCGAGACCATGGACTATAGCCTTTCGCTTTTGCGTGATTTTCACCTTTTTTTTTAAATCCTCCGAAATCGTGAAAAACGACATACTATAGTATGCCCTCCGACACCATGGACTATAGCCTTTCGCTTTTGCGTGATTTTCACCTTTTTTTCAAATCCTCCGAAATCGTGAAAAACGACATACTATATAGTATGCCCTCCGACACCATGGACTATAGCCTTTCGCTTTTGCGTGATTTTCACCTTTTTTTTTAATCCTCCGAAATCGTGAAAAACGACATACTATAGTATGCCCTCCGACACCATGGACTATAGCCTTTTGCTTTCGCGTGATTTTCACCTTTTTTTTAAATCCTCCGAAATCGTTAAAAACGACATACTATAGTATGCTCTCCGACACCATGGACTATAGCCTTTCGCTTTTGCGTGATTTTCACCTTTTTTTCAAATCCTCCGAAATCGTGAAAAACGACATACTATAGTATGCCCTCCGACACCATGGACTATAGCCTTTCGCTTTTGCGTGATTTTCACCTTTTTTTCAAATCCTCCGAAATCGTGAAAAACGACATACTATAGTATGCCCTCCGACACCATGGACTATAGCCTTTCGCTTTTGCGTGATTTTCACCTTTTTTTCAAATCCTCCGAAATCGTGAAAAACGACATACTATAGTATGCCCTCCGACACCATGGACTATAGCCTTTCGCTTTTGCGTGATTTTCACCTTTTTTTTTAATCCTCCGAAATCGTGAAAAACGACATACTATAGTATGCCCTCCGACACCATGGACTATAGCCTTTCGCTTTTGCGTGATTTTCACCTTTTTTTCAAATCCTCCGAAATCGTGAAAAACGACATACTATAGTATGCCCTCCGACACCATGGACTATAGCCTTTCGCTTTTGCGTGATTTTCACCTTTTTTTTTAATCCTCCGAAATCGTGAAAAACGACATACTATAGTATGCCCTCCGACACGCCTTTCGCTTTTGCGTGATTTTCACCTTTTTTTAAAAATCCTCCGAAATCGTGAAAAACGACATACTAGTATGCGGTCCGAGACCATGGACTATAGCCTTTCGCTTTTGCGTGATTTTCACCTTTTTTTTTAAATCCTCCGAAATCGTGAAAAACGACATACTATAGTATGCCCTCCGACACCATGGACTATAGCCTTTCGCTTTTGCGTGATTTTCACCTTTTTTTCAAATCCTCCGAAATCGTGAAAAACGACATACTATAGTATGCCCTCAGACACCATGGACTATAGCCTTTCGCTTTTGCGTGATTTTCACCTTTTTTTTTAATCCTCCGAAATCGTGGAAAAACGACATACTATAGTATGCCCTCCGACACCATGGACTATAGCCTTTTGCTTTCGCGTGATTTTCACCTTTTTTTTAAATCCTCCGAAATCGTTAAAAACGACATACTATAGTATGCTCTCCGACACCATGGACTATAGCCTTTCGCTTTTGCGTGATTTTCACCTTTTTTTCAAATCCTCCGAAATCGTGAAAAACGACATACTATAGTATGCCCTCCGACACCATGGACTATAGCCTTTCGCTTTTGCGTGATTTTCACCTTTTTTTTAAAATCCTCCAAAATCGTGAAAAACCACATACTATAGTATGCCCTCCGACACCATGGACTATAGCCTTTCGCTTTTGCGTGATTTTCACCTTTTTTTTTTAAATCCTCCGAAATCGTGAAAAACGACATACTATAGTATGCCCTCCGACACCATGGACTATAGCCTTTCGCTTTTGCGTGATTTTCACCTTTTTTTTTTAAATCCTCCAAAATCGTGAAAAACGACATACTAGTATGCGGTCCGAGACCATGGACTATAGCCTTTCGCTTTTGCGTGATTTTCACCTTTTTTTCAAATCCTCCGAAATCGTGAAAAACGACATACTATAGTATGCCCTCCGACACCATGGACTATAGCCTTTCGCTTTTGCGTGATTTTCACCTTTTTTTTTAATCCTCCGAAATCGTGAAAAACGACATACTATAGTATGCCCTCCGACACCATGGACTATAGCCTTTCCCTTTTGCGTGATTTTCACCTTTTTTTTTAATCCTCCGAAATCGTGAAAAACGACATACTATAGTATGCCCTCCGACACCATGGACTATAGCCTTTCGCTTTTGTGTGATTTTCACCTTTTTTTCAAATCCTCCGAAATCGTGAAAAACGACATACTATAGTATGCCCTCCGACACCATGGACTATAGCCTTTCGCTTTTGCGTGATTTTCACCTTTTTTTCAAATCCTCCGAAATCGTGAAAAACGACATACTATAGTATGCCCTCCGACACCATGGACTATAGCCTTTCGCTTTTGCGTGATTTTCACCTTTTTTTTTTAAATCCTCCGAAATCGTGAAAAACGACATACTATAGTATGCCCTCCGACACCATGGACTATAGCCTTTCGCTTTTGCGTGATTTTCACCTTTTTTTCAAATCCTCCGAAATCGTGAAAAACGACATACTATAGTATGCCCTCCGACACCATGGACTATAGCCTTTCGCTTTTGCGTGATTTTCACCTTTTTTTTTAATCCTCCGAAATCGTGAAAAACGACATACTATAGTATGCCCTCCGACACGCCTTTCGCTTTTGCGTGATTTTCACCTTTTTTTTTTAAATCCTCCGAAATCGTGAAAAACGACATACTAGTATGCGGTCCGAGACCATGGACTATAGCCTTTCGCTTTTGCGTGATTTTCACCTTTTTTTTTAAATCCTCCGAAATCGTGAAAAACGACATACTATAGTATGCCCTCCGACACCATGGACTATAGCCTTTCGCTTTTGCGTGATTTTCACCTTTTTTTCAAATCCTCCGAAATCGTGAAAAACGACATACTATATAGTATGCCCTCCGACACCATGGACTATAGCCTTTCGCTTTTGCGTGATTTTCACCTTTTTTTTTAATCCTCCGAAATCGTGAAAAACGACATACTATAGTATGCCCTCCGACACCATGGACTATAGCCTTTTGCTTTCGCGTGATTTTCACCTTTTTTTTAAATCCTCCGAAATCGTTAAAAACGACATACTATAGTATGCTCTCCGACACCATGGACTATAGCCTTTCGCTTTTGCGTGATTTTCACCTTTTTTTCAAATCCTCCGAAATCGTGAAAAACGACATACTATAGTATGCCCTCCGACACCATGGACTATAGCCTTTCGCTTTTGCGTGATTTTCACCTTTTTTTTTAAATCCTCCGAAATCGTGAAAAACGACATACTATAGTATGCCCTCCGACACCATGGACTATAGCCTTTCGCTTTTGCGTGATTTTCACCTTTTTTTCAAATCCTCCGAAATCGTGAAAAACGACATACTATAGTATGCCCTCCGACACCATGGACTATAGCCTTTCGCTTTTGCGTGATTTTCACCTTTTTTTTTAATCCTCCGAAATCGTGGAAAAACGACATACTATAGTATGCCCTCCGACACCATGGACTATAGCCTTTTGCTTTCGCGTGATTTTCACCTTTTTTTTAAATCCTCCGAAATCGTTAAAAACGACATACTATAGTATGCTCTCCGACACCATGGACTATAGCCTTTCGCTTTTGCGTGATTTTCACCTTTTTTTCAAATCCTCCGAAATCGTGAAAAACGACATACTATAGTATGCCCTCCGACACCATGGACTATAGCCTTTCGCTTTTGCGTGATTTTCACCTTTTTTTTAAAATCCTCCAAAATCGTGAAAAACCACATACTATAGTATGCCCTCCGACACCATGGACTATAGCCTTTCGCTTTTGCGTGATTTTCACCTTTTTTTTTTAAATCCTCCGAAATCGTGAAAAACGACATACTATAGTATGCCCTCCGACACCATGGACTATAGCCTTTCGCTTTTGCGTGATTTTCACCTTTTTTTTTTAAATCCTCCAAAATCGTGAAAAACGACATACTAGTATGCGGTCCGAGACCATGGACTATAGCCTTTCGCTTTTGCGTGATTTTCACCTTTTTTTCAAATCCTCCGAAATCGTGAAAAACGACATACTATAGTATGCCCTCCGACACCATGGACTATAGCCTTTCGCTTTTGCGTGATTTTCACCTTTTTTTTTAATCCTCCGAAATCGTGAAAAACGACATACTATAGTATGCCCTCCGACACCATGGACTATAGCCTTTCCCTTTTGCGTGATTTTCACCTTTTTTTTTAATCCTCCGAAATCGTGAAAAACGACATACTATAGTATGCCCTCCGACACCATGGACTATAGCCTTTCGCTTTTGTGTGATTTTCACCTTTTTTTCAAATCCTCCGAAATCGTGAAAAACGACATACTATAGTATGCCCTCCGACACCATGGACTATAGCCTTTCGCTTTTGCGTGATTTTCACCTTTTTTTCAAATCCTCCGAAATCGTGAAAAACGACATACTATAGTATGCCCTCCGACACCATGGACTATAGCCTTTCGCTTTTGCGTGATTTTCACCTTTTTTTTTTAAATCCTCCGAAATCGTGAAAAACGACATACTATAGTATGCCCTCCGACACCATGGACTATAGCCTTTCGCTTTTGCGTGATTTTCACCTTTTTTTCAAATCCTCCGAAATCGTGAAAAACGACATACTATAGTATGCCCTCCGACACCATGGACTATAGCCTTTCGCTTTTGCGTGATTTTCACCTTTTTTTTTAATCCTCCGAAATCGTGAAAAACGACATACTATAGTATGCCCTCCGACACGCCTTTCGCTTTTGCGTGATTTTCACCTTTTTTTTTAAAATCCTCCGAAATCGTGAAAAACGACATACTAGTATGCGGTCCGAGACCATGGACTATAGCCTTTCGCTTTTGCGTGATTTTCACCTTTTTTTTTAAATCCTCCGAAATCGTGAAAAACGACATACTATAGTATGCCCTCCGACACCATGGACTATAGCCTTTCGCTTTTGCGTGATTTTCACCTTTTTTTCAAATCCTCCGAAATCGTGAAAAACGACATACTATATAGTATGCCCTCCGACACCATGGACTATAGCCTTTCGCTTTTGCGTGATTTTCACCTTTTTTTTTAATCCTCCGAAATCGTGAAAAACGACATACTATAGTATGCCCTCCGACACCATGGACTATAGCCTTTTGCTTTCGCGTGATTTTCACCTTTTTTTTAAATCCTCCGAAATCGTTAAAAACGACATACTATAGTATGCTCTCCGACACCATGGACTATAGCCTTTCGCTTTTGCGTGATTTTCACCTTTTTTTCAAATCCTCCGAAATCGTGAAAAACGACATACTATAGTATGCCCTCCGACACCATGGACTATAGCCTTTCGCTTTTGCGTGATTTTCACCTTTTTTTTTTAAATCCTCCGAAATCGTGAAAAACGACATACTATAGTATGCCCTCCGACACCATGGACTATAGCCTTTCGCTTTTGCGTGATTTTCACCTTTTTTTCAAATCCTCCGAAATCGTGAAAAACGACATACTATAGTATGCCCTCCGACACCATGGACTATAGCCTTTCGCTTTTGCGTGATTTTCACCTTTTTTTTTAATCCTCCGAAATCGTGAAAAACGACATACTATAGTATGCCCTCCGACACGCCTTTCGCTTTTGCGTGATTTTCACCTTTTTTTTTAAAATCCTCCGAAATCGTGAAAAACGACATACTAGTATGCGGTCCGAGACCATGGACTATAGCCTTTCGCTTTTGCGTGATTTTCACCTTTTTTTTTAAATCCTCCGAAATCGTGAAAAACGACATACTATAGTATGCCCTCCGACACCATGGACTATAGCCTTTCGCTTTTGCGTGATTTTCACCTTTTTTTCAAATCCTCCGAAATCGTGAAAAACGACATACTATATAGTATGCCCTCCGACACCATGGACTATAGCCTTTCGCTTTTGCGTGATTTTCACCTTTTTTTTTAATCCTCCGAAATCGTGAAAAACGACATACTATAGTATGCCCTCCGACACCATGGACTATAGCCTTTTGCTTTCGCGTGATTTTCACCTTTTTTTTAAATCCTCCGAAATCGTTAAAAACGACATACTATAGTATGCTCTCCGACACCATGGACTATAGCCTTTCGCTTTTGCGTGATTTTCACCTTTTTTTCAAATCCTCCGAAATCGTGAAAAACGACATACTATAGTATGCCCTCCGACACCATGGACTATAGCCTTTCGCTTTTGCGTGATTTTCACCTTTTTTTCAAATCCTCCGAAATCGTGAAAAACGACATACTATAGTATGCCCTCCGACACCATGGACTATAGCCTTTCGCTTTTGCGTGATTTTCACCTTTTTTTCAAATCCTCCGAAATCGTGAAAAACGACATACTATAGTATGCCCTCCGACACCATGGACTATAGCCTTTCGCTTTTGCGTGATTTTCACCTTTTTTTTTAATCCTCCGAAATCGTGAAAAACGACATACTATAGTATGCCCTCCGACACCATGGACTATAGCCTTTCGCTTTTGCGTGATTTTCACCTTTTTTTCAAATCCTCCGAAATCGTGAAAAACGACATACTATAGTATGCCCTCCGACACCATGGACTATAGCCTTTCGCTTTTGCGTGATTTTCACCTTTTTTTTTAATCCTCCGAAATCGTGAAAAACGACATACTATAGTATGCCCTCCGACACGCCTTTCGCTTTTGCGTGATTTTCACCTTTTTTTAAAAATCCTCCGAAATCGTGAAAAACGACATACTAGTATGCGGTCCGAGACCATGGACTATAGCCTTTCGCTTTTGCGTGATTTTCACCTTTTTTTTTAAATCCTCCGAAATCGTGAAAAACGACATACTATAGTATGCCCTCCGACACCATGGACTATAGCCTTTCGCTTTTGCGTGATTTTCACCTTTTTTTCAAATCCTCCGAAATCGTGAAAAACGACATACTATAGTATGCCCTCAGACACCATGGACTATAGCCTTTCGCTTTTGCGTGATTTTCACCTTTTTTTTTAATCCTCCGAAATCGTGGAAAAACGACATACTATAGTATGCCCTCCGACACCATGGACTATAGCCTTTTGCTTTCGCGTGATTTTCACCTTTTTTTTAAATCCTCCGAAATCGTTAAAAACGACATACTATAGTATGCTCTCCGACACCATGGACTATAGCCTTTCGCTTTTGCGTGATTTTCACCTTTTTTTCAAATCCTCCGAAATCGTGAAAAACGACATACTATAGTATGCCCTCCGACACCATGGACTATAGCCTTTCGCTTTTGCGTGATTTTCACCTTTTTTTTAAAATCCTCCAAAATCGTGAAAAACCACATACTATAGTATGCCCTCCGACACCATGGACTATAGCCTTTCGCTTTTGCGTGATTTTCACCTTTTTTTTTTAAATCCTCCGAAATCGTGAAAAACGACATACTATAGTATGCCCTCCGACACCATGGACTATAGCCTTTCGCTTTTGCGTGATTTTCACCTTTTTTTTTTAAATCCTCCAAAATCGTGAAAAACGACATACTAGTATGCGGTCCGAGACCATGGACTATAGCCTTTCGCTTTTGCGTGATTTTCACCTTTTTTTCAAATCCTCCGAAATCGTGAAAAACGACATACTATAGTATGCCCTCCGACACCATGGACTATAGCCTTTCGCTTTTGCGTGATTTTCACCTTTTTTTTTAATCCTCCGAAATCGTGAAAAACGACATACTATAGTATGCCCTCCGACACCATGGACTATAGCCTTTTGCTTTTGCGTGATTTTCACCTTTTTTTTTTAATCCTCCGAAATCGTGAAAAACGACATACTATAGTATGCCCTCCGACACCATGGACTATAGCCTTTCGCTTTTGCGTGATTTTCACCTTTTTTTTTAATCCTCCGAAATCGTGAAAAACGACATACTATAGTATGCCCTCCGACACCATGGACTATAGCCTTTCGCTTTTGCGTGATTTTCACCTTTTTTTCAAATCCTCCGAAATCGTGAAAAACGACATACTATAGTATGCCCTCCGACACCATGGACTATAGCCTTTCGCTTTTGCGTGATTTTCACCTTTTTTTTTAAATCCTCCGAAATCGTGAAAAACGACATACTATAGTATGCCCTCCGACACCATGGACTATAGCCTTTCGCTTTTGCGTGATTTTCACCTTTTTTTCAAATCCTCCGAAATCGTGAAAAACGACATACTATAGTATGCCCTCCGACACCATGGACTATAGCCTTTCGCTTTTGCGTGATTTTCACCTTTTTTTTTAATCCTCCGAAATCGTGAAAAACGACATACTATAGTATGCCCTCCGACACGCCTTTCGCTTTTGCGTGATTTTCACCTTTTTTTTTTAAATCCTCCGAAATCGTGAAAAACGACATACTAGTATGCGGTCCGAGACCATGGACTATAGCCTTTCGCTTTTGCGTGATTTTCACCTTTTTTTTTAAATCCTCCGAAATCGTGAAAAACGACATACTATAGTATGCCCTCCGACACCATGGACTATAGCCTTTCGCTTTTGCGTGATTTTCACCTTTTTTTCAAATCCTCCGAAATCGTGAAAAACGACATACTATAGTATGCCCTCCGACACCATGGACTATAGCCTTTCGCTTTTGCGTGATTTTCACCTTTTTTTTTAATCCTCCGAAATCGTGAAAAACGACATACTATAGTATGCCCTCCGACACCATGGACTATAGCCTTTTGCTTTCGCGTGATTTTCACCTTTTTTTTTAAATCCTCCGAAATCGTTAAAAACGACATACTATAGTATGCTCTCCGACACCATGGACTATAGCCTTTCGCTTTTGCGTGATTTTCACCTTTTTTTCAAATCCTCCGAAATCGTGAAAAACGACATACTATAGTATGCCCTCCGACACCATGGACTATAGCCTTTCGCTTTTGCGTGATTTTCACCTTTTTTTCAAATCCTCCGAAATCGTGAAAAACGACATACTATAGTATGCCCTCCGACACCATAGACTATAGCCTTTCGCTTTTGCGTGATTTTCACCTTTTTTTTTTAAAATCCTCCGAAATCGTGAAAAACGACATACTATAGTATGCCCTCCGACACCATGGACTATAGCCTTTCGCTTTTGCGTGATTTTCACCTTTTTTTCAAATCCTCCGAAATCGTGAAAAACGACATACTATAGTATGCCCTCCGACACCATGGACTATAGCCTTTCGCTTTTGCGTGATTTTCACCTTTTTTTCAAATCCTCCGAAATCGTGAAAAACGACATACTATAGTATGCCCTCCGACACCATGGACTATAGCCTTTCGCTTTTGCGTGATTTTCACCTTTTTTTCAAATCCTCCGAAATCGTGAAAAACGACATACTATAGTATGCCCTCCGACACCATGGACTATAGCCTTTCGCTTTTGCGTGATTTTCACCTTTTTTTTTAATCCTCCGAAATCGTGAAAAACGACATACTATAGTATGCCCTCCGACACCATGGACTATAGCCTTTCGCTTTTGCGTGATTTTCACCTTTTTTTCAAATCCTCCGAAATCGTGAAAAACGACATACTATAGTATGCCCTCCGACACCATGGACTATAGCCTTTCGCTTTTGCGTGATTTTCACCTTTTTTTTTAATCCTCCGAAATCGTGAAAAACGACATACTATAGTATGCCCTCCGACACGCCTTTCGCTTTTGCGTGATTTTCACCTTTTTTTTTTAAATCCTCCGAAATCGTGAAAAACGACATACTAGTATGCGGTCCGAGACCATGGACTATAGCCTTTCGCTTTTAGGTGATTTTCACCTTTTTTTTTAAATCCTCCGAAATCGTGAAAAACGACATACTATAGTATGCCCTCCGACACCATGGACTATAGCCTTTCGCTTTTGCGTGATTTTCACCTTTTTTTCAAATCCTCCGAAATCGTGAAAAACGACATACTATAGTATGCCCTCAGACACCATGGACTATAGCCTTTCGCTTTTGCGTGATTTTCACCTTTTTTTTTAATCCTCCGAAATCGTGAAAAACGACATACTATAGTATGCCCTCCGACACCATGGACTATAGCCTTTCGCTTTTGCGTGATTTTCACCTTTTTTTCAAATCCTCCGAAATCGTGAAAAACGACATACTATAGTATGCCCTCCGACACCATGGACTATAGCCTTTCGCTTTTGCGTGATTTTCACCTTTTTTTCAAATCCTCCGAAATCGTGAAAAACGACATACTATAGTATGCCCTCCGACACCATGGACTATAGCCTTTCGCTTTTGCGTGATTTTCACCTTTTTTTCAAATCCTCCGAAATCGTGAAAAACGACATACTATAGTATGCCCTCCGACACCATGGACTATAGCCTTTCGCTTTTGCGTGATTTTCACCTTTTTTTTTAAATCCTCCGAAATCGTGAAAAACGACATACTATAGTATGCCCTCCGACACCATGGACTATAGCCTTTCGCTTTTGCGTGATTTTCACCTTTTTTTCAAATCCTCCGAAATTGTGAAAAACGACATACTATAGTATGCCCTCCGACACCATGGACTATAGCCTTTCGCTTTTGCGTGATTTTCACCTTTTTTTCAAATCCTCCGAAATCGTGAAAAACGACATACTATAGTATGCCCTCCGACACCATGGACTATAGCCTTTCGCTTTTGCGTGATTTTCACCTTTTTTTTTAAATCCTCCGAAATCGTGAAAAACGACATACTATAGTATGCCCTCCGACACCATGGACTATAGCCTTTCGCTTTTGCGTGATTTTCACCTTTTTTTCAAATCCTCCGAAATCGTGAAAAACGACATACTATAGTATGCCCTCCGACACCATGGACTATAGCCTTTCGCTTTTGCGTGATTTTCACCTTTTTTTTTAATCCTCCGAAATCGTGAAAAACGACATACTATAGTATGCCCTCCGACACGCCTTTCGCTTTTGCGTGATTTTCACCTTTTTTTTTTAAATCCTCCGAAATCGTGAAAAACGACATACTAGTATGCGGTCCGAGACCATGGACTATAGCCTTTCGCTTTTGCGTGATTTTCACCTTTTTTTTAAAATCCTCCGAAATCGTGAAAAACGACATACTATAGTATGCCCTCCGACACCATGGACTATAGCCTTTCGCTTTTGCGTGATTTTCACCTTTTTTTCAAATCCTCCGAAATCGTGAAAAACGACATACTATAGTATGCCCTCCGACACCATGGACTATAGCCTTTCGCTTTTGCGTGATTTTCACCTTTTTTTTTAATCCTCCGAAATCGTGAAAAACGACATACTATAGTATGCCCTCCGACACCATGGACTATAGCCTTTTGCTTTCGCGTGATTTTCACCTTTTTTTTAAATCCTCCGAAATCGTTAAAAACGACATACTATAGTATGCCCTCCGACACCATGGACTATAGCCTTTCGCTTTTGCGTGATTTTCACCTTTTTTTTTAAATCCTCCGAAATCGTGAAAAACGACATACTATAGTATGCCCTCCGACACCATGGACTATAGCCTTTCGCTTTTGCGTGATTTTCACCTTTTTTTCAAATCCTCCGAAATCGTGAAAAACGACATACTATAGTATGCCCTCCGACACCATGGACTATAGCCTTTCGCTTTTGCGTGATTTTCACCTTTTTTTCAAATCCTCCGAAATCGTGAAAAACGACATACTATAGTATGCCCTCCGACACCATGGACTATAGCCTTTCGCTTTTGCGTGATTTTCACCTTTTTTTTTAATCCTCCGAAATCGTGAAAAACGACATACTATAGTATGCCCTCCGACACCATGGACTATAGCCTTTCGCTTTTGCGTGATTTTCACCTTTTTTTCAAATCCTCCGAAATCGTGAAAAACGACATACTATAGTATGCCCTCCGACACCATGGACTATAGCCTTTCGCTTTTGCGTGATTTTCACCTTTTTTTTTAATCCTCCGAAATCGTGAAAAACGACATACTATAGTATGCCCTCCGACACGCCTTTCGCTTTTGCGTGATTTTCACCTTTTTTTTTAAAAATCCTCCGAAATCGTGAAAAACGACATACTAGTATGCGGTCCGAGACCATGGACTATAGCCTTTCGCTTTTGCGTGATTTTCACCTTTTTTTTTAAATCCTCCGAAATCGTGAAAAACGACATACTATAGTATGCCCTCCGACACCATGGACTATATAGCCTTTCGCTTTTGCGTGATTTTCACCTTTTTTTCAAATCCTCCGAAATCGTGAAAAACGACATACTATAGTATGCCCTCCGACACCATGGACTATAGCCTTTCGCTTTTGCGTGATTTTCACCTTTTTTTTTAATCCTCCGAAATCGTGGAAAAACGACATACTATAGTATGCCCTCCGACACCATGGACTATAGCCTTTTGCTTTCGCGTGATTTTCACCTTTTTTTTAAATCCTCCGAAATCGTTAAAAACGACATACTATAGTATGCTCTCCGACACCATGGACTATAGCCTTTCGCTTTTGCGTGATTTTCACCTTTTTTTCAAATCCTCCGAAATCGTGAAAAACGACATACTATAGTATGCCCTCCGACACCATGGACTATAGCCTTTCGCTTTTGCGTGATTTTCACCTTTTTTTTTAAATCCTCCAAAATCGTGAAAAACCACATACTATAGTATGCCCTCCGACACCATGGACTATAGCCTTTCGCTTTTGCGTGATTTTCACCTTTTTTTCAAATCCTCCGAAATCGTGAAAAACGACATACTATAGTATGCCCTCCGACACCATGGACTATAGCCTTTCGCTTTTGCGTGATTTTCACCTTTTTTTTTAAATCCTCCAAAATCGTGAAAAACCACATACTATAGTATGCCCTCCGACACCATGGACTATAGCCTTTCGCTTTTGCGTGATTTTCACCTTTTTTTTTTAAATCCTCCGAAATCGTGAAAAACGACATACTATAGTATGCCCTCCGACACCATGGACTATAGCCTTTCGCTTTTGCGTGATTTTCACTTTTTTTTTAAAATCCTCCAAAATCGTGAAAAACGACATACTAGTATGCGGTCCGAGACCATGGACTATAGCCTTTCGCTTTTGCGTGATTTTCACCTTTTTTTTAAAAATCCTCCGAAATCGTGAAAAACGACATACTATAGTATGCCCTCCGACACCATGGACTATAGCCTTTCGCTTTTGCGTGATTTTCACCTTTTTTTTTAATCCTCCGAAATCGTGAAAAACGACATACTATAGTATGCCCTCCGACACCATGGACTATAGCCTTTCGCTTTTGCGTGATTTTCACCTTTTTTTCAAATCCTCCGAAATCGTGAAAAACGACATACTATAGTATGCCCTCCGACACCATGGACTATAGCCTTTCGCTTTTGCGTGATTTTCACCTTTTTTTCAAATCCTCCGAAATCGTGAAAAACGACATACTATAGTATGCCCTCCGACACCATGGACTATAGCCTTTCGCTTTTGCGTGATTTTCACCTTTTTTTTTAATCCTCCGAAATCGTGAAAAACGACATACTATAGTATGCCCTCCGACACGCCTTTCGCTTTTGCGTGATTTTCACCTTTTTTTTTAAAATCCTCCGAAATCGTGAAAAACGACATACTAGTATGCGGTCCGAGACCATGGACTATAGCCTTTCGCTTTTGCGTGATTTTCACCTTTTTTTTTAAATCCTCCGAAATCGTGAAAAACGACATACTATAGTATGCCCTCCGACACCATGGACTATAGCCTTTCGCTTTTGCGTGATTTTCACCTTTTTTTCAAATCCTCCGAAATCGTGAAAAACGACATACTATAGTATGCCCTCGGACACCATGGACTATAGCCTTTCGCTTTTGCGTGATTTTCACCTTTTTTTTTAATCCTCCGAAATCGTGAAAAACGACATACTATAGTATGCCCTCCGACACCATGGACTATAGCCTTTCGCTTTTGCGTGATTTTCACCTTTTTTTCAAATCCTCCGAAATCGTGAAAAACGACATACTATAGTATGCCCTCCGACACCATGGACTATAGCCTTTCGCTTTTGCGTGATTTTCACCTTTTTTTCAAATCCTCCGAAATCGTGAAAAACGACATACTATAGTATGCCCTCCGACACCATGGACTATAGCCTTTCGCTTTTGCGTGATTTTCACCTTTTTTTCAAATCCTCCGAAATCGTGAAAAACGACATACTATAGTATGCCCTCCGACACCATGGACTATAGCCTTTCGCTTTTGCGTGATTTTCACCTTTTTTTTTAAATCCTCCGAAATCGTGAAAAACGACATACTATAGTATGCCCTCCGACACCATGGACTATAGCCTTTCGCTTTTGCGTGATTTTCACCTTTTTTTCAAATCCTCCGAAATTGTGAAAAACGACATACTATAGTATGCCCTCCGACACCATGGACTATAGCCTTTCGCTTTTGCGTGATTTTCACCTTTTTTTCAAATCCTCCGAAATCGTGAAAAACGACATACTATAGTATGCCCTCCGACACCATGGACTATAGCCTTTCGCTTTTGCGTGATTTTCACCTTTTTTTTTAAATCCTCCGAAATCGTGAAAAACGACATACTATAGTATGCCCTCCGACACCATGGACTATAGCCTTTCGCTTTTGCGTGATTTTCACCTTTTTTTCAAATCCTCCGAAATCGTGAAAAACGACATACTATAGTATGCCCTCCGACACCATGGACTATAGCCTTTCGCTTTTGCGTGATTTTCACCTTTTTTTTTAATCCTCCGAAATCGTGAAAAACGACATACTATAGTATGCCCTCCGACACGCCTTTCGCTTTTGCGTGATTTTCACCTTTTTTTTTTAAATCCTCCGAAATCGTGAAAAACGACATACTAGTATGCGGTCCGAGACCATGGACTATAGCCTTTCGCTTTTGCGTGATTTTCACCTTTTTTTTAAAAATCCTCCGAAATCGTGAAAAACGACATACTATAGTATGCCCTCCGACACCATGGACTATAGCCTTTCGCTTTTGCGTGATTTTCACCTTTTTTTCAAATCCTCCGAAATCGTGAAAAACGACATACTATAGTATGCCCTCCGACACCATGGACTATAGCCTTTCGCTTTTGCGTGATTTTCACCTTTTTTTTTAATCCTCCGAAATCGTGAAAAACGACATACTATAGTATGCCCTCCGACACCATGGACTATAGCCTTTTGCTTTCGCGTGATTTTCACCTTTTTTTTTAAATCCTCCGAAATCGTTAAAAACGACATACTATAGTATGCCCTCCGACACCATGGACTATAGCCTTTCGCTTTTGCGTGATTTTCACCTTTTTTTTTAAATCCTCCGAAATCGTGAAAAACGACATACTATAGTATGCCCTCCGACACCATGGACTATAGCCTTTCGCTTTTGCGTGATTTTCACCTTTTTTTCAAATCCTCCGAAATCGTGAAAAACGACATACTATAGTATGCCCTCCGACACCATGGACTATAGCCTTTCGCTTTTGCGTGATTTTCACCTTTTTTTCAAATCCTCCGAAATCGTGAAAAACGACATACTATAGTATGCCCTCCGACACCATGGACTATAGCCTTTCGCTTTTGCGTGATTTTCACCTTTTTTTCAAATCCTCCGAAATCGTGAAAAACGACATACTATAGTATGCCCTCCGACACCATGGACTATAGCCTTTCGCTTTTGCGTGATTTTCACCTTTTTTTTTAATCCTCCGAAATCGTGAAAAACGACATACTATAGTATGCCCTCCGACACCATGGACTATAGCCTTTCGCTTTTGCGTGATTTTCACCTTTTTTTCAAATCCTCCGAAATCGTGAAAAACGACATACTATAGTATGCCCTCCGACACCATGGACTATAGCCTTTCGCTTTTGCGTGATTTTCACCTTTTTTTTTAATCCTCCGAAATCGTGAAAAACGACATACTATAGTATGCCCTCCGACACGCCTTTCGCTTTTGCGTGATTTTCACCTTTTTTTTTTAAAATCCTCCGAAATCGTGAAAAACGACATACTAGTATGCGGTCCGAGACCATGGACTATAGCCTTTCGCTTTTGCGTGATTTTCACCTTTTTTTTTAAATCCTCCGAAATCGTGAAAAACGACATACTATAGTATGCCCTCCGACACCATGGACTATATAGCCTTTCGCTTTTGCGTGATTTTCACCTTTTTTTCAAATCCTCCGAAATCGTGAAAAACGACATACTATAGTATGCCCTCCGACACCATGGACTATAGCCTTTCGCTTTTGCGTGATTTTCACCTTTTTTTTTAATCCTCCGAAATCGTGGAAAAACGACATACTATAGTATGCCCTCCGACACCATGGACTATAGCCTTTTGCTTTCGCGTGATTTTCACCTTTTTTTTAAATCCTCCGAAATCGTTAAAAACGACATACTATAGTATGCTCTCCGACACCATGGACTATAGCCTTTCGCTTTTGCGTGATTTTCACCTTTTTTTCAAATCCTCCGAAATCGTGAAAAACGACATACTATAGTATGCCCTCCGACACCATGGACTATAGCCTTTCGCTTTTGCGTGATTTTCACCTTTTTTTTTAAATCCTCCAAAATCGTGAAAAACCACATACTATAGTATGCCCTCCGACACCATGGACTATAGCCTTTCGCTTTTGCGTGATTTTCACCTTTTTTTTTTAAATCCTCCGAAATCGTGAAAAACGACATACTATAGTATGCCCTCCGACACCATGGACTATAGCCTTTCGCTTTTGCGTGATTTTCACCTTTTTTTTTAAAATCCTCCAAAATCGTGAAAAACGACATACTAGTATGCGGTCCGAGACCATGGACTATAGCCTTTCGCTTTTGCGTGATTTTCACCTTTTTTTTTTTAAATCCTCCGAAATCGTGAAAAACGACATACTATAGTATGCCCTCCGACACCATGGACTATAGCCTTTCGCTTTTGCGTGATTTTCACCTTTTTTTTTAATCCTCCGAAATCGTGAAAAACGACATACTATAGTATGCCCTCCGACACCATGGACTATAGCCTTTCGCTTTTGCGTGATTTTCACCTTTTTTTCAAATCCTCCGAAATCGTGAAAAACGACATACTATAGTATGCCCTCCGACAACATGGACTATAGCCTTTCGCTTTTGCGTGATTTTCACCTTTTTTTTAAAATCCTCCGAAATCGTGAAAAACGACATACTATAGTATGCCCTCCCACACCATGGACTATAGCTTTTCGCTTTTGCGTGATTTTCACCTTTTTTTCAAATCCTCCGAAATCGTGAAAAACGACATACTATAGTATGCCCTCCGACACCATGGACTATAGCCTTTCGCTTTTGCGTGATTTTCACCTTTTTTTTTAATCCTCCGAAATCGTGAAAAACGACATACTATAGTATGCCCTCCGACACCATGGACTATAGCCTTTCGCTTTTGCGTGATTTTCACCTTTTTTTTTAAATCCTCCGAAATCGTTAAAAACGACATACTATAGTATGCCCTCCGACACCATGGACTATAGCCTTTCGCTTTTGCGTGATTTTCACCTTTTTTTTTTAAATCCTCCAAAATCGTGAAAAACGACATACTAGTATGCGGTCCGAGACCATGGACTATAGCCTTTCGCTTTTGCGTGATTTTCACCTTTTTTTTTAAATCCTCCGAAATCGTGAAAAACGACATACTATAGTATGCCCTCCGACACCATGGACTATAGCCTTTCGCTTTTGCGTGATTTTCACCTTTTTTTCAAATCCTCCGAAATCGTGAAAAACGACATACAATAGTATGCCCTCCGACACCATGGACGATAGCCTTTCGCTTTTGCGTGATTTTCACCTTTTTTTTTTAAATCCTCCGAAATCGTGAAAAACGACATACTAGTATGCGGTCCGAGACCATGGACTATAGCCTTTCGCTTTTGCGTGATTTTCACCTTTTTTTTTAAATCCTCCGAAATCGTTAAAAACGACATACTATAGTATGCCCTCCGACACCATGGACTATAGCCTTTCGCTTTTGCGTGATTTTCACCTTTTTTTCAAATCCTCCGAAATCGTGAAAAACGACATACTATAGTATGCCCTCCGACACCATGGACTATAGCCTTTCGCTTTTGCGTGATTTTCACCTTTTTTTTTAATCCTCCGAAATCGTGAAAAACGACATACTATATAGTATGCCCCCTGACACCATGGACTATAGCCTTTTGCTTTTGCGTGATTTTCACCTTTTTTTTTAAATCCTCCGAAATCGTTAAAAACGACATACTATAGTATGCTCTCCGACACCATGGACTATAGCCTTTCGCTTTTGCGTGATTTTCACCTTTTTTTCAAATCCTCCGAAATCGTGAAAAACGACATACTATAGTATGCCCTCCGACACTATGGACTATAGCCTTTCCCTTTTGCGTGATTTTCACCTTTTTTTTTAATCCTCCGAAATCGTGAAAAACGACATACTATAGTATGCCCTCCGACACCATGGACTATAGCCTTTCGCTTTTGTGTGATTTTCACCTTTTTTTCAAATCCTCCGAAATCGTGAAAAACGACATACTATAGTATGCCCTCCGACACCATGGACTATAGCCTTTCGCTTTTGCGTGATTTTCACCTTTTTTTCAAATCCTCCGAAATCGTGAAAAACGACATACTATAGTATGCCCTCCGACACCATGGACTATAGCCTTTCGCTTTTGCGTGATTTTCACCTTTTTTTTTTAAATCCTCCGAAATCGTGAAAAACGACATACTATAGTATGCCCTCCGACACCATGGACTATAGCCTTTCGCTTTTGCGTGATTTTCACCTTTTTTTCAAATCCTCCGAAATCGTGAAAAACGACATCCTATAGTATGCCCTCCGACACCATGGACTATAGCCTTTCGCTTTTGCGTGATTTTCACCTTTTTTTTTAATCCTCCGAAATCGTGAAAAACGACATACTATAGTATGCCCTCCGACACGCCTTTCGCTTTTGCGTGATTTTCACCTTTTTTTTTTAAATCCTCCGAAATCGTGAAAAACGACATACTAGTATGCGGTCCGAGACCATGGACTATAGCCTTTCGCTTTTGCGTGATTTTCACCTTTTTTTCAAATCCTCCGAAATCGTGAAAAACGACATACTATAGTATGCCCTCCGACACCATGGACTATAGCCTTTCGCTTTTGCGTGATTTTCACCTTTTTTTCAAATCCTCCGAAATCGTGAAAAACGACATACTATAGTATGCCCTCCGACACCATGGACTATAGCCTTTCGCTTTTGCGTGATTTTCACCTTTTTTTTTAAATCCTCCGAAATCGTGAAAAACGACATACTATAGTATGCCCTCCGACACCATGGACTATAGCCTTTCGCTTTTGCGTGATTTTCACCTTTTTTTCAAATCCTCCGAAATCGTGAAAAACGACATACTATAGTATGCCCTCCGACACCATGGACTATAGCCTTTCGCTTTTGCGTGATTTTCACCTTTTTTTCAAATCCTCCGAAATCATGAAAAACGACATACTATAGTATGCCCTCCGACACCATGGACTATAGCCTTTCGCTTTTGCGTGATTTTCACCTTTTTTTCAAATCCTCCGAAATCGTGAAAAACGACATACTATAGTATGCCCTCCGACACCATGGACTATAGCCTTTCGCTTTTGCGTGATTTTCACCTTTTTTTTTAATCCTCCGAAATCGTGAAAAACGACATACTATAGTATGCCCTCCGACACCATGGACTATAGCCTTTCGCTTTTGCGTGATTTTCACCTTTTTTTCAAATCCTCCGAAATCGTGAAAAACGACATACTATAGTATGCCCTCCGACAACATGGACTATAGCCTTTCGCTTTTGCGTGATTTTCACCTTTTTTTTTAAATCCTCCGAAATCGTGAAAAACGACATACTATAGTATGCCATCCCACACCATGGACTATAGCCTTTCGCTTTTGCGTGATTTTCACCTTTTTTTCAAATCCTCCGAAATCGTGAAAAACGACATACTATAGTATGCCCTCCGACACCATGGACTATAGCCTTTCGCTTTTGCGTGATTTTCACCTTTTTTTTTAATCCTCTGAAATCGTGAAAAACGACATACTATAGTATGCCCTCCGACACCATGGACTATAGCCTTTTGCTTTTGCGTGATTTTCACCTTTTTTTTTAAATCCTCCGAAATCGTTAAAAACGACATACTATAGTATGCTCTCCGACACCATGGACTATAGCCTTTCGCTTTTGCGTGATTTTCACCTTTTTTACAAATCCTCCGAAATCGTGAAAAACGACATACAATAGTATGCCCTCCGACACCATGGACGATAGCCTTTCGCTTTTGCGTGATTTTCACCTTTTTTTTTAAATCCTCCGAAATCGTGAAAAACGACATACTATAGTATGCCCTCCGACACCATGGACTATAGCCTTTCGCTTTTGCGTGATTTTCACCTTTTTTTCAAATCCTCCGAAATCGTGAAAAACGACATACTATAGTATGCCCTCCGACACCATGGACTATAGCCTTTCGCTTTTGCGTGATTTTCACCTTTTTTTTTAATCCTCCGAAATCGTGAAAAACGACATACTATAGTATGCCCTCCGACACCATGGACTATAGCCTTTCGCTTTTGCGTGATTTTCACCTTTTTTTTTAAAATCCTCCGAAATCGTGAAAAACGACATACTAGTATGCGGTCCGAGACCATGGACTATAGCCTTTCGCTTTTGCGTGATTTTCACCTTTTTTTTTAAATCCTCCGAAATCGTTAAAAACGACATACTATAGTATGCCCTCCGACACCATGGACTATAGCCTTTCGCTTTTGCGTGATTTTCACCTTTTTTTCAAATCCTCCGAAATCGTGAAAAACGACATACTATAGTATGCCCTCCGACACCATGGACTATAGCCTTTCGCTTTTGCGTGATTTTCACCTTTTTTTTTAATCCTCCGAAATCGTGAAAAACGACATACTATATAGTATGCCCCCTGACACCATGGACTATAGCCTTTTGCTTTTGCGTGATTTTCACCTTTTTTTTTAAATCCTCCGAAATCGTTAAAAACGACATACTATAGTATGCTCTCCGACACCATGGACTATAGCCTTTCGCTTTTGCGTGATTTTCACCTTTTTTTCAAATCCTCCGAAATCGTGAAAAACGACATACTATAGTATGCCCTCCGACACCATGGACTATAGCCTTTCCCTTTTGCGTGATTTTCACCTTTTTTTTTAATCCTCCGAAATCGTGAAAAACGACATACTATAGTATGCCCTCCGACACCATGGACTATAGCCTTTCGCTTTTGTGTGATTTTCACCTTTTTTTCAAATCCTCCGAAATCGTGAAAAACGACATACTATAGTATGCCCTCCGACACCATGGACTATAGCCTTTCGCTTTTGCGTGATTTTCACCTTTTTTTCAAATCCTCCGAAATCGTGAAAAACGACATACTATAGTATGCCCTCCGACACCATGGACTATAGCCTTTCGCTTTTGCGTGATTTTCACCTTTTTTTCAAATCCTCCGAAATCGTGAAAAACGACATACTATAGTATGCCCTCCGACACCATGGACTATAGCCTTTCGCTTTTGCGTGATTTTCACCTTTTTTTTTAATCCTCCGAAATCGTGAAAAACGACATACTATAGTATGCCCTCCGACACCATGGACTATAGCCTTTCGCTTTTGCGTGATTTTCACCTTTTTTTTTTAAATCCTCCGAAATCGTGAAAAACGACATACTAGTATGCGGTCCGAGACCATGGACTATAGCCTTTCGCTTTTGCGTGATTTTCACCTTTTTTTTTAAATCCTCCGAAATCGTTAAAAACGACATACTATAGTATGCCCTCCGACACCATGGACTATAGCCTTTCGCTTTTGCGTGATTTTCACCTTTTTTTCAAATCCTCCGAAATCGTGAAAAACGACATACTATAGTATGCCCTCCGACACCATGGACTATAGCCTTTCGCTTTTGCGTGATTTTCACCTTTTTTTTTAATCCTCCGAAATCGTGAAAAACGACATACTATATAGTATGCCCCCTGACACCATGGACTATAGCCTTTTGCTTTTGCGTGATTTTCACCTTTTTTTTTAAATCCTCCGAAATCGTTAAAAACGACATACTATAGTATGCTCTCCGACACCATGGACTATAGCCTTTCGCTTTTGCGTGATTTTCACCTTTTTTTCAAATCCTCCGAAATCGTGAAAAACGACATACTATAGTATGCCCTCCGACACCATGGACTATAGCCTTTCGCTTTTGCGTGATTTTCACCTTTTTTTTTAAAATCCTCCGAAATCGTGAAAAACGACATACTAGTATGCGGTCCGAGACCATGGACTATAGCCTTTCGCTTTTGCGTGATTTTCACCTTTTTTTTTAAATCCTCCGAAATCGTTAAAAACGACATACTATAGTATGCCCTCCGACACCATGGACTATAGCCTTTCGCTTTTGCGTGATTTTCACCTTTTTTTCAAATCCTCCGAAATCGTGAAAAACGACATACTATAGTATGCCCTCCGACACCATGGACTATAGCCTTTCGCTTTTGCGTGATTTTCACCTTTTTTTTTAATCCTCCGAAATCGTGAAAAACGACATACTATATAGTATGCCCCCTGACACCATGGACTATAGCCTTTTGCTTTTGCGTGATTTTCACCTTTTTTTTTAAATCCTCCGAAATCGTTAAAAACGACATACTATAGTATGCTCTCCGACACCATGGACTATAGCCTTTCGCTTTTGCGT
Source organism: Electrona antarctica (assembly GCF_951216825.1). Lineage (NCBI taxonomy): Eukaryota > Metazoa > Chordata > Actinopteri > Myctophiformes > Myctophidae > Electrona > Electrona antarctica. Next base: position 253,810 of record NW_027637700.1, read on the forward strand.
GATTTTCACCTTTTTTTCAAATCCTCCGAAATCGTGAAAAACGACATACTATAGTATGCCCTCCGACACCATGGACTATAGCCTTTCCCTTTTGCGTGATTTTCACCTTTTTTTTTAATCCTCCGAAATCGTGAAAAACGACATACTATAGTATGCCCTCCGACACCATGGACTATAGCCTTTCGCTTTTGTGTGATTTTCACCTTTTTTTCAAATCCTCCGAAATCGTGAAAAACGACATACTATAGTATGCCCTCCGACACCATGGACTATAGCCTTTCGCTTTTGCGTGATTTTCACCTTTTTTTCAAATCCTCCGAAATCGTGAAAAACGACATACTATAGTATGCCCTCCGACACCATGGACTATAGCCTTTCGCTTTTGCGTGATTTTCACCTTTTTTTCAAATCCTCCGAAATCGTGAAAAACGACATACTATAGTATGCCCTCCGACACCATGGACTATAGCCTTTCGCTTTTGCGTGATTTTCACCTTTTTTTTTAATCCTCCGAAATCGTGAAAAACGACATACTATAGTATGCCCTCCGACACCATGGACTATAGCCTTTCGCTTTTGCGTGATTTTCACCTTTTTTTTTTAAATCCTCCGAAATCGTGAAAAACGACATACTAGTATGCGGTCCGAGACCATGGACTATAGCCTTTCGCTTTTGCGTGATTTTCACCTTTTTTTTTAAATCCTCCGAAATCGTTAAAAACGACATACTATAGTATGCCCTCCGACACCATGGACTATAGCCTTTCGCTTTTGCGTGATTTTCACCTTTTTTTCAAATCCTCCGAAATCGTGAAAAACGACATACTATAGTATGCCCTCCGACACCATGGACTATAGCCTTTCGCTTTTGCGTGATTTTCACCTTTTTTTTTAATCCTCCGAAATCGTGAAAAACGACATACTATATAGTATGCCCCCTGACACCATGGACTATAGCCTTTTGCTTTTGCGTGATTTTCACCTTTTTTTTTAAATCCTCCGAAATCGTTAAAAACGACATACTATAGTATGCTCTCCGACACCATGGACTATAGCCTTTCGCTTTTGCGTGATTTTCACCTTTTTTTCAAATCCTCCGAAATCGTGAAAAACGACATACTATAGTATGCCCTCCGACACCATGGACTATAGCCTTTCCCTTTTGCGTGATTTTCACCTTTTTTTTTAATCCTCCGAAATCGTGAAAAACGACATACTATAGTATGCCCTCCGACACCATGGACTATAGCCTTTCGCTTTTGTGTGATTTTCACCTTTTTTTCAAATCCTCCGAAATCGTGAAAAACGACATACTATAGTATGCCCTCCGACACCATGGACTATAGCCTTTCGCTTTTGCGTGATTTTCACCTTTTTTTCAAATCCTCCGAAATCGTGAAAAACGACATACTATAGTATGCCCTCCGACACCATGGACTATAGCCTTTCGCTTTTGCGTGATTTTCACCTTTTTTTTTAAATCCTCCGAAATCGTGAAAAACAACATACTATAGTATGCCCTCCGACACCATGGACTATAGCCTTTCGCTTTTGCGTGATTTTCACCTTTTTTTCAAATCCTCCGAAATCGTGAAAAACGACATACTATAGTATGCCCTCCGACACCATGGACTATAGCCTTTCGCTTTTGCGTGATTTTCACCTTTTTTTTAATCCTCCGAAATCGTGAAAAACGACATACTATAGTATGCCCTCCGACACGCCTTTCGCTTTTGCGTGATTTTCACCTTTTTTTTTTAAATCCTCCGAAATCGTGAAAAACGACATACTAGTATGCGGTCCGAGACCATGGACTATAGCCTTTCGCTTTTGCGTGATTTTCACCTTTTTTTTTAATCCTCCGAAATCGTGAAAAACGACATACTATAGTATGCCCTCCGACACCATGGACTATAGCCTTTCGCTTTTGCGTGATTTTCACCTTTTTTTTTAATCCTCCGAAATCGTGAAAAACGACATACTATAGTATGCCCTCCGACACCATGGACTATAGCCTTTCGCTTTTGCGTGATTTTCACCTTTTTTTCAAATCCTCCGAAATCGTGAAAAACGACATACTATAGTATGCCCTCCGACAACATGGACTATAGCCTTTCGCTTTTGCGTGATTTTCACCTTTTTTTTTAAATCCTCCGAAATCGTGAAAAACGACATACTATAGTATGCCCTCCCACACCATGGACTATAGCCTTTCGCTTTTGCGTGATTTTCACCTTTTTTTCAAATCCTCCGAAATCGTGAAAAACGACATACTATAGTATGCCCTCCGACACCATGGACTATAGCCTTTCGCTTTTGCGTGATTTTCACCTTTTTTTTTAATCCTCCGAAATCGTGAAAAACGACATACTATAGTATGCCCTCCGACACCATGGACTATAGCCTTTTGCTTTTGCGTGATTTTCACCTTTTTTTTTAAATCCTCCGAAATCGTTAAAAACGACATACTATAGTATGCTCTCCGACACCATGGACTATAGCCTTTCGCTTTTGCGTGATTTTCACCTTTTTTTCAAATCCTCCGAAATCGTGAAAAACGACATACAATAGTATGCCCTCCGACACCATGGACGATAGCCTTTCGCTTTTGCGTGATTTTCACCTTTTTTTTTAAATCCTCCGAAATCGTGAAAAACCACATACTATAGTATGCCCTCCGACACCATGGACTATAGCCTTTCGCTTTTGCGTGATTTTCACCTTTTTTTTTTAAATCCTCCGAAATCGTGAAAAACGACATACTATAGTATGCCCTCCGACACCATGGACTATAGCCTTTCGCTTTTGCGTGATTTTCACCTTTTTTTCAAATCCTCCGAAATCGTGAAAAACGACATACTATAGTATGCCCTCCGACACCATGGACTATAGCCTTTCGCTTTTGCGTGATTTTCACCTTTTTTTTTTAAATCCTCCGAAATCGTGAAAAACGACATACTATAGTATGCCCTCCGACACCATGGACTATAGCCTTTCGCTTTTGCGTGATTTTCACCTTTTTTTCAAATCCTCCGAAATCGTGAAAAACGACATCCTATAGTATGCCCTCCGACACCATGGACTATAGCCTTTCGCTTTTGCGTGATTTTCACCTTTTTTTTTAATCCTCCGAAATCGTGAAAAACGACATACTATAGTATGCCCTCCGACACGCCTTTCGCTTTTGCGTGATTTTCACCTTTTTTTTTTAAATCCTCCGAAATCGTGAAAAACGACATACTAGTATGCGGTCCGAGACCATGGACTATAGCCTTTCGCTTTTGCGTGATTTTCACCTTTTTTTCAAATCCTCCGAAATCGTGAAAAACGACATACTATAGTATGCCCTCCGACACCATGGACTATAGCCTTTCGCTTTTGCGTGATTTTCACCTTTTTTTCAAATCCTCCGAAATCATGAAAAACGACATACTATAGTATGCCCTCCGACACCATGGACTATAGCCTTTCGCTTTTGCGTGATTTTCACCTTTTTTTCAAATCCTCCGAAATCGTGAAAAACGACATACTATAGTATGCCCTCCGACACCATGGACTATAGCCTTTCGCTTTTGCGTGATTTTCACCTTTTTTTTTAATCCTCCGAAATCGTGAAAAACGACATACTATAGTATGCCCTCCGACACCATGGACTATAGCCTTTCGCTTTTGCGTGATTTTCACCTTTTTTTCAAATCCTCCGAAATCGTGAAAAACGACATACTATAGTATGCCCTCCGACAACATGGACTATAGCCTTTCGCTTTTGCGTGATTTTCACCTTTTTTTTTAAATCCTCCGAAATCGTGAAAAACGACATACTATAGTATGCCCTCCGACACCATGGACTATAGCCTTTCGCTTTTGCGTGATTTTCACCTTTTTTTTTAATCCTCTGAAATCGTGAAAAACGACATACTATAGTATGCCCTCCGACACCATGGACTATAGCCTTTCGCTTTTGCGTGATTTTCACCTTTTTTTCAAATCCTCCGAAATCGTGAAAAACGACATACTATAGTATGCCCTCCGACACCATGGACTATAGCCTTTCGCTTTTGCGTGATTTTCACCTTTTTTTTTAATCCTCCGAAATCGTGAAAAACGACATACTATAGTATGCCCTCCGACACCATGGACTATAGCCTTTCGCTTTTGCGTGATTTTCACCTTTTTTTTTAAAATCCTCCGAAATCGTGAAAAACGACATACTAGTATGCGGTCCGAGACCATGGACTATAGCCTTTCGCTTTTGCGTGATTTTCACCTTTTTTTTTAAATCCTCCGAAATCGTTAAAAACGACATACTATAGTATGCCCTCCGACACCATGGACTATAGCCTTTCGCTTTTGCGTGATTTTCACCTTTTTTTCAAATCCTCCGAAATCGTGAAAAACGACATACTATAGTATGCCCTCCGACACCATGGACTATAGCCTTTCGCTTTTGCGTGATTTTCACCTTTTTTTTTAATCCTCCGAAATCGTGAAAAACGACATACTATATAGTATGCCCCCTGACACCATGGACTATAGCCTTTTGCTTTTGCGTGATTTTCACCTTTTTTTTTAAATCCTCCGAAATCGTTAAAAACGACATACTATAGTATGCTCTCCGACACCATGGACTATAGCCTTTCGCTTTTGCGTGATTTTCACCTTTTTTTCAAATCCTCCGAAATCGTGAAAAACGACATACTATAGTATGCCCTCCGACACCATGGACTATAGCCTTTCCCTTTTGCGTGATTTTCACCTTTTTTTTTAATCCTCCGAAATCGTGAAAAACGACATACTATAGTATGCCCTCCGACACCATGGACTATAGCCTTTCGCTTTTGTGTGATTTTCACCTTTTTTTCAAATCCTCCGAAATCGTGAAAAACGACATACTATAGTATGCCCTCCGACACCATGGACTATAGCCTTTCGCTTTTGCGTGATTTTCACCTTTTTTTCAAATCCTCCGAAATCGTGAAAAACGACATACTATAGTATGCCCTCCGACACCATGGACTATAGCCTTTCGCTTTTGCGTGATTTTCACCTTTTTTTCAAATCCTCCGAAATCGTGAAAAACGACATACTATAGTATGCCCTCCGACACCATGGACTATAGCCTTTCGCTTTTGCGTGATTTTCACCTTTTTTTTTAATCCTCCGAAATCGTGAAAAACGACATACTATAGTATGCCCTCCGACACCATGGACTATAGCCTTTCGCTTTTGCGTGATTTTCACCTTTTTTTTTAAAATCCTCCGAAATCGTGAAAAACGACATACTAGTATGCGGTCCGAGACCATGGACTATAGCCTTTCGCTTTTGCGTGATTTTCACCTTTTTTTTTAAATCCTCCGAAATCGTTAAAAACGACATACTATAGTATGCCCTCCGACACCATGGACTATAGCCTTTCGCTTTTGCGTGATTTTCACCTTTTTTTCAAATCCTCCGAAATCGTGAAAAACGACATACTATAGTATGCCCTCCGACACCATGGACTATAGCCTTTCGCTTTTGCGTGATTTTCACCTTTTTTTTTAATCCTCCGAAATCGTGAAAAACGACATACTATATAGTATGCCCCCTGACACCATGGACTATAGCCTTTTGCTTTTGCGTGATTTTCACCTTTTTTTTTAAATCCTCCGAAATCGTTAAAAACGACATACTATAGTATGCTCTCCGACACCATGGACTATAGCCTTTCGCTTTTGCGTGATTTTCACCTTTTTTTCAAATCCTCCGAAATCGTGAAAAACGACATACTATAGTATGCCCTCCGACACCATGGACTATAGCCTTTCGCTTTTGCGTGATTTTCACCTTTTTTTTTTAAATCCTCCGAAATCGTGAAAAACGACATACTAGTATGCGGTCCGAGACCATGGACTATAGCCTTTCGCTTTTGCGTGATTTTCACCTTTTTTTTTAAATCCTCCGAAATCGTTAAAAACGACATACTATAGTATGCCCTCCGACACCATGGACTATAGCCTTTCGCTTTTGCGTGATTTTCACCTTTTTTTCAAATCCTCCGAAATCGTGAAAAACGACATACTATAGTATGCCCTCCGACACCATGGACTATAGCCTTTCGCTTTTGCGTGATTTTCACCTTTTTTTTTAATCCTCCGAAATCGTGAAAAACGACATACTATATAGTATGCCCCCTGACACCATGGACTATAGCCTTTTGCTTTTGCGTGATTTTCACCTTTTTTTTTAAATCCTCCGAAATCGTTAAAAACGACATACTATAGTATGCTCTCCGACACCATGGACTATAGCCTTTCGCTTTTGCGTGATTTTCACCTTTTTTTCAAATCCTCCGAAATCGTGAAAAACGACATACTATAGTATGCCCTCCGACACCATGGACTATAGCCTTTCCCTTTTGCGTGATTTTCACCTTTTTTTTTAATCCTCCGAAATCGTGAAAAACGACATACTATAGTATGCCCTCCGACACCATGGACTATAGCCTTTCGCTTTTGTGTGATTTTCACCTTTTTTTCAAATCCTCCGAAATCGTGAAAAACGACATACTATAGTATGCCCTCCGACACCATGGACTATAGCCTTTCGCTTTTGCGTGATTTTCACCTTTTTTTCAAATCCTCCGAAATCGTGAAAAACGACATACTATAGTATGCCCTCCGACACCATGGACTATAGCCTTTCGCTTTTGCGTGATTTTCACCTTTTTTTCAAATCCTCCGAAATCGTGAAAAACGACATACTATAGTATGCCCTCCGACACCATGGACTATAGCCTTTCGCTTTTGCGTGATTTTCACCTTTTTTTTTAATCCTCCGAAATCGTGAAAAACGACATACTATAGTATGCCCTCCGACACCATGGACTATAGCCTTTCGCTTTTGCGTGATTTTCACCTTTTTTTTTTAAATCCTCCGAAATCGTGAAAAACGACATACTAGTATGCGGTCCGAGACCATGGACTATAGCCTTTCGCTTTTGCGTGATTTTCACCTTTTTTTTTAAATCCTCCGAAATCGTTAAAAACGACATACTATAGTATGCCCTCCGACACCATGGACTATAGCCTTTCGCTTTTGCGTGATTTTCACCTTTTTTTCAAATCCTCCGAAATCGTGAAAAACGACATACTATAGTATGCCCTCCGACACCATGGACTATAGCCTTTCGCTTTTGCGTGATTTTCACCTTTTTTTTTAATCCTCCGAAATCGTGAAAAACGACATACTATATAGTATGCCCCCTGACACCATGGACTATAGCCTTTTGCTTTTGCGTGATTTTCACCTTTTTTTTTAAATCCTCCGAAATCGTTAAAAACGACATACTATAGTATGCTCTCCGACACCATGGACTATAGCCTTTCGCTTTTGCGTGATTTTCACCTTTTTTTCAAATCCTCCGAAATCGTGAAAAACGACATACTATAGTATGCCCTCCGACACCATGGACTATAGCCTTTCCCTTTTGCGTGATTTTCACCTTTTTTTTTAATCCTCCGAAATCGTGAAAAACGACATACTATAGTATGCCCTCCGACACCATGGACTATAGCCTTTCGCTTTTGCGTGATTTTCACCTTTTTTTCAAATCCTCCGAAATCGTGAAAAACGACATACTATAGTATGCCCTCCGACACCATGGACTATAGCCTTTCGCTTTTGCGTGATTTTCACCTTTTTTTTTAAATCCTCCGAAATCGTGAAAAACAACATACTATAGTATGCCCTCCGACACCATGGACTATAGCCTTTCGCTTTTGCGTGATTTTCACCTTTTTTTCAAATCCTCCGAAATCGTGAAAAACGACATACTATAGTATGCCCTCCGACACCATGGACTATAGCCTTTCGCTTTTGCGTGATTTTCACCTTTTTTTTAATCCTCCGAAATCGTGAAAAACGACATACTATAGTATGCCCTCCGACACGCCTTTCGCTTTTGCGTGATTTTCACCTTTTTTTTTTAAATCCTCCGAAATCGTGAAAAACGACATACTAGTATGCGGTCCGAGACCATGGACTATAGCCTTTCGCTTTTGCGTGATTTTCACCTTTTTTTTTAATCCTCCGAAATCGTGAAAAACGACATACTATAGTATGCCCTCCGACACCATGGACTATAGCCTTTCGCTTTTGCGTGATTTTCACCTTTTTTTTTAATCCTCCGAAATCGTGAAAAACGACATACTATAGTATGCCCTCCGACACCATGGACTATAGCCTTTCGCTTTTGCGTGATTTTCACCTTTTTTTCAAATCCTCCGAAATCGTGAAAAACGACATACTATAGTATGCCCTCCGACAACATGGACTATAGCCTTTCGCTTTTGCGTGATTTTCACCTTTTTTTTTAAATCCTCCGAAATCGTGAAAAACGACATACTATAGTATGCCCTCCCACACCATGGACTATAGCCTTTCGCTTTTGCGTGATTTTCACCTTTTTTTCAAATCCTCCGAAATCGTGAAAAACGACATACTATAGTATGCCCTCCGACACCATGGACTATAGCCTTTCGCTTTTGCGTGATTTTCACCTTTTTTTTTAATCCTCCGAAATCGTGAAAAACGACATACTATAGTATGCCCTCCGACACCATGGACTATAGCCTTTTGCTTTTGCGTGATTTTCACCTTTTTTTTTAAATCCTCCGAAATCGTTAAAAACGACATACTATAGTATGCTCTCCGACACCATGGACTATAGCCTTTCGCTTTTGCGTGATTTTCACCTTTTTTTCAAATCCTCCGAAATCGTGAAAAACGACATACAATAGTATGCCCTCCGACACCATGGACGATAGCCTTTCGCTTTTGCGTGATTTTCACCTTTTTTTTTAAATCCTCCGAAATCGTGAAAAACCACATACTATAGTATGCCCTCCGACACCATGGACTATAGCCTTTCGCTTTTGCGTGATTTTCACCTTTTTTTTTTAAATCCTCCGAAATCGTGAAAAACGACATACTATAGTATGCCCTCCGACACCATGGACTATAGCCTTTCGCTTTTGCGTGATTTTCACCTTTTTTTTTAAATCCTCCGAAATCGTGAAAAACGACATACTATAGTATGCCCTCCGACACCATGGACTATAGCCTTTCGCTTTTGCGTGATTTTCACCTTTTTTTCAAATCCTCCGAAATCGTGAAAAACGACATACTATAGTATGCCCTCCGACACCATGGACTATAGCCTTTCGCTTTTGCGTGATTTTCACCTTTTTTTTTAATCCTCCGAAATCGTGAAAAACGACATACTATAGTATGCCCTCCGACACCATGGACTATAGCCTTTCGCTTTTGCGTGATTTTCACCTTTTTTTTTAAAATCCTCCGAAATCGTGAAAAACGACATACTAGTATGCGGTCCGAGACCATGGACTATAGCCTTTCGCTTTTGCGTGATTTTCACCTTTTTTTTTAAATCCTCCGAAATCGTTAAAAACGACATACTATAGTATGCCCTCCGACACCATGGACTATAGCCTTTCGCTTTTGCGTGATTTTCACCTTTTTTTCAAATCCTCCGAAATCGTGAAAAACAACATACTATAGTATGCCCTCCGACACCATGGACTATAGCCTTTCGCTTTTGCGTGATTTTCACCTTTTTTTTTAATCCTCCGAAATCGTGAAAAACGACATACTATATAGTATGCCCCCTGACACCATGGACTATAGCCTTTTGCTTTTGCGTGATTTTCACCTTTTTTTTTAAATCCTCCGAAATCGTTAAAAACGACATACTATAGTATGCTCTCCGACACCATGGACTATAGCCTTTCGCTTTTGCGTGATTTTCACCTTTTTTTCAAATCCTCCGAAATCGTGAAAAACGACATACTATAGTATGCCCTCCGACACCATGGACTATAGCCTTTCCCTTTTGCGTGATTTTCACCTTTTTTTTTAATCCTCCGAAATCGTGAAAAACGACATACTATAGTATGCCCTCCGACACCATGGACTATAGCCTTTCGCTTTTGTGTGATTTTCACCTTTTTTTCAAATCCTCCGAAATCGTGAAAAACGACATACTATAGTATGCCCTCCGACACCATGGACTATAGCCTTTCGCTTTTGCGTGATTTTCACCTTTTTTTCAAATCCTCCGAAATCGTGAAAAACGACATACTATAGTATGCCCTCCGACACCATGGACTATAGCCTTTCGCTTTTGCGTGATTTTCACCTTTTTTTTTAAATCCTCCGAAATCGTGAAAAACGACATACTATAGTATGCCCTCCGACACCATGGACTATAGCCTTTCGCTTTTGCGTGATTTTCACCTTTTTTTCAAATCCTCCGAAATCGTGAAAAACGACATACTATAGTATGCCCTCCGACACCATGGACTATAGCCTTTCGCTTTTGCGTGATTTTCACCTTTTTTTTTAATCCTCCGAAATCGTGAAAAACGACATACTATAGTATGCCCTCCGACACGCCTTTCGCTTTTGCGTGATTTTCACCTTTTTTTTTAAAATCCTCCGAAATCGTGAAAAACGACATACTAGTATGCGGTCCGAGACCATGGACTATAGCCTTTCGCTTTTGCGTGATTTTCACCTTTTTTTTTAATCCTCCGAAATCGTGAAAAACGACATACTATAGTATGCCCTCCGACACCATGGACTATAGCCTTTCGCTTTTGCGTGATTTTCACCTTTTTTTTTAATCCTCCGAAATCGTGAAAAACGACATACTATAGTATGCCCTCCGACACCATGGACTATAGCCTTTCGCTTTTGCGTGATTTTCACCTTTTTTTCAAATCCTCCGAAATCGTGAAAAACGACATACTATAGTATGCCCTCCGACAACATGGACTATAGCCTTTCGCTTTTGCGTGATTTTCACTTTTTTTTTAAATCCTCCGAAATCGTGAAAAACGACATACTATAGTATGCCCTCCCACACCATGGACTATAGCCTTTCGCTTTTGCGTGATTTTCACCTTTTTTTCAAATCCTCCGAAATCGTGAAAAACGACATTCTATAGTATGCCCTCCGACACCATGGACTATAGCCTTTCGCTTTTGCGTGATTTTCACCTTTTTTTTTAATCCTCCGAAATCGTGAAAAACGACATACTATAGTATGCCCTCCGACACCATGGACTATAGCCTTTTGCTTTTGCGTGATTTTCACCTTTTTTTTTTAAATCCTCTGAAATCGTTAAAAACGACATACTATAGTATGCTCTCCGACACCATGGACTATAGCCTTTCGCTTTTGCGTGATTTTCACCTTTTTTTCAAATCCTCCGAAATCGTGAAAAACGACATACAATAGTATGCCCTCCGACACCATGGACGATAGCCTTTCGCTTTTGCGTGATTTTCACCTTTTTTTTTAAATCCTCCGAAATCGTGAAAAAACACATACTATAGTATGCCCTCCGACACCATGGACTATAGCCTTTCGCTTTTGCGTGATTTTCACCTTTTTTTTTAAATCCTCCGAAATCGTGAAAAACGACATACTATAGTATGCCCTCCGACACCATGGACTATAGCCTTTCGCTTTTGCGTGATTTTCACCTTTTTTTCAAATCCTCCGAAATCGTGAAAAACGACATACTATAGTATGCCCTCCGACACCATGGACTATAGCCTTTCGCTTTTGCGTGATTTTCACCTTTTTTTTTAATCCTCCGAAATCGTGAAAAACGACATACTATAGTATGCCCTCCGACACCATGGACTATAGCCTTTCGCTTTTGCGTGATTTTCACCTTTTTTTTTTAAAATCCTCCGAAATCGTGAAAAACGACATACTAGTATGCGGTCCGAGACCATGGACTATAGCCTTTCGCTTTTGCGTGATTTTCACCTTTTTTTTTAAATCCTCCGAAATCGTTAAAAACGACATACTATAGTATGCCCTCCGACACCATGGACTATAGCCTTTCGCTTTTGCGTGATTTTCACCTTTTTTTCAAATCCTCCGAAATCGTGAAAAACGACATACTATAGTATGCCCTCCGACACCATGGACTATAGCCTTTCGCTTTTGCGTGATTTTCACCTTTTTTTTTAATCCTCCGAAATCGTGAAAAACGACATACTATATAGTATGCCCCCTGACACCATGGACTATAGCCTTTTGCTTTTGCGTGATTTTCACCTTTTTTTTTAAATCCTCCGAAATCGTTAAAAACGACATACTATAGTATGCCCTCCGACACCATGGACTATAGCCTTTCGCTTTTGCGTGATTTTCACCTTTTTTTCAAATCCTCCGAAATCGTGAAAAACGACATACTATAGTATGCCCTCCGACACCATGGACTATAGCCTTTCGCTTTTGCGTGATTTTCACCTTTTTTTTTAATCCTCCGAAATCGTGAAAAACGACATACTATATAGTATGCCCCCTGACACCATGGACTATAGCCTTTTGCTTTTGCGTGATTTTCACCTTTTTTTTTAAATCCTCCGAAATCGTTAAAAACGACATACTATAGTATGCTCTCCGACACCATGGACTATAGCCTTTCGCTTTTGCGTGATTTTCACCTTTTTTTCAAATCCTCCGAAATCGTGAAAAACGACATACTATAGTATGCCCTCCGACACCATGGACTATAGCCTTTCCCTTTTGCGTGATTTTCACCTTTTTTTTTAATCCTCCGAAATCGTGAAAAACGACATACTATAGTATGCCCTCCGACACCATGGACTATAGCCTTTCGCTTTTGTGTGATTTTCACCTTTTTTTCAAATCCTCCGAAATCGTGAAAAACGACATACTATAGTATGCCCTCCGACACCATGGACTATAGCCTTTCGCTTTTGCGTGATTTTCACCTTTTTTTCAAATCCTCCGAAATCGTGAAAAACGACATACTATAGTATGCCCTCCGACACCATGGACTATAGCCTTTCGCTTTTGCGTGATTTTCACCTTTTTTTTAAAAATCCTCCGAAATCGTGAAAAACGACATACTAGTATGCGGTCCGAGACCATGGACTATAGCCTTTCGCTTTTGCGTGATTTTCACCTTTTTTTTTAAATCCTCCGAAATCGTTAAAAACGACATACTATAGTATGCCCTCCGACACCATGGACTATAGCCTTTCGCTTTTGCGTGATTTTCACCTTTTTTTCAAATCCTCCGAAATCGTGAAAAACGACATACTATAGTATGCCCTCCGACACCATGGACTATAGCCTTTCGCTTTTGCGTGATTTTCACCTTTTTTTTTAATCCTCCGAAATCGTGAAAAACGACATACTATATAGTATGCCCCATGACACCATGGACTATAGCCTTTTGCTTTTGCGTGATTTTCACCTTTTTTTTTAAATCCTCCGAAATCGTTAAAAACGACATACTATAGTATGCTCTCCGACACCATGGACTATAGCCTTTCGCTTTTGCGTGATTTTCACCTTTTTTTCAAATCCTCCGAAATCGTGAAAAACGACATACTATAGTATGCCCTCCGACACCATGGACTATAGCCTTTCCCTTTTGCGTGATTTTCACATTTTTTTTTAATCCTCCGAAATCGTGAAAAACGACATACTATAGTATGCCCTCCGACACCATGGACTATAGCCTTTCGCTTTTGTGTGATTTTCACCTTTTTTTCAAATCCTCCGAAATCGTGAAAAACGACATACTATAGTATGCCCTCCGACACCATGGACTATAGCCTTTCGCTTTTGCGTGATTTTCACCTTTTTTTCAAATCCTCCGAAATCGTGAAAAACGACATACTATAGTATGCCCTCCGACACCATGGACTATAGCCTTTCGCTTTTGCGTGATTTTCACCTTTTTTTTTAAATCCTCCGAAATCGTGAAAAACGACATACTATAGTATGCCCTCCGACACCATGGACTATAGCCTTTCGCTTTTGCGTGATTTTCACCTTTTTTTCAAATCCTCCGAAATCGTGAAAAACGACATACTATAGTATGCCCTCCGACACCATGGACTATAGCCTTTCGCTTTTGCGTGATTTTCACCTTTTTTTTTAATCCTCCGAAATCGTGAAAAACGACATACTATAGTATGCCCTCCGACACGCCTTTCGCTTTTGCGTGATTTTCACCTTTTTTTTTTAAATCCTCCGAAATCGTGAAAAACGACATACTAGTATGCGGTCCGAGACCATGGACTATAGCCTTTCGCTTTTGCGTGATTTTCACCTTTTTTTTTAAATCCTCCGAAATCGTGAAAAACGACATACTATAGTATGCCCTCCGACACCATGGACTATAGCCTTTCGCTTTTGCGTGATTTTCACCTTTTTTTTTAATCCTCCGAAATCGTGAAAAACGACATACTATAGTATGCCCTCCGACACCATGGACTATAGCCTTTTGCTTTCGCGTGATTTTCACCTTTTTTTTAAATCCTCCGAAATCGTTAAAAACGACATACTATAGTATGCTCTCCGACACCATGGACTATAGCCTTTCGCTTTTGCGTGATTTTCACCTTTTTTTCAAATCCTCCGAAATCGTGAAAAACGACATACTATAGTATGCCCTCCGACACCATGGACTATAGCCTTTCGCTTTTGCGTGATTTTCACCTTTTTTTCAAATCCTCCGAAATCGTGAAAAACGACATACTATAGTATGCCCTCCGACACCATGGACTATAGCCTTTCGCTTTTGCGTGATTTTCACCTTTTTTTTTAAATCCTCCGAAATCGTGAAAAACCGCATACTATAGTATGCCCTCCGACACCATGGACTATAGCCTTTCGCTTTTGCGTGATTTTCACCTTTTTTTCAAATCCTCCGAAATCGTGAAAAACGACATACTATAGTATGCCCTCCGACACCATGGACTATAGCCTTTCGCTTTTGCGTGATTTTCACCTTTTTTTCAAATCCTCCGAAATCGTGAAAAACGACATACTATAGTATGCCCTCCGACACCATGGACTATAGCCTTTCGCTTTTGCGTGATTTTCACCTTTTTTTCAAATCCTCCGAAATCGTGAAAAACGACATACTATAGTATGCCCTCCGACACCATGGACTATAGCCTTTCGCTTTTGCGTGATTTTCACCTTTTTTTTTAATCCTCCGAAATCGTGAAAAACGACATACTATAGTATGCCCTCCGACACCATGGACTATAGCCTTTCGCTTTTGCGTGATTTTCACCTTTTTTTCAAATCCTCCGAAATCGTGAAAAACGACATACTATAGTATGCCCTCCGACACCATGGACTATAGCCTTTCGCTTTTGCGTGATTTTCACCTTTTTTTTTAATCCTCCGAAATCGTGAAAAACGACATACTATAGTATGCCCTCCGACACGCCTTTCGCTTTTGCGTGATTTTCACCTTTTTTTTAAAATCCTCCGAAATCGTGAAAAACGACATACTAGTATGTGGTCCGAGACCATGGACTATAGCCTTTCGCTTCTGCGTGATTTTCACCTTTTTTTTTAAATCCTCCGAAATCGTGAAAAACGACATACTATAGTATGCCCTCCGACACCATGGACTATAGCCTTTCGCTTTTGCGTGATTTTCACCTTTTTTTCAAATCCTCCGAAATCGTGAAAAACGACATACTATAGTATGCCCTCAGACACCATGGACTATAGCCTTTCGCTTTTGCGTGATTTTCACCTTTTTTTTTAATCCTCCGAAATCGTGGAAAAACGACATACTATAGTATGCCCTCCGACACCATGGACTATAGCCTTTTGCTTTCGCGTGATTTTCACCTTTTTTTTAAATCCTCCGAAATCGTTAAAAACGACATACTATAGTATGCTCTCCGACACCATGGACTATAGCCTTTCGCTTTTGCGTGATTTTCACCTTTTTTTCAAATCCTCCGAAATCGTGAAAAACGACATACTATAGTATGCCCTCCGACACCATGGACTATAGCCTTTCGCTTTTGCGTGATTTTCACCTTTTTTTTAAAATCCTCCAAAATCGTGAAAAACCACATACTATAGTATGCCCTCCGACACCATGGACTATAGCCTTTCGCTTTTGCGTGATTTTCACCTTTTTTTTTTAAATCCTCCGAAATCGTGAAAAACGACATACTATAGTATGCCCTCCGACACCATGGACTATAGCCTTTCGCTTTTGCGTGATTTTCACCTTTTTTTTTTAAAATCCTCCAAAATCGTGAAAAACGACATACTAGTATGCGGTCCGAGACCATGGACTATAGCCTTTCGCTTTTGCGTGATTTTCACCTTTTTTTCAAATCCTCCGAAATCGTGAAAAACGACATACTATAGTATGCCCTCCGACACCATGGACTATAGCCTTTCGCTTTTGCGTGATTTTCACCATTTTTTCAAATCCTCCGAAATCGTGAAAAACGACATACTATAGTATGCCCTCCGACAACATGGACTATAGCCTTTCGCTTTTGCGTGATTTTCACCTTTTTTTTTTAAATCCTCCGAAATCGTGAAAAACGACATACTATAGTATGCCCTCCCACACCATGGACTATAGCCTTTCGCTTTTGCGTGATTTTCACCTTTTTTTCAAATCCTCCGAAATCGTGAAAAACGACATACTATAGTATGCCCTCCGACACCATGGACTATAGCCTTTCGCTTTTGCGTGATTTTCACCTTTTTTTTTAATCCTCCGAAATCGTGAAAAACGACATACTATAGTATGCCCTCCGACACCATGGACTATAGCCTTTTGCTTTTGCGTGATTTTCACCTTTTTTTTTAAATCCTCCGAAATCGTGAAAAACGACATACTATAGTATGCCCTCCGACACCATGGACTATAGCCTTTCGCTTTTGCGTGATTTTCACCTTTTTTTTTAAAATCCTCCAAAATCGTGAAAAACGACATACTAGTATGCGGTCCGAGACCATGGACTATAGCCTTTCGCTTTTGCGTGATTTTCACCTTTTTTTTTTAAATCCTCCGAAATCGTGAAAAACGACATACTATAGTATGCCCTCCGACACCATGGACTATAGCCTTTCGCTTTTGCGTGATTTTCACCTTTTTTTTTAATCCTCCGAAATCGTTAAAAACGACATACTATAGTATGCTCTCCGACACCATGGACTATAGCCTTTCGCTTTTGCGTGATTTTCACCTTTTTTTCAAATCCTCCGAAATCGTGAAAAACGACATACTATAGTATGCCCTCCGACACCATGGACTATAGCCTTTCGCTTTTGCGTGATTTTCACCTTTTTTTTTTAAAATCCTCCAAAATCGTGAAAAACCACATACTATAGTATGCCCTCCGACACCATGGACTATAGCCTTTCGCTTTTGCGTGATTTTCACCTTTTTTTTTTAAATCCTCCGAAATCGTGAAAAAAGACATACTATAGTATGCCCTCCGACACCATGGACTATAGCCTTTCGCTTTTGCGTGATTTTCACCTTTTTTTTTAAAATCCTCCAAAATCGTGAAAAACGACATACTAGTATGCGGTCCGAGACCATGGACTATAGCCTTTCGCTTTTGCGTGATTTTCACCTTTTTTTCAAATCCTCCGAAATCGTGAAAAACGACATACTATAGTATGCCCTCCGACACCATGGACTATAGCCTTTCGCTTTTGCGTGATTTTCACCATTTTTTCAAATCCTCCGAAATCGTGAAAAACGACATACTATAGTATGCCCTCCGACAACATGGACTATAGCCTTTCGCTTTTGCGTGATTTTCACCTTTTTTTTTAAATCCTCCGAAATCGTGAAAAACGACATACTATAGTATGCCCTCCCACACCATGGACTATAGCCTTTCGCTTTTGCGTGATTTTCACCTTTTTTTCAAATCCTCCGAAATCGTGAAAAACGACATACTATAGTATGCCCTCCGACACCATGGACTATAGCCTTTCGCTTTTGCGTGATTTTCACCTTTTTTTTTAATCCTCCGAAATCGTGAAAAACGACATACTATAGTATGCCCTCCGACACCATGGACTATAGCCTTTTGCTTTTGCGTGATTTTCACCTTTTTTTTTAAATCCTCCGAAATCGTGAAAAACGACATACTATAGTATGCCCTCCGACACCATGGACTATAGCCTTTCGCTTTTGCGTGATTTTCACCTTTTTTTTAAAATCCTCCAAAATCGTGAAAAACGACATACTAGTATGCGGTCCGAGACCATGGACTATAGCCTTTCGCTTTTGCGTGATTTTCACCTTTTTTTTTTAAATCCTCCGAAATCGTGAAAAACGACATACTATAGTATGCCCTCCGACACCATGGACTATAGCCTTTCGCTTTTGCGTGATTTTCACCTTTTTTTTTAATCCTCCGAAATCGTGAAAAACGACATACTATAGTATGCCCTCCGACACCATGGACTATAGCCTTTCGCTTTTGCGTGATTTTCACCTTTTTTTCAAATCCTCCGAAATCGTGAAAAACGACATACTATAGTATGCCCTCCGACACCATGGACTATAGCCTTTCGCTTTTGCGTGATTTTCACCTTTTTTTCAAATCCTCCGAAATCGTGAAAAACGACATACTATAGTATGCCCTCCGACACCATGGACTATAGCCTTTCGCTTTTGCGTGATTTTCACCTTTTTTTTAAAAATCCTCCGAAATCGTGAAAAACGACATACTATAGTATGCCCTCCGACACCATGGACTATAGCCTTTCGCTTTTGCGTGATTTTCACCTTTTTTTCAAATCCTCCGAAATCGTGAAAAACGACATACTATAGTATGCCCTCCGACACCATGGACTATAGCCTTTCGCTTTTGCGTGATTTTCACCTTTTTTTCAAATCCTCCGAAATCGTGAAAAACGACATACTATAGTATGCCCTCCGACACCATGGACTATAGCCTTTCGCTTTTGCGTGATTTTCACCTTTTTTTTAAAAATCCTCCGAAATCGTGAAAAACGACATACTATAGTATGCCCTCCGACACCATGGACTATAGCCTTTCGCTTTTGCGTGATTTTCACCTTTTTTTTTAATCCTCCGAAATCGTGAAAAACGACATACTATATAGTATGCCCCCTGACACCATGGACTATAGCCTTTTGCTTTTGCGTGATTTTCACCTTTTTTTTTAAATCCTCCGAAATCGTTAAAAACGACATACTATAGTATGCTCTCCGACACCATGGACTATAGCCTTTCGCTTTTGCGTGATTTTCACCTTTTTTTCAAATCCTCCGAAATCGTGAAAAACGACATACTATAGTATGCCCTCCGACACCATGGACTATAGCCTTTCGCTTTTGCGTGATTTTCACCTTTTTTTTTAAAATCCTCCGAAATCGTGAAAAACGACATACTAGTATGCGGTCCGAGACCATGGACTATAGCCTTTCGCTTTTGCGTGATTTTCACCTTTTTTTTTAAATCCTCCGAAATCGTTAAAAACGACATACTATAGTATGCCCTCCGACACCATGGACTATAGCCTTTCGCTTTTGCGTGATTTTCACCTTTTTTTCAAATCCTCCGAAATCGTGAAAAACGACATACTATAGTATGCCCTCCGACACCATGGACTATAGCCTTTCGCTTTTGCGTGATTTTCACCTTTTTTTTTAATCCTCCGAAATCGTGAAAAACGACATACTATATAGTATGCCCCCTGACACCATGGACTATAGCCTTTTGCTTTTGCGTGATTTTCACCTTTTTTTTTAAATCCTCCGAAATCGTTAAAAACGACATACTATAGTATGCTCTCCGACACCATGGACTATAGCCTTTCGCTTTTGCGTGATTTTCACCTTTTTTTCAAATCCTCCGAAATCGTGAAAAACGACATACTATAGTATGCCCTCCGACACCATGGACTATAGCCTTTCCCTTTTGCGTGATTTTCACCTTTTTTTTTAATCCTCCGAAATCGTGAAAAACGACATACTATAGTATGCCCTCCGACACCATGGACTATAGCCTTTCGCTTTTGTGTGATTTTCACCTTTTTTTCAAATCCTCCGAAATCGTGAAAAACGACATACTATAGTATGCCCTCCGACACCATGGACTATAGCCTTTCGCTTTTGCGTGATTTTCACCTTTTTTTCAAATCCTCCGAAATCGTGAAAAACGACATACTATAGTATGCCCTCCGACACCATGGACTATAGCCTTTCGCTTTTGCGTGATTTTCACCTTTTTTTCAAATCCTCCGAAATCGTGAAAAACGACATACTATAGTATGCCCTCCGACACCATGGACTATAGCCTTTCGCTTTTGCGTGATTTTCACCTTTTTTTTTAATCCTCCGAAATCGTGAAAAACGACATACTATAGTATGCCCTCCGACACCATGGACTATAGCCTTTCGCTTTTGCGTGATTTTCACCTTTTTTTTTTAAATCCTCCGAAATCGTGAAAAACGACATACTAGTATGCGGTCCGAGACCATGGACTATAGCCTTTCGCTTTTGCGTGATTTTCACCTTTTTTTTTAAATCCTCCGAAATCGTTAAAAACGACATACTATAGTATGCCCTCCGACACCATGGACTATAGCCTTTCGCTTTTGCGTGATTTTCACCTTTTTTTCAAATCCTCCGAAATCGTGAAAAACGACATACTATAGTATGCCCTCCGACACCATGGACTATAGCCTTTCGCTTTTGCGTGATTTTCACCTTTTTTTTTAATCCTCCGAAATCGTGAAAAACGACATACTATATAGTATGCCCCCTGACACCATGGACTATAGCCTTTTGCTTTTGCGTGATTTTCACCTTTTTTTTTAAATCCTCCGAAATCGTTAAAAACGACATACTATAGTATGCTCTCCGACACCATGGACTATAGCCTTTCGCTTTTGCGTGATTTTCACCTTTTTTTCAAATCCTCCGAAATCGTGAAAAACGACATACTATAGTATGCCCTCCGACACCATGGACTATAGCCTTTCGCTTTTGCGTGATTTTCACCTTTTTTTTTAAATCCTCCGAAATCGTGAAAAACAACATACTATAGTATGCCCTCCGACACCATGGACTATAGCCTTTCGCTTTTGCGTGATTTTCACCTTTTTTTCAAATCCTCCGAAATCGTGAAAAACGACATACTATAGTATGCCCTCCGACACCATGGACTATAGCCTTTCGCTTTTGCGTGATTTTCACCTTTTTTTTAATCCTCCGAAATCGTGAAAAACGACATACTATAGTATGCCCTCCGACACGCCTTTCGCTTTTGCGTGATTTTCACCTTTTTTTTTTAAATCCTCCGAAATCGTGAAAAACGACATACTAGTATGCGGTCCGAGACCATGGACTATAGCCTTTCGCTTTTGCGTGATTTTCACCTTTTTTTTTAATCCTCCGAAATCGTGAAAAACGACATACTATAGTATGCCCTCCGACACCATGGACTATAGCCTTTCGCTTTTGCGTGATTTTCACCTTTTTTTTTAATCCTCCGAAATCGTGAAAAACGACATACTATAGTATGCCCTCCGACACCATGGACTATAGCCTTTCGCTTTTGCGTGATTTTCACCTTTTTTTCAAATCCTCCGAAATCGTGAAAAACGACATACTATAGTATGCCCTCCGACAACATGGACTATAGCCTTTCGCTTTTGCGTGATTTTCACCTTTTTTTTTAAATCCTCCGAAATCGTGAAAAACGACATACTATAGTATGCCCTCCCACACCATGGACTATAGCCTTTCGCTTTTGCGTGATTTTCACCTTTTTTTCAAATCCTCCGAAATCGTGAAAAACGACATACTATAGTATGCCCTCCGACACCATGGACTATAGCCTTTCGCTTTTGCGTGATTTTCACCTTTTTTTTTAATCCTCCGAAATCGTGAAAAACGACATACTATAGTATGCCCTCCGACACCATGGACTATAGCCTTTTGCTTTTGCGTGATTTTCACCTTTTTTTTTAAATCCTCCGAAATCGTTAAAAACGACATACTATAGTATGCTCTCCGACACCATGGACTATAGCCTTTCGCTTTTGCGTGATTTTCACCTTTTTTTCAAATCCTCCGAAATCGTGAAAAACGACATACAATAGTATGCCCTCCGACACCATGGACGATAGCCTTTCGCTTTTGCGTGATTTTCACCTTTTTTTTTAAATCCTCCGAAATCGTGAAAAACCACATACTATAGTATGCCCTCCGACACCATGGACTATAGCCTTTCGCTTTTGCGTGATTTTCACCTTTTTTTTTTAAATCCTCCGAAATCGTGAAAAACGACATACTATAGTATGCCCTCCGACACCATGGACTATAGCCTTTCGCTTTTGCGTGATTTTCACCTTTTTTTCAAATCCTCCGAAATCGTGAAAAACGACATACTATAGTATGCCCTCCGACACCATGGACTATAGCCTTTCGCTTTTGCGTGATTTTCACCTTTTTTTTTTAAATCCTCCGAAATCGTGAAAAACGACATACTATAGTATGCCCTCCGACACCATGGACTATAGCCTTTCGCTTTTGCGTGATTTTCACCTTTTTTTCAAATCCTCCGAAATCGTGAAAAACGACATCCTATAGTATGCCCTCCGACACCATGGACTATAGCCTTTCGCTTTTGCGTGATTTTCACCTTTTTTTTTAATCCTCCGAAATCGTGAAAAACGACATACTATAGTATGCCCTCCGACACGCCTTTCGCTTTTGCGTGATTTTCACCTTTTTTTTTTAAATCCTCCGAAATCGTGAAAAACGACATACTAGTATGCGGTCCGAGACCATGGACTATAGCCTTTCGCTTTTGCGTGATTTTCACCTTTTTTTCAAATCCTCCGAAATCGTGAAAAACGACATACTATAGTATGCCCTCCGACACCATGGACTATAGCCTTTCGCTTTTGCGTGATTTTCACCTTTTTTTCAAATCCTCCGAAATCATGAAAAACGACATACTATAGTATGCCCTCCGACACCATGGACTATAGCCTTTCGCTTTTGCGTGATTTTCACCTTTTTTTCAAATCCTCCGAAATCGTGAAAAACGACATACTATAGTATGCCCTCCGACACCATGGACTATAGCCTTTCGCTTTTGCGTGATTTTCACCTTTTTTTTTAATCCTCCGAAATCGTGAAAAACGACATACTATAGTATGCCCTCCGACACCATGGACTATAGCCTTTCGCTTTTGCGTGATTTTCACCTTTTTTTCAAATCCTCCGAAATCGTGAAAAACGACATACTATAGTATGCCCTCCGACAACATGGACTATAGCCTTTCGCTTTTGCGTGATTTTCACCTTTTTTTTTAAATCCTCCGAAATCGTGAAAAACGACATACTATAGTATGCCCTCCGACACCATGGACTATAGCCTTTCGCTTTTGCGTGATTTTCACCTTTTTTTTTAATCCTCTGAAATCGTGAAAAACGACATACTATAGTATGCCCTCCGACACCATGGACTATAGCCTTTCGCTTTTGCGTGATTTTCACCTTTTTTTCAAATCCTCCGAAATCGTGAAAAACGACATACTATAGTATGCCCTCCGACACCATGGACTATAGCCTTTCGCTTTTGCGTGATTTTCACCTTTTTTTTTAATCCTCCGAAATCGTGAAAAACGACATACTATAGTATGCCCTCCGACACCATGGACTATAGCCTTTCGCTTTTGCGTGATTTTCACCTTTTTTTTTAAAATCCTCCGAAATCGTGAAAAACGACATACTAGTATGCGGTCCGAGACCATGGACTATAGCCTTTCGCTTTTGCGTGATTTTCACCTTTTTTTTTAAATCCTCCGAAATCGTTAAAAACGACATACTATAGTATGCCCTCCGACACCATGGACTATAGCCTTTCGCTTTTGCGTGATTTTCACCTTTTTTTCAAATCCTCCGAAATCGTGAAAAACGACATACTATAGTATGCCCTCCGACACCATGGACTATAGCCTTTCGCTTTTGCGTGATTTTCACCTTTTTTTTTAATCCTCCGAAATCGTGAAAAACGACATACTATATAGTATGCCCCCTGACACCATGGACTATAGCCTTTTGCTTTTGCGTGATTTTCACCTTTTTTTTTAAATCCTCCGAAATCGTTAAAAACGACATACTATAGTATGCTCTCCGACACCATGGACTATAGCCTTTCGCTTTTGCGTGATTTTCACCTTTTTTTCAAATCCTCCGAAATCGTGAAAAACGACATACTATAGTATGCCCTCCGACACCATGGACTATAGCCTTTCCCTTTTGCGTGATTTTCACCTTTTTTTTTAATCCTCCGAAATCGTGAAAAACGACATACTATAGTATGCCCTCCGACACCATGGACTATAGCCTTTCGCTTTTGTGTGATTTTCACCTTTTTTTCAAATCCTCCGAAATCGTGAAAAACGACATACTATAGTATGCCCTCCGACACCATGGACTATAGCCTTTCGCTTTTGCGTGATTTTCACCTTTTTTTCAAATCCTCCGAAATCGTGAAAAACGACATACTATAGTATGCCCTCCGACACCATGGACTATAGCCTTTCGCTTTTGCGTGATTTTCACCTTTTTTTCAAATCCTCCGAAATCGTGAAAAACGACATACTATAGTATGCCCTCCGACACCATGGACTATAGCCTTTCGCTTTTGCGTGATTTTCACCTTTTTTTTTAATCCTCCGAAATCGTGAAAAACGACATACTATAGTATGCCCTCCGACACCATGGACTATAGCCTTTCGCTTTTGCGTGATTTTCACCTTTTTTTTTAAAATCCTCCGAAATCGTGAAAAACGACATACTAGTATGCGGTCCGAGACCATGGACTATAGCCTTTCGCTTTTGCGTGATTTTCACCTTTTTTTTTAAATCCTCCGAAATCGTTAAAAACGACATACTATAGTATGCCCTCCGACACCATGGACTATAGCCTTTCGCTTTTGCGTGATTTTCACCTTTTTTTCAAATCCTCCGAAATCGTGAAAAACGACATACTATAGTATGCCCTCCGACACCATGGACTATAGCCTTTCGCTTTTGCGTGATTTTCACCTTTTTTTTTAATCCTCCGAAATCGTGAAAAACGACATACTATATAGTATGCCCCCTGACACCATGGACTATAGCCTTTTGCTTTTGCGTGATTTTCACCTTTTTTTTTAAATCCTCCGAAATCGTTAAAAACGACATACTATAGTATGCTCTCCGACACCATGGACTATAGCCTTTCGCTTTTGCGTGATTTTCACCTTTTTTTCAAATCCTCCGAAATCGTGAAAAACGACATACTATAGTATGCCCTCCGACACCATGGACTATAGCCTTTCGCTTTTGCGTGATTTTCACCTTTTTTTTTAAAATCCTCCGAAATCGTGAAAAACGACATACTAGTATGCGGTCCGAGACCATGGACTATAGCCTTTCGCTTTTGCGTGATTTTCACCTTTTTTTTTAAATCCTCCGAAATCGTTAAAAACGACATACTATAGTATGCCCTCCGACACCATGGACTATAGCCTTTCGCTTTTGCGTGATTTTCACCTTTTTTTCAAATCCTCCGAAATCGTGAAAAACGACATACTATAGTATGCCCTCCGACACCATGGACTATAGCCTTTCGCTTTTGCGTGATTTTCACCTTTTTTTTTAATCCTCCGAAATCGTGAAAAACGACATACTATATAGTATGCCCCCTGACACCATGGACTATAGCCTTTTGCTTTTGCGTGATTTTCACCTTTTTTTTTAAATCCTCCGAAATCGTTAAAAACGACATACTATAGTATGCTCTCCGACACCATGGACTATAGCCTTTCGCTTTTGCGTGATTTTCACCTTTTTTTCAAATCCTCCGAAATCGTGAAAAACGACATACTATAGTATGCCCTCCGACACCATGGACTATAGCCTTTCCCTTTTGCGTGATTTTCACCTTTTTTTTTAATCCTCCGAAATCGTGAAAAACGACATACTATAGTATGCCCTCCGACACCATGGACTATAGCCTTTCGCTTTTGTGTGATTTTCACCTTTTTTTCAAATCCTCCGAAATCGTGAAAAACGACATACTATAGTATGCCCTCCGACACCATGGACTATAGCCTTTCGCTTTTGCGTGATTTTCACCTTTTTTTCAAATCCTCCGAAATCGTGAAAAACGACATACTATAGTATGCCCTCCGACACCATGGACTATAGCCTTTCGCTTTTGCGTGATTTTCACCTTTTTTTCAAATCCTCCGAAATCGTGAAAAACGACATACTATAGTATGCCCTCCGACACCATGGACTATAGCCTTTCGCTTTTGCGTGATTTTCACCTTTTTTTTTAATCCTCCGAAATCGTGAAAAACGACATACTATAGTATGCCCTCCGACACCATGGACTATAGCCTTTCGCTTTTGCGTGATTTTCACCTTTTTTTTTTAAATCCTCCGAAATCGTGAAAAACGACATACTAGTATGCGGTCCGAGACCATGGACTATAGCCTTTCGCTTTTGCGTGATTTTCACCTTTTTTTTTAAATCCTCCGAAATCGTTAAAAACGACATACTATAGTATGCCCTCCGACACCATGGACTATAGCCTTTCGCTTTTGCGTGATTTTCACCTTTTTTTCAAATCCTCCGAAATCGTGAAAAACGACATACTATAGTATGCCCTCCGACACCATGGACTATAGCCTTTCGCTTTTGCGTGATTTTCACCTTTTTTTTTAATCCTCCGAAATCGTGAAAAACGACATACTATATAGTATGCCCCCTGACACCATGGACTATAGCCTTTTGCTTTTGCGTGATTTTCACCTTTTTTTTTAAATCCTCCGAAATCGTTAAAAACGACATACTATAGTATGCTCTCCGACACCATGGACTATAGCCTTTCGCTTTTGCGTGATTTTCACCTTTTTTTCAAATCCTCCGAAATCGTGAAAAACGACATACTATAGTATGCCCTCCGACACCATGGACTATAGCCTTTCCCTTTTGCGTGATTTTCACCTTTTTTTTTAATCCTCCGAAATCGTGAAAAACGACATACTATAGTATGCCCTCCGACACCATGGACTATAGCCTTTCGCTTTTGCGTGATTTTCACCTTTTTTTCAAATCCTCCGAAATCGTGAAAAACGACATACTATAGTATGCCCTCCGACACCATGGACTATAGCCTTTCGCTTTTGCGTGATTTTCACCTTTTTTTTTAAATCCTCCGAAATCGTGAAAAACAACATACTATAGTATGCCCTCCGACACCATGGACTATAGCCTTTCGCTTTTGCGTGATTTTCACCTTTTTTTCAAATCCTCCGAAATCGTGAAAAACGACATACTATAGTATGCCCTCCGACACCATGGACTATAGCCTTTCGCTTTTGCGTGATTTTCACCTTTTTTTTAATCCTCCGAAATCGTGAAAAACGACATACTATAGTATGCCCTCCGACACGCCTTTCGCTTTTGCGTGATTTTCACCTTTTTTTTTTAAATCCTCCGAAATCGTGAAAAACGACATACTAGTATGCGGTCCGAGACCATGGACTATAGCCTTTCGCTTTTGCGTGATTTTCACCTTTTTTTTTAATCCTCCGAAATCGTGAAAAACGACATACTATAGTATGCCCTCCGACACCATGGACTATAGCCTTTCGCTTTTGCGTGATTTTCACCTTTTTTTTTAATCCTCCGAAATCGTGAAAAACGACATACTATAGTATGCCCTCCGACACCATGGACTATAGCCTTTCGCTTTTGCGTGATTTTCACCTTTTTTTCAAATCCTCCGAAATCGTGAAAAACGACATACTATAGTATGCCCTCCGACAACATGGACTATAGCCTTTCGCTTTTGCGTGATTTTCACCTTTTTTTTTAAATCCTCCGAAATCGTGAAAAACGACATACTATAGTATGCCCTCCCACACCATGGACTATAGCCTTTCGCTTTTGCGTGATTTTCACCTTTTTTTCAAATCCTCCGAAATCGTGAAAAACGACATACTATAGTATGCCCTCCGACACCATGGACTATAGCCTTTCGCTTTTGCGTGATTTTCACCTTTTTTTTTAATCCTCCGAAATCGTGAAAAACGACATACTATAGTATGCCCTCCGACACCATGGACTATAGCCTTTTGCTTTTGCGTGATTTTCACCTTTTTTTTTAAATCCTCCGAAATCGTTAAAAACGACATACTATAGTATGCTCTCCGACACCATGGACTATAGCCTTTCGCTTTTGCGTGATTTTCACCTTTTTTTCAAATCCTCCGAAATCGTGAAAAACGACATACAATAGTATGCCCTCCGACACCATGGACGATAGCCTTTCGCTTTTGCGTGATTTTCACCTTTTTTTTTAAATCCTCCGAAATCGTGAAAAACCACATACTATAGTATGCCCTCCGACACCATGGACTATAGCCTTTCGCTTTTGCGTGATTTTCACCTTTTTTTTTTAAATCCTCCGAAATCGTGAAAAACGACATACTATAGTATGCCCTCCGACACCATGGACTATAGCCTTTCGCTTTTGCGTGATTTTCACCTTTTTTTTTAAATCCTCCGAAATCGTGAAAAACGACATACTATAGTATGCCCTCCGACACCATGGACTATAGCCTTTCGCTTTTGCGTGATTTTCACCTTTTTTTCAAATCCTCCGAAATCGTGAAAAACGACATACTATAGTATGCCCTCCGACACCATGGACTATAGCCTTTCGCTTTTGCGTGATTTTCACCTTTTTTTTTAATCCTCCGAAATCGTGAAAAACGACATACTATAGTATGCCCTCCGACACCATGGACTATAGCCTTTCGCTTTTGCGTGATTTTCACCTTTTTTTTTAAAATCCTCCGAAATCGTGAAAAACGACATACTAGTATGCGGTCCGAGACCATGGACTATAGCCTTTCGCTTTTGCGTGATTTTCACCTTTTTTTTTAAATCCTCCGAAATCGTTAAAAACGACATACTATAGTATGCCCTCCGACACCATGGACTATAGCCTTTCGCTTTTGCGTGATTTTCACCTTTTTTTCAAATCCTCCGAAATCGTGAAAAACAACATACTATAGTATGCCCTCCGACACCATGGACTATAGCCTTTCGCTTTTGCGTGATTTTCACCTTTTTTTTTAATCCTCCGAAATCGTGAAAAACGACATACTATATAGTATGCCCCCTGACACCATGGACTATAGCCTTTTGCTTTTGCGTGATTTTCACCTTTTTTTTTAAATCCTCCGAAATCGTTAAAAACGACATACTATAGTATGCTCTCCGACACCATGGACTATAGCCTTTCGCTTTTGCGTGATTTTCACCTTTTTTTCAAATCCTCCGAAATCGTGAAAAACGACATACTATAGTATGCCCTCCGACACCATGGACTATAGCCTTTCCCTTTTGCGTGATTTTCACCTTTTTTTTTAATCCTCCGAAATCGTGAAAAACGACATACTATAGTATGCCCTCCGACACCATGGACTATAGCCTTTCGCTTTTGTGTGATTTTCACCTTTTTTTCAAATCCTCCGAAATCGTGAAAAACGACATACTATAGTATGCCCTCCGACACCATGGACTATAGCCTTTCGCTTTTGCGTGATTTTCACCTTTTTTTCAAATCCTCCGAAATCGTGAAAAACGACATACTATAGTATGCCCTCCGACACCATGGACTATAGCCTTTCGCTTTTGCGTGATTTTCACCTTTTTTTTTAAATCCTCCGAAATCGTGAAAAACGACATACTATAGTATGCCCTCCGACACCATGGACTATAGCCTTTCGCTTTTGCGTGATTTTCACCTTTTTTTCAAATCCTCCGAAATCGTGAAAAACGACATACTATAGTATGCCCTCCGACACCATGGACTATAGCCTTTCGCTTTTGCGTGATTTTCACCTTTTTTTTTAATCCTCCGAAATCGTGAAAAACGACATACTATAGTATGCCCTCCGACACGCCTTTCGCTTTTGCGTGATTTTCACCTTTTTTTTTAAAATCCTCCGAAATCGTGAAAAACGACATACTAGTATGCGGTCCGAGACCATGGACTATAGCCTTTCGCTTTTGCGTGATTTTCACCTTTTTTTTTAATCCTCCGAAATCGTGAAAAACGACATACTATAGTATGCCCTCCGACACCATGGACTATAGCCTTTCGCTTTTGCGTGATTTTCACCTTTTTTTTTAATCCTCCGAAATCGTGAAAAACGACATACTATAGTATGCCCTCCGACACCATGGACTATAGCCTTTCGCTTTTGCGTGATTTTCACCTTTTTTTCAAATCCTCCGAAATCGTGAAAAACGACATACTATAGTATGCCCTCCGACAACATGGACTATAGCCTTTCGCTTTTGCGTGATTTTCACTTTTTTTTTAAATCCTCCGAAATCGTGAAAAACGACATACTATAGTATGCCCTCCCACACCATGGACTATAGCCTTTCGCTTTTGCGTGATTTTCACCTTTTTTTCAAATCCTCCGAAATCGTGAAAAACGACATTCTATAGTATGCCCTCCGACACCATGGACTATAGCCTTTCGCTTTTGCGTGATTTTCACCTTTTTTTTTAATCCTCCGAAATCGTGAAAAACGACATACTATAGTATGCCCTCCGACACCATGGACTATAGCCTTTTGCTTTTGCGTGATTTTCACCTTTTTTTTTTAAATCCTCTGAAATCGTTAAAAACGACATACTATAGTATGCTCTCCGACACCATGGACTATAGCCTTTCGCTTTTGCGTGATTTTCACCTTTTTTTCAAATCCTCCGAAATCGTGAAAAACGACATACAATAGTATGCCCTCCGACACCATGGACGATAGCCTTTCGCTTTTGCGTGATTTTCACCTTTTTTTTTAAATCCTCCGAAATCGTGAAAAAACACATACTATAGTATGCCCTCCGACACCATGGACTATAGCCTTTCGCTTTTGCGTGATTTTCACCTTTTTTTTTTAAATCCTCCGAAATCGTGAAAAACGACATACTATAGTATGCCCTCCGACACCATGGACTATAGCCTTTCGCTTTTGCGTGATTTTCACCTTTTTTTTTAAATCCTCCGAAATCGTGAAAAACGACATACTATAGTATGCCCTCCGACACCATGGACTATAGCCTTTCGCTTTTGCGTGATTTTCACCTTTTTTTCAAATCCTCCGAAATCGTGAAAAACGACATACTATAGTATGCCCTCCGACACCATGGACTATAGCCTTTCGCTTTTGCGTGATTTTCACCTTTTTTTTTAATCCTCCGAAATCGTGAAAAACGACATACTATAGTATGCCCTCCGACACCATGGACTATAGCCTTTCGCTTTTGCGTGATTTTCACCTTTTTTTTTTAAAATCCTCCGAAATCGTGAAAAACGACATACTAGTATGCGGTCCGAGACCATGGACTATAGCCTTTCGCTTTTGCGTGATTTTCACCTTTTTTTTTAAATCCTCCGAAATCGTTAAAAACGACATACTATAGTATGCCCTCCGACACCATGGACTATAGCCTTTCGCTTTTGCGTGATTTTCACCTTTTTTTCAAATCCTCCGAAATCGTGAAAAACGACATACTATAGTATGCCCTCCGACACCATGGACTATAGCCTTTCGCTTTTGCGTGATTTTCACCTTTTTTTTTAATCCTCCGAAATCGTGAAAAACGACATACTATATAGTATGCCCCCTGACACCATGGACTATAGCCTTTTGCTTTTGCGTGATTTTCACCTTTTTTTTTAAATCCTCCGAAATCGTTAAAAACGACATACTATAGTATGCCCTCCGACACCATGGACTATAGCCTTTCGCTTTTGCGTGATTTTCACCTTTTTTTCAAATCCTCCGAAATCGTGAAAAACGACATACTATAGTATGCCCTCCGACACCATGGACTATAGCCTTTCGCTTTTGCGTGATTTTCACCTTTTTTTTTAATCCTCCGAAATCGTGAAAAACGACATACTATATAGTATGCCCCCTGACACCATGGACTATAGCCTTTTGCTTTTGCGTGATTTTCACCTTTTTTTTTAAATCCTCCGAAATCGTTAAAAACGACATACTATAGTATGCTCTCCGACACCATGGACTATAGCCTTTCGCTTTTGCGTGATTTTCACCTTTTTTTCAAATCCTCCGAAATCGTGAAAAACGACATACTATAGTATGCCCTCCGACACCATGGACTATAGCCTTTCCCTTTTGCGTGATTTTCACCTTTTTTTTTAATCCTCCGAAATCGTGAAAAACGACATACTATAGTATGCCCTCCGACACCATGGACTATAGCCTTTCGCTTTTGTGTGATTTTCACCTTTTTTTCAAATCCTCCGAAATCGTGAAAAACGACATACTATAGTATGCCCTCCGACACCATGGACTATAGCCTTTCGCTTTTGCGTGATTTTCACCTTTTTTTCAAATCCTCCGAAATCGTGAAAAACGACATACTATAGTATGCCCTCCGACACCATGGACTATAGCCTTTCGCTTTTGCGTGATTTTCACCTTTTTTTTAAAAATCCTCCGAAATCGTGAAAAACGACATACTAGTATGCGGTCCGAGACCATGGACTATAGCCTTTCGCTTTTGCGTGATTTTCACCTTTTTTTTTAAATCCTCCGAAATCGTTAAAAACGACATACTATAGTATGCCCTCCGACACCATGGACTATAGCCTTTCGCTTTTGCGTGATTTTCACCTTTTTTTCAAATCCTCCGAAATCGTGAAAAACGACATACTATAGTATGCCCTCCGACACCATGGACTATAGCCTTTCGCTTTTGCGTGATTTTCACCTTTTTTTTTAATCCTCCGAAATCGTGAAAAACGACATACTATATAGTATGCCCCATGACACCATGGACTATAGCCTTTTGCTTTTGCGTGATTTTCACCTTTTTTTTTAAATCCTCCGAAATCGTTAAAAACGACATACTATAGTATGCTCTCCGACACCATGGACTATAGCCTTTCGCTTTTGCGTGATTTTCACCTTTTTTTCAAATCCTCCGAAATCGTGAAAAACGACATACTATAGTATGCCCTCCGACACCATGGACTATAGCCTTTCCCTTTTGCGTGATTTTCACATTTTTTTTTAATCCTCCGAAATCGTGAAAAACGACATACTATAGTATGCCCTCCGACACCATGGACTATAGCCTTTCGCTTTTGTGTGATTTTCACCTTTTTTTCAAATCCTCCGAAATCGTGAAAAACGACATACTATAGTATGCCCTCCGACACCATGGACTATAGCCTTTCGCTTTTGCGTGATTTTCACCTTTTTTTCAAATCCTCCGAAATCGTGAAAAACGACATACTATAGTATGCCCTCCGACACCATGGACTATAGCCTTTCGCTTTTGCGTGATTTTCACCTTTTTTTTTAAATCCTCCGAAATCGTGAAAAACGACATACTATAGTATGCCCTCCGACACCATGGACTATAGCCTTTCGCTTTTGCGTGATTTTCACCTTTTTTTCAAATCCTCCGAAATCGTGAAAAACGACATACTATAGTATGCCCTCCGACACCATGGACTATAGCCTTTCGCTTTTGCGTGATTTTCACCTTTTTTTTTAATCCTCCGAAATCGTGAAAAACGACATACTATAGTATGCCCTCCGACACGCCTTTCGCTTTTGCGTGATTTTCACCTTTTTTTTTTAAATCCTCCGAAATCGTGAAAAACGACATACTAGTATGCGGTCCGAGACCATGGACTATAGCCTTTCGCTTTTGCGTGATTTTCACCTTTTTTTTTAAATCCTCCGAAATCGTGAAAAACGACATACTATAGTATGCCCTCCGACACCATGGACTATAGCCTTTCGCTTTTGCGTGATTTTCACCTTTTTTTTTAATCCTCCGAAATCGTGAAAAACGACATACTATAGTATGCCCTCCGACACCATGGACTATAGCCTTTTGCTTTCGCGTGATTTTCACCTTTTTTTTAAATCCTCCGAAATCGTTAAAAACGACATACTATAGTATGCTCTCCGACACCATGGACTATAGCCTTTCGCTTTTGCGTGATTTTCACCTTTTTTTCAAATCCTCCGAAATCGTGAAAAACGACATACTATAGTATGCCCTCCGACACCATGGACTATAGCCTTTCGCTTTTGCGTGATTTTCACCTTTTTTTCAAATCCTCCGAAATCGTGAAAAACGACATACTATAGTATGCCCTCCGACACCATGGACTATAGCCTTTCGCTTTTGCGTGATTTTCACCTTTTTTTTTAAATCCTCCGAAATCGTGAAAAACCGCATACTATAGTATGCCCTCCGACACCATGGACTATAGCCTTTCGCTTTTGCGTGATTTTCACCTTTTTTTCAAATCCTCCGAAATCGTGAAAAACGACATACTATAGTATGCCCTCCGACACCATGGACTATAGCCTTTCGCTTTTGCGTGATTTTCACCTTTTTTTCAAATCCTCCGAAATCGTGAAAAACGACATACTATAGTATGCCCTCCGACACCATGGACTATAGCCTTTCGCTTTTGCGTGATTTTCACCTTTTTTTCAAATCCTCCGAAATCGTGAAAAACGACATACTATAGTATGCCCTCCGACACCATGGACTATAGCCTTTCGCTTTTGCGTGATTTTCACCTTTTTTTTTAATCCTCCGAAATCGTGAAAAACGACATACTATAGTATGCCCTCCGACACCATGGACTATAGCCTTTCGCTTTTGCGTGATTTTCACCTTTTTTTCAAATCCTCCGAAATCGTGAAAAACGACATACTATAGTATGCCCTCCGACACCATGGACTATAGCCTTTCGCTTTTGCGTGATTTTCACCTTTTTTTTTAATCCTCCGAAATCGTGAAAAACGACATACTATAGTATGCCCTCCGACACGCCTTTCGCTTTTGCGTGATTTTCACCTTTTTTTTAAAATCCTCCGAAATCGTGAAAAACGACATACTAGTATGCGGTCCGAGACCATGGACTATAGCCTTTCGCTTCTGCGTGATTTTCACCTTTTTTTTTAAATCCTCCGAAATCGTGAAAAACGACATACTATAGTATGCCCTCCGACACCATGGACTATAGCCTTTCGCTTTTGCGTGATTTTCACCTTTTTTTCAAATCCTCCGAAATCGTGAAAAACGACATACTATAGTATGCCCTCAGACACCATGGACTATAGCCTTTCGCTTTTGCGTGATTTTCACCTTTTTTTTTAATCCTCCGAAATCGTGGAAAAACGACATACTATAGTATGCCCTCCGACACCATGGACTATAGCCTTTTGCTTTCGCGTGATTTTCACCTTTTTTTTAAATCCTCCGAAATCGTTAAAAACGACATACTATAGTATGCTCTCCGACACCATGGACTATAGCCTTTCGCTTTTGCGTGATTTTCACCTTTTTTTCAAATCCTCCGAAATCGTGAAAAACGACATACTATAGTATGCCCTCCGACACCATGGACTATAGCCTTTCGCTTTTGCGTGATTTTCACCTTTTTTTTAAAATCCTCCAAAATCGTGAAAAACCACATACTATAGTATGCCCTCCGACACCATGGACTATAGCCTTTCGCTTTTGCGTGATTTTCACCTTTTTTTTTAAAATCCTCCGAAATCGTGAAAAACGACATACTATAGTATGCCCTCCGACACCATGGACTATAGCCTTTCGCTTTTGCGTGATTTTCACCTTTTTTTTTTAAAATCCTCCAAAATCGTGAAAAACGACATACTAGTATGCGGTCCGAGACCATGGACTATAGCCTTTCGCTTTTGCGTGATTTTCACCTTTTTTTCAAATCCTCCGAAATCGTGAAAAACGACATACTATAGTATGCCCTCCGACACCATGGACTATAGCCTTTCGCTTTTGCGTGATTTTCACCATTTTTTCAAATCCTCCGAAATCGTGAAAAACGACATACTATAGTATGCCCTCCGACAACATGGACTATAGCCTTTCGCTTTTGCGTGATTTTCACCTTTTTTTTTTAAATCCTCCGAAATCGTGAAAAACGACATACTATAGTATGCCCTCCCACACCATGGACTATAGCCTTTCGCTTTTGCGTGATTTTCACCTTTTTTTCAAATCCTCCGAAATCGTGAAAAACGACATACTATAGTATGCCCTCCGACACCATGGACTATAGCCTTTCGCTTTTGCGTGATTTTCACCTTTTTTTTTAATCCTCCGAAATCGTGAAAAACGACATACTATAGTATGCCCTCCGACACCATGGACTATAGCCTTTTGCTTTTGCGTGATTTTCACCTTTTTTTTTAAATCCTCCGAAATCGTGAAAAACGACATACTATAGTATGCCCTCCGACACCATGGACTATAGCCTTTCGCTTTTGCGTGATTTTCACCTTTTTTTTTAAAATCCTCCAAAATCGTGAAAAACGACATACTAGTATGCGGTCCGAGACCATGGACTATAGCCTTTCGCTTTTGCGTGATTTTCACCTTTTTTTTTTAAATCCTCCGAAATCGTGAAAAACGACATACTATAGTATGCCCTCCGACACCATGGACTATAGCCTTTCGCTTTTGCGTGATTTTCACCTTTTTTTTTAATCCTCCGAAATCGTTAAAAACGACATACTATAGTATGCTCTCCGACACCATGGACTATAGCCTTTCGCTTTTGCGTGATTTTCACCTTTTTTTCAAATCCTCCGAAATCGTGAAAAACGACATACTATAGTATGCCCTCCGACACCATGGACTATAGCCTTTCGCTTTTGCGTGATTTTCACCTTTTTTTTTTAAAATCCTCCAAAATCGTGAAAAACCACATACTATAGTATGCCCTCCGACACCATGGACTATAGCCTTTCGCTTTTGCGTGATTTTCACCTTTTTTTTTTAAATCCTCCGAAATCGTGAAAAAAGACATACTATAGTATGCCCTCCGACACCATGGACTATAGCCTTTCGCTTTTGCGTGATTTTCACCTTTTTTTTTAAAATCCTCCAAAATCGTGAAAAACGACATACTAGTATGCGGTCCGAGACCATGGACTATAGCCTTTCGCTTTTGCGTGATTTTCACCTTTTTTTCAAATCCTCCGAAATCGTGAAAAACGACATACTATAGTATGCCCTCCGACACCATGGACTATAGCCTTTCGCTTTTGCGTGATTTTCACCATTTTTTCAAATCCTCCGAAATCGTGAAAAACGACATACTATAGTATGCCCTCCGACAACATGGACTATAGCCTTTCGCTTTTGCGTGATTTTCACCTTTTTTTTTAAATCCTCCGAAATCGTGAAAAACGACATACTATAGTATGCCCTCCCACACCATGGACTATAGCCTTTCGCTTTTGCGTGATTTTCACCTTTTTTTCAAATCCTCCGAAATCGTGAAAAACGACATACTATAGTATGCCCTCCGACACCATGGACTATAGCCTTTCGCTTTTGCGTGATTTTCACCTTTTTTTTTAATCCTCCGAAATCGTGAAAAACGACATACTATAGTATGCCCTCCGACACCATGGACTATAGCCTTTTGCTTTTGCGTGATTTTCACCTTTTTTTTTAAATCCTCCGAAATCGTGAAAAACGACATACTATAGTATGCCCTCCGACACCATGGACTATAGCCTTTCGCTTTTGCGTGATTTTCACCTTTTTTTTAAAATCCTCCAAAATCGTGAAAAACGACATACTAGTATGCGGTCCGAGACCATGGACTATAGCCTTTCGCTTTTGCGTGATTTTCACCTTTTTTTTTTTAAATCCTCCGAAATCGTGAAAAACGACATACTATAGTATGCCCTCCGACACCATGGACTATAGCCTTTCGCTTTTGCGTGATTTTCACCTTTTTTTTTAATCCTCCGAAATCGTGAAAAACGACATACTATAGTATGCCCTCCGACACCATGGACTATAGCCTTTCGCTTTTGCGTGATTTTCACCTTTTTTTCAAATCCTCCGAAATCGTGAAAAACGACATACTATAGTATGCCCTCCGACACCATGGACTATAGCCTTTCGCTTTTGCGTGATTTTCACCTTTTTTTCAAATCCTCCGAAATCGTGAAAAACGACATACTATAGTATGCCCTCCGACACCATGGACTATAGCCTTTCGCTTTTGCGTGATTTTCACCTTTTTTTTAAAAATCCTCCGAAATCGTGAAAAACGACATACTATAGTATGCCCTCCGACACCATGGACTATAGCCTTTCGCTTTTGCGTGATTTTCACCTTTTTTTTTAAATCCTCCGAAATCGTGAAAAACGACATACTATAGTATGCCCTCCGACACCATGGACTATAGCCTTTCGCTTTTGCGTGATTTTCACCTTTTTTTCAAATCCTCCGAAATCGTGAAAAACGACATACTATAGTATGCCCTCCGACACCATGGACTATAGCCTTTCGCTTTTGCGTGATTTTCACCTTTTTTTTTAATCCTCCGAAATCGTGAAAAACGACATACTATAGTATGCCCTCCGACACCATGGACTATAGCCTTTCGCTTTTGCGTGATTTTCACCTTTTTTTTTTAAATCCTCCGAAATCGTGAAAAACGACATACTATAGTATGCCCTCCGACACCATGGACTATAGCCTTTCGCTTTTGCGTGATTTTCACCTTTTTTTCAAATCCTCCGAAATCGTGAAAAACGACATACTATAGTATGCCCTCCGACACCATGGACTATAGCCTTTCGCTTTTGCGTGATTTTCACCTTTTTTTTTAATCCTCCGAAATCGTGAAAAACGACATACTATATAGTATGCCCCCTGACACCATGGACTATAGCCTTTTGCTTTTGCGTGATTTTCACCTTTTTTTTTAAATCCTCCGAAATCGTTAAAAACGACATACTATAGTATGCTCTCCGACACCATGGACTATAGCCTTTCGCTTTTGCGTGATTTTCACCTTTTTTTCAAATCCTCCGAAATCGTGAAAAACGACATACTATAGTATGCCCTCCGACACCATGGACTATAGCCTTTCCCTTTTGCGTGATTTTCACCTTTTTTTTTAATCCTCCGAAATCGTGAAAAACGACATACTATAGTATGCCCTCCGACACCATGGACTATAGCCTTTCGCTTTTGTGTGATTTTCACCTTTTTTTCAAATCCTCCGAAATCGTGAAAAACGACATACTATAGTATGCCCTCCGACACCATGGACTATAGCCTTTCGCTTTTGCGTGATTTTCACCTTTTTTTAAAAATCCTCCGAAATCGTGAAAAACGACATACTATAGTATGCCCTCCGACACCATGGACTATAGTCTTTCGCTTTTGCGTGATTTTCACCTTTTTTTCAAATCCTCCGAAATCGTGAAAAACGACATACTATAGTATGCCCTCCGACACCATGGACTATAGCCTTTCGCTTTTGCGTGATTTTCACCTTTTTTTAAAAATCCTCCGAAATCGTGAAAAACGACATACTATAGTATGCCCTCCGACACCATGGACTATAGCCTTTCGCTTTTGCGTGATTTTCACCTTTTTTTTTAAATCCTCCGAAATCGTGAAAAACCACATACTATAGTATGCCCTCCGACACCATGGACTATAGCCTTTCGCTTTTGCGTGATTTTCACCTTTTTTTTTAAATCCTCCGAAATCGTGAAAAACGACATACTATAGTATGCCCTCCGACACCATGGACTATAGCCTTTCGCTTTTGCGTGATTTTCACCTTTTTTTCAAATCCTCCAAAATCGTGAAAAACGACATACTATAGTATGCCCTCCGACACCATGGACTATAGCCTTTCGCTTTTGCGTGATTTTCACCTTTTTTTCAAATCCTCCGAAATCGTGAAAAACGTTTTTTCAAATCCTCCGAAATCGTGAAAAACGACATACTATAGTATGCCCTCCGACACCATGGACTATAGCCTTTCGCTTTTGCGTGATTTTCACCTTTTTTTCAAATCCTCCAAAATCGTGAAAAACGACATACTATAGTATGCCCTCCGACACCATGGACTATAGCCTTTCGCTTTTGCGTGATTTTCACCTTTTTTTCAAATCCTCCGAAATCGTGAAAAACGACATACTATAGTATGCCCTCCGACACCATGGACTATAGCCTTTCGCTTTTGCGTGATTTTCACCTTTTTTTCAAATCCTCCGAAATCGTGAAAAACGACATACTATAGTATGCCCTCCGACACCATGGACTATAGCCTTTCGCTTTTGCGTGATTTTCACCTTTTTTTCAAATCCTCCGAAATCGTGAAAAACGACATACTATAGTATGCCCTCCGACACCATGGACTATAGCCTTTCGCTTTTGCGTGATTTTCAGAGAGAGAGAGAGAGAGGGAGAGAGAGTAGATAGAGAGAGAGAGAGAGAGAGAGAGAGAGTAGATAGATAGATAGATAGATAGATAGATAGATAGATAGATAGATAGATAGATAGATAGATAGATAGATAGATAGATAGATAGATAGATAGATAGAGAGAGAGAGAGAGAGAGAGAGAGAGAGAGAGAGAGAGAGAGATAGATAGATAGATAGATAGATAGAGAGAGAGAGAGAGAGAGAGAGAGAGAGAGAGAGAGGATAGATAGATAGATAGATAGATAGATAGATAGATAGATAGATAGATAGATAGATAGATAGATAGATAGATAGATAGATAGATAGATAGATAGATAGATAGATAGATAGATAGATAGATAGATAGATAGATAGATAGATAGATAGATAGATAGATAGATAGATAGATAGATAGATAGATAGATAGATAGATAGATAGATAGATAGATAGATAGATAGATAGATAGATAGATAGATAGATAGATAGATAGATAGATAGATAGAGAAATAGAGAGAGAGAGGATAGATAGATAGATAGATAGATAGAAAGAGAGAGAGAGAGAGAGAGAGAGAGAGAGAGAGAGAGAGAGAGAGAGAGAGAGAGAGAGAGAGAGAGAGAGAGAGAGAGAGAGAGTAGATAGATAGATAGATAGATAGATAGATAGATAGATAGATAGATAGATAGATAGATAGATAGATAGATAGATAGATAGATAGATAGATAGAGAGAGAGAGAGAGAGAGAGAGAGAGAGAGAGAGAGAGAGAGAGGATAGATAGATAGATAGATAGATAGATAGATAGATAGATAGATAGATAGATAGATAGATAGATAGATAGATAGATAGATAGATAGATAGATAGATAGATAGATAGATAGATAGATAGATAGATAGATAGATAGATAGATAGATAGATAGATAGATAGATAGATAGATAGATAGATAGATAGATAGATAGATAGATAGATAGATAGATAGATAGATAGATAGATAGATAGATAGATAGATAGATAGATAGATAGAGAAATAGAGAGAGAGAGGATAGATAGATAGATAGAAAGAGAGAGAGAGAGAGAGAGAGAGAGAGAGAGAGAGAGAGAGAGAGAGAGACAGACAGAGAGAGAGTAGATAGATAGATAGATAGATAGATAGATAGATAGATAGATAGATAGATAGATAGATAGATAGATAGATAGATAGATAGATAGATAGATAGATAGATAGATAGATAGATAGATAGATAGATAGATAGATAGATAGATAGATAGATAGATAGATAGATAGATAGATAGATAGATAGATAGATAGATAGATAGATAGATAGATAGAGAGAGAGGATAGAGAGAGAGAGAGGACCCAATTGGGATAGAGTACACCCAGAAGAGTCATTTGACACCGTCCGAATTGCTCTAGGACCTTTACTTCCTGAGTTATGAGCTCATTTCCGGTTTGCCTTAAGCCCTTCCCCCCTTTTATATCGTATGTGACCAGAACTCACTTGGAAGACCGTATGTGATTCATGACTAGGACCCAATTGGGATAGAGTACACCCAGAAGAGTCATTTGACACCGTCCGAATTGCTCTAGGACCTTTACTTCCTGAGTTATGAGCTCATTTCCGGTTTGCCTTAAGCCCTTCCCCCCTTTTATATCGTATGTGACCAGAACCCACTTGGAAGACCGTATGTGATTCATGACTAGGACCCAATTGGGATAGAGTACACCCAGAAGAGTCATTTGACACCGTCCGAATTGCTCTAGGACCTTTACTTCCTGAGTTATGAGCTCATTTCCGGTTTGCCTTAAGCCCTTCCCCCCTTTTATATCGTATGTGACCAGAACCCACTTGGAAGACCGTATGTGATTCATGACTAGGACCCAATTGGGATAGAGTACACCCAGAAGAGTCATTTGACACCGTCCGAATTGCTCTAGGACCTTTACTTCCTGAGTTATGAGCTCATTTCCGGTTTGCCTTAAGCCCTTCCCCCCTTTTATATCGTATGTGACCAGAACCCACTTGGAAGACCGTATGTGATTCATGACTAGGACCCAATTGGGATAGAGTACACCCAGAAGAGTCATTTGACACCGTCCAAATTGCTCTAGGACCTTTACTTCCTGAGTTATGAGCTCATTTCCGGTTTGCCTTAAGCCCTTCCCCCCTTTTATATCGTATGTGACCAGAACCCACTTGGAAGACCGTATGTGATTCATGACTAGGACCCAATTGGGATAGAGTACACCCAGAAGATTCATTTGACACCGTCCGAATTGCTCTAGGACCTTTACTTCCTGAGTTATGAGCTCATTTCCGGTTTGCCTTAAGCCCTTCCCCCCTTTTACATCGTATGTGACCAGAACCCACTTGGAAGACCGTATGTGATTCATGACTAGGACCCAATTGGGATAGAGTACACCCAGAAGAGTCATTTGACACCGTCCGAATTGCTCTAGGACCTTTACTTCCTGAGTTATGAGCTCATTTCCGGTTTGCCTTAAGCCCTTCCCCCCTTTTACATCGTATGTGACCAGAACCCACTTGGAAGACCGTATGTGATTCATGACTAGGACCCAATTGGGATAGAGTACACCCAGAAGAGTCATTTGACACCGTCCGAATTGCTCTAGGACCTTTACTTCCTGAGTTATGAGCTCATTTCCGGTTTGCCTT
Organism: Electrona antarctica; assembly: GCF_951216825.1. NCBI lineage: Eukaryota > Metazoa > Chordata > Actinopteri > Myctophiformes > Myctophidae > Electrona > Electrona antarctica. Next base: position 296,743 of record NW_027637700.1, read on the forward strand.
AAGCCCTTCCCCCCTTTTATATCGTATGTGACCAGAACCCACTTGGAAGACCGTATGTGATTCATGACTAGGACCCAATTGGGATAGAGTACACCCAGAAGAGTCATTTGACACCGTCCGAATTGCTCTAGGACCTTTACTTCCTGAGTTATGAGCTCATTTCCGGTTTGCCTTAAGCCCTTCCCCCCTTTTATATCGTATGTGACCAGAACCCACTTGGAAGACCGTATGTGATTCATGACTAGGACCCAATTGGGATAGAGTACACCCAGAAGAGTCATTTGACACCGTCCGAATTGCTCTAGGACCTTTACTTCCTGAGTTATGAGCTCATTTCCGGTTTGCCTTAAGCCCTTCCCCCCTTTTATATCGTATGTGACCAGAACCCACTTGGAAGACCGTATGTGATTCATGACTAGGACCCAATTGGGATAGAGTACACCCAGAAGAGTCATTTGACACCGTCCGAATTGCTCTAGGACCTTTACTTCCTGAGTTATGAGCTCATTTCCGGTTTGCCTTAAGCCCTTCCCCCCTTTTATATCGTATGTGACCAGAACCCACTTGGAAGACCGTATGTGATTCATGACTAGGACCCAATTGGGATAGAGTACACCCAGAAGAGTCATTTGACACCGTCCGAATTGCTCTAGGACCTTTACTTCCTGAGTTATGAGCTCATTTCCGGTTTGCCTTAAGCCCTTCCCCCCTTTTATATCGTATGTGACCAGAACCCACTTGGAAGACCGTATGTGATTCATGACTAGGACCCAATTGGGATAGAGTACACCCAGAAGAGTCATTTGACACCGTCCGAATTGCTCTAGGACCTTTACTTCCTGAGTTATGAGCTCATTTCCGGTTTGCCTTAAGCCCTTCCCCCCTTTTACATCGTATGTGACCAGAACCCACTTGGAAGACCGTATGTGATTCATGACTAGGACCCAATTGGGATAGAGTACACCCAGAAGAGTCATTTGACACCGTCCGAATTGCTCTAGGACCTTTACTTCCTGAGTTATGAGCTCATTTCCGGTTTGCCTTAAGCCCTTCCCCCCTTTTATATCGTATGTGACCAGAACCCACTTGGAAGACCGTATGTGATTCATGACTAGGACCCAATTGGGATAGAGTACACCCAGAAGAGTCATTTGACACCGTCCGAATTGCTCTAGGACCTTTACTTCCTGAGTTATGAGCTCATTTCCGGTTTGCCTTAAGCCCTTCCCCCCTTTTACATCGTATGTGACCAGAACCCACTTGGAAGACCGTATGTGATTCATGACTAGGACCCAATTGGGATAGAGTACACCCAGAAGAGTCATTTGACACCGTCCGAATTGCTCTAGGACCTTTACTTCCTGAGTTATGAGCTCATTTCCGGTTTGCCTTAAGCCCTTCCCCCCTTTTATATCGTATGTGACCAGAACCCACTTGGAAGACCGTATGTGATTCATGACTAGGACCCAATTGGGATAGAGTACACCCAGAAGAGTCATTTGACACCGTCCGAATTGCTCTAGGACCTTTACTTCCTGAGTTATGAGCTCATTTCCGGTTTGCCTTAAGCCCTTCCCCCCTTTTACTATCGTATGTGACCAGAACCCACTTGGAAGACCGTATGTGATTCATGACTAGGACCCAATTGGGATAGAGTACACCCAGAAGAGTCATTTGACACCGTCCGAATTGCTCTAGGACCTTTACTTCCTGAGTTATGAGCTCATTTCCGGTTTGCCTTAAGCCCTTCCCCCCTTTTATATCGTATGTGACCAGAACCCACTTGGAAGACCGTATGTGATTCATGACTAGGACCCAATTGGGATAGAGTACACCCAGAAGAGTCATTTGACACCGTCCGAATTGCTCTAGGACCTTTACTTCCTGAGTTATGAGCTCATTTCCGGTTTGCCTTAAGCCCTTCCCCCCTTTTATATCGTATGTGACCAGAACCCACTTGGAAGACCGTATGTGATTCATGACTAGGACCCAATTGGGATAGAGTACACCCAGAAGAGTCATTTGACACCGTCCGAATTGCTCTAGGACCTTTACTTCCTGAGTTATGAGCTCATTTCCGGTTTGCCTTAAGCCCTTCCCCCCTTTTATATCGTATGTGACCAGAACCCACTTGGAAGACCGTATGTGATTCATGACTAGGACCCAATTGGGATAGAGTACACCCAGAAGAGTCATTTGACACCGTCCGAATTGCTCTAGGACCTTTACTTCCTGAGTTATGAGCTCATTTCCGGTTTGCCTTAAGCCCTTCCCCCCTTTTATATCGTATGTGACCAGAACCCACTTGGAAGACCGTATGTGATTCATGACTAGGACCCAATTGGGATAGAGTACACCCAGAAGAGTCATTTGACACCGTCCGAATTGCTCTAGGACCTTTACTTCCTGAGTTATGAGCTCATTTCCGGTTTGCCTTAAGCCCTTCCCCCCTTTTATATCGTATGTGACCAGAACCCACTTGGAAGACCGTATGTGATTCATGACTAGGACCCAATTGGGATAGAGTACACCCAGAAGAGTCATTTGACACCGTCCGAATTGCTCTAGGACCTTTACTTCCTGAGTTATGAGCTCATTTCCGGTTTGCCTTAAGCCCTTCCCCCCTTTTATATCGTATGTGACCAGAACCCACTTGGAAGACCGTATGTGATTCATGACTAGGACCCAATTGGGATAGAGTACACCCAGAAGAGTCATTTGACACCGTCCGAATTGCTCTAGGACCTTTACTTCCTGAGTTATGAGCTCATTTCCGGTTTGCCTTAAGCCCTTCCCCCCTTTTATATCGTATGTGACCAGAACCCACTTGGAAGACCGTATGTGATTCATGACTAGGACCCAATTGGGATAGAGTACACCCAGAAGAGTCATTTGACACCGTCCGAATTGCTCTAGGACCTTTACTTCCTGAGTTATGAGCTCATTTCCGGTTTGCCTTAAGCCCTTCCCCCCTTTTATATCGTATGTGACCAGAACCCACTTGGAAGACCGTATGTGATTCATGACTAGGACCCAATTGGGATAGAGTACACCCAGAAGAGTCATTTGACACCGTCCGAATTGCTCTAGGACCTTTACTTCCTGAGTTATGAGCTCATTTCCGGTTTGCCTTAAGCCCTTCCCCCCTTTTATATCGTATGTGACCAGAACCCACTTGGAAGACCGTATGTGATTCATGACTAGGACCCAATTGGGATAGAGTACACCCAGAAGAGTCATTTGACACCGTCCGAATTGCTCTAGGACCTTTACTTCCTGAGTTATGAGCTCATTTCCGGTTTGCCTTAAGCCCTTCCCCCCTTTTATATCGTATGTGACCAGAACCCACTTGGAAGACCGTATGTGATTCATGACTAGGACCCAATTGGGATAGAGTACACCCAGAAGAGTCATTTGACACCGTCCGAATTGCTCTAGGACCTTTACTTCCTGAGTTATGAGCTCATTTCCGGTTTGCCTTAAGCCCTTCCCCCCTTTTATATCGTATGTGACCAGAACCCACTTGGAAGACCGTATGTGATTCATGACTAGGACCCAATTGGGATAGAGTACACCCAGAAGAGTCATTTGACACCGTCCGAATTGCTCTAGGACCTTTACTTCCTGAGTTATGAGCTCATTTCCGGTTTGCCTTAAGCCCTTCCCCCCTTTTATATCGTATGTGACCAGAACCCACTTGGAAGACCGTATGTGATTCATGACTAGGACCCAATTGGGATAGAGTACACCCAGAAGAGTCATTTGACACCGTCCGAATTGCTCTAGGACCTTTACTTCCTGAGTTATGAGCTCATTTCCGGTTTGCCTTAAGCCCTTCCCCCCTTTTATATCGTATGTGACCAGAACCCACTTGGAAGACCGTATGTGATTCATGACTAGGACCCAATTGGGATAGAGTACACCCAGAAGAGTCATTTGACACCGTCCGAATTGCTCTAGGACCTTTACTTCCTGAGTTATGAGCTCATTTCCGGTTTGCCTTAAGCCCTTCCCCCCTTTTATATCGTATGTGACCAGAACCCACTTGGAAGACCGTATGTGATTCATGACTAGGACCCAATTGGGATAGAGTACACCCAGAAGAGTCATTTGACACCGTCCGAATTGCTCTAGGACCTTTACTTCCTGAGTTATGAGCTCATTTCCGGTTTGCCTTAAGCCCTTCCCCCCTTTTTTATCGTATGTGACCAGAACCCACTTGGAAGACCGTATGTGATTCATGACTAGGACCCAATTGGGATAGAGTACACCCAGAAGAGTCATTTGACACCGTCCGAATTGCTCTAGGACCTTTACTTCCTGAGTTATGAGCTCATTTCCGGTTTGCCTTAAGCCCTTCCCCCCTTTTATATCGTATGTGACCAGAACCCACTTGGAAGACCGTATGTGATTCATGACTAGGACCCAATTGGGATAGAGTACACCCAGAAGAGTCATTTGACACCGTCCGAATTGCTCTAGGACCTTTACTTCCTGAGTTATGAGCTCATTTCCGGTTTGCCTTAAGCCCTTCCCCCCTTTTATATCGTATGTGACCAGAACCCACTTGGAAGACCGTATGTGATTCATGACTAGGACCCAATTGGGATAGAGTACACCCAGAAGAGTCATTTGACACCGTCCGAATTGCTCTAGGACCTTTACTTCCTGAGTTATGAGCTCATTTCCGGTTTGCCTTAAGCCCTTCCCCCCTTTTATATCGTATGTGACCAGAACCCACTTGGAAGACCGTATGTGATTCATGACTAGGACCCAATTGGGATAGAGTACACCCAGAAGAGTCATTTGACACCGTCCGAATTGCTCTAGGACCTTTACTTCCTGAGTTATGAGCTCATTTCCGGTTTGCCTTAAGCCCTTCCCCCCTTTTATATCGTATGTGACCAGAACCCACTTGGAAGACCGTATGTGATTCATGACTAGGACCCAATTGGGATAGAGTACACCCAGAAGAGTCATTTGACACCGTCCAAATTGCTCTAGGACCTTTACTTCCTGAGTTATGAGCTCATTTCCGGTTTGCCTTAAGCCCTTCCCCCCTTTTATATCGTATGTGACCAGAACCCACTTGGAAGACCGTATGTGATTCATGACTAGGACCCAATTGGGATAGAGTACACCCAGAAGAGTCATTTGACACCGTCCGAATTGCTCTAGGACCTTTACTTCCTGAGTTATGAGCTCATTTCCGGTTTGCCTTAAGCCCTTCCCCCCTTTTATATCGTATGTGACCAGAACCCACTTGGAAGACCGTATGTGATTCATGACTAGGACCCAATTGGGATAGAGTACACCCAGAAGAGTCATTTGACACCGTCCGAATTGCTCTAGGACCTTTACTTCCTGAGTTATGAGCTCATTTCCGGTTTGCCTTAAGCCCTTCCCCCCTTTTATATCGTATGTGACCAGAACCCACTTGGAAGACCGTATGTGATTCATGACTAGGACCCAATTGGGATAGAGTACACCCAGAAGAGTCATTTGACACCGTCCGAATTGCTCTACGACCTTTACTTCCTGAGTTATGAGCTCATTTCCGGTTTGCCTTAAGCCCTTCCCCCCTTTTATATCGTATGTGACCAGAACCCACTTGGAAGACCGTATGTGATTCATGACTAGGACCCAATTGGGATAGAGTACACCCAGAAGAGTCATTTGACACCGTCCGAATTGCTCTAGGACCTTTACTTCCTGAGTTATGAGCTCATTTCCGGTTTGCCTTAAGCCCTTCCCCCCTTTTATATCGTATGTGACCAGAACCCACTTGGAAGACCGTATGTGATTCATGACTAGGACCCAATTGGGATAGAGTACACCCAGAAGAGTCATTTGACACCGTCCGAATTGCTCTAGGACCTTTACTTCCTGAGTTATGAGCTCATTTCCGGTTTGCCTTAAGCCCTTCCCCCCTTTTATATCGTATGTGACCAGAACCCACTTGGAAGACCGTATGTGATTCATGACTAGGACCCAATTGAGATAGAGTACACCCAGAAGAGTCATTTGACACCGTCCGAATTGCTCTAGGACCTTTACTTCCTGAGTTATGAGCTCATTTCCGGTTTGCCTTAAGCCCTTCCCCCCTTTTATATCGTATGTGACCAGAACCCACTTGGAAGACCGTATGTGATTCATGACTAGGACCCAATTGGGATAGAGTACACCCAGAAGAGTCATTTGACACCGTCCGAATTGCTCTAGGACCTTTACTTCCTGAGTTATGAGCTCATTTCCGGTTTGCCTTAAGCCCTTCCCCCCTTTTATATCGTATGTGACCAGAACCCACTTGGAAGACCGTATGTGATTCATGACTAGGACCCAATTGGGATAGAGTACACCCAGAAGAGTCATTTGACACCGTCCGAATTGACGGTGTCAAATGACTCTTCTGGGTGTACTCTATCCCAATTGGGTCCTAGTCATGAATCACATACGGTCTTCCAAGTGGGTTCTGGTCACATACGATATAAAAGGGGGGAAGGGCTTAAGGCAAACCGGAAATGAGCTCATAACTCAGGAAGTAAAGGTCCTAGAGCAATTCGGACGGTGTCAAATGACTCTTCTGGGTGTACTCTATCCCAATTGGGTCCTAGTCATGAATCACATACGGTCTTCCAAGTGGGTTCTGGTCACATACGATATAAAAGGGGGGAAGGGCTTAAGGCAAACCGGAAATGAGCTCATAACTCAGGAAGTAAAGGTCCTAGAGCAATTCGGACGGTGTCAAATGACTCTTCTGGGTGTACTCTATCCCAATTGGGTCCTAGTCATGAATCACATACGGTCTTCCAAGTGGGTTCTGGTCACATACGATATAAAAGGGGGGAAGGGCTTAAGGCAAACCGGAAATGAGCTCATAACTCAGGAAGTAAAGGTCCTAGAGCAATTCGGACGGTGTCAAATGACTCTTCTGGGTGTACTCTATCCCAATTGGGTCCTAGTCATGAATCACATACGGTCTTCCAAGTGGGTTCTGGTCACATACGATATAAAAGGGGGGAAGGGCTTAAGGCAAACCGGAAATGAGCTCATAACTCAGGAAGTAAAGGTCCTAGAGCAATTCGGACGGTGTCAAATGACTCTTCTGGGTGTACTCTATCCCAATTGGGTCCTAGTCATGAATCACATACGGTCTTCCAAGTGGGTTCTGGTCACATACGATATAAAAGGGGGGAAGGGCTTAAGGCAAACCGGAAATGAGCTCATAACTCAGGAAGTAAAGGTCCTAGAGCAATTCGGACGGTGTCAAATGACTCTTCTGGGTGTACTCTATCCCAATTGGGTCCTAGTCATGAATCACATACGGTCTTCCAAGTGGGTTCTGGTCACATACGATATAAAAGGGGGGAAGGGCTTAAGGCAAACCGGAAATGAGCTCATAACTCAGGAAGTAAAGGTCCTAGAGCAATTCGGACGGTGTCAAATGACTCTTCTGGGTGTACTCTATCCCAATTGGGTCCTAGTCATGAATCACATACGGTCTTCCAAGTGGGTTCTGGTCACATACGATATAAAAGGGGGGAAGGGCTTAAGGCAAACCGGAAATGAGCTCATAACTCAGGAAGTAAAGGTCCTAGAGCAATTCGGACGGTGTCAAATGACTCTTCTGGGTGTACTCTATCCCAATTGGGTCCTAGTCATGAATCACATACGGTCTTCCAAGTGGGTTCTGGTCACATACGATATAAAAGGGGGGAAGGGCTTAAGGCAAACCGGAAATGAGCTCATAACTCAGGAAGTAAAGGTCCTAGAGCAATTCGGACGGTGTCAAATGACTCTTCTGGGTGTACTCTATCCCAATTGGGTCCTAGTCATGAATCACATACGGTCTTCCAAGTGGGTTCTGGTCACATACGATATAAAAGGGGGGAAGGGCTTAAGGCAAACCGGAAATGAGCTCATAACTCAGGAAGTAAAGGTCCTAGAGCAATTCGGACGGTGTCAAATGACTCTTCTGGGTGTACTCTATCCCAATTGGGTCCTAGTCATGAATCACATACGGTCTTCCAAGTGGGTTCTGGTCACATACGATATAAAAGGGGGGAAGGGCTTAAGGCAAACCGGAAATGAGCTCATAACTCAGGAAGTAAAGGTCCTAGAGCAATTCGGACGGTGTCAAATGACTCTTCTGGGTGTACTCTATCCCAATTGGGTCCTAGTCATGAATCACATACGGTCTTCCAAGTGGGTTCTGGTCACATACGATATAAAAGGGGGGGAAGGGCTTAAGGCAAACCGGAAATGAGCTCATAACTCAGGAAGTAAAGGTCCTAGAGCAATTCGGACGGTGTCAAATGACTCTTCTGGGTGTACTCTATCCCAATTGGGTCCTAGTCATGAATCACATACGGTCTTCCAAGTGGGTTCTGGTCACATACGATATAAAAGGGGGGAAGGGCTTAAGGCAAACCGGAAATGAGCTCATAACTCAGGAAGTAAAGGTCCTAGAGCAATTCGGACGGTGTCAAATGACTCTTCTGGGTGTACTCTATCCCAATTGGGTCCTAGTCATGAATCACATACGGTCTTCCAAGTGGGTTCTGGTCACATACGATATAAAAGGGGGGAAGGGCTTAAGGCAAACCGGAAATGAGCTCATAACTCAGGAAGTAAAGGTCCTAGAGCAATTCGGACGGTGTCAAATGACTCTTCTGGGTGTACTCTATCCCAATTGGGTCCTAGTCATGAATCACATACGGTCTTCCAAGTGGGTTCTGGTCACATACGATATAAAAGGGGGGAAGGGCTTAAGGCAAACCGGAAATGAGCTCATAACTCAGGAAGTAAAGGTCCTAGAGCAATTCGGACGGTGTCAAATGACTCTTCTGGGTGTACTCTATCCCAATTGGGTCCTAGTCATGAATCACATACGGTCTTCCAAGTGGGTTCTGGTCACATACGATATAAAAGGGGGGAAGGGCTTAAGGCAAACCGGAAATGAGCTCATAACTCAGGAAGTAAAGGTCCTAGAGCAATTCGGACGGTGTCAAATGACTCTTCTGGGTGTACTCTATCCCAATTGGGTCCTAGTCATGAATCACATACGGTCTTCCAAGTGGGTTCTGGTCACATACGATATAAAAGGGGGGAAGGGCTTAAGGCAAACCGGAAATGAGCTCATAACTCAGGAAGTAAAGGTCCTAGAGCAATTCGGACGGTGTCAAATGACTCTTCTGGGTGTACTCTATCCCAATTGGGTCCTAGTCATGAATCACATACGGTCTTCCAAGTGGGTTCTGGTCACATACGATATAAAAGGGGGGAAGGGCTTAAGGCAAACCGGAAATGAGCTCATAACTCAGGAAGTAAAGGTCCTAGAGCAATTCGGACGGTGTCAAATGACTCTTCTGGGTGTACTCTATCCCAATTGGGTCCTAGTCATGAATCACATACGGTCTTCCAAGTGGGTTCTGGTCACATACGATATAAAAGGGGGGAAGGGCTTAAGGCAAACCGGAAATGAGCTCATAACTCAGGAAGTAAAGGTCCTAGAGCAATTCGGACGGTGTCAAATGACTCTTCTGGGTGTACTCTATCCCAATTGGGTCCTAGTCATGAATCACATACGGTCTTCCAAGTGGGTTCTGGTCACATACGATATAAAAGGGGGGAAGGGCTTAAGGCAAACCGGAAATGAGCTCATAACTCAGGAAGTAAAGGTCCTAGAGCAATTCGGACGGTGTCAAATGACTCTTCTGGGTGTACTCTATCCCAATTGGGTCCTAGTCATGAATCACATACGGTCTTCCAAGTGGGTTCTGGTCACATACGATATAAAAGGGGGGAAGGGCTTAAGGCAAACCGGAAATGAGCTCATAACTCAGGAAGTAAAGGTCCTAGAGCAATTCGGACGGTGTCAAATGACTCTTCTGGGTGTACTCTATCCCAATTGGGTCCTAGTCATGAATCACATACGGTCTTCCAAGTGGGTTCTGGTCACATACGATATAAAAGGGGGGAAGGGCTTAAGGCAAACCGAAATGAGCTCATAACTCAGGAAGTAAAAGGTCCTAGAGCAATTCGGACGTGTCAAATGACTCTTCTGGTGTACTCTATCCCAATTGGGTCCTAGTCATGAATCACATACGGTCTTCCAAGTGGGTTCT